>NC_079391.1:19664638-19976516 GCF_029220125.1 Pseudoliparis swirei | reverse complement strand
GGGCACCACTGGGAATAGAAAACACGCGGCAAGGACCACTGATCCCCAACCTGGTGTTCGTGCTGCGTTCAGGTGCGCTGCGGTGTGTTCCACAACAGTCCCCGATGTTTGTCTCATGATTATTTTTTTCCGTAGTAACGAGTAACGATACTGTTTCAGGGGAAATGTATCGGAGTAAAAGTACAAGTTTTCATTGCAAAATGTAGTGAAGTAAAAGTAAAAGTAAACAGAAATATAAGTAGTAAAATAAAGTACAGATACCCAAAAAAACGACTTAAGTAAAGTAACGAAGTATTTCTACTTCGTTACTTTACACCACTGCCTGCGCCTCACCTGTAGTCCTATGTTCCTCTTTCAGGAGCACAGCTAACAACACGGCTGTCAGAGAACCCGTTTTCAAGCGTTCATTAAAATCAGGCGGAGATCTTTTCTGACGTCGATCGTCAGGAAGAGAACATTTCAGAAGACACTTTAGAAAATGTTCGAGAATGAGGAACAATGTGTTTCGGATTTTATTTTCATTTTATTTTGGAGAGCGACAGCGAACGTCTCCGAGATCGACCGAGCGAACGTCTCCGCGGTCGACGGGTTGGCGACCGCTGCTCTAGGAGGTCCTACTTCTATTGTTGCCAATGTGTCTTCATTGTTACGCCGACCGAAAGGAGTCTCTTTCAAAGAAAGAAATGAATCGCTGCTGTTGCCCTGAGCACTGGCCATCTCGACTGAATACGCCTCTGTCGAAGCTGTATGACGTACTGATAAGCTTTTACGTCGATTACTGATGACACGACCTGGAGGGGCGAGTCCTCCCGGAAGCCATAGAGAATGCATTGAGAGCTCTGTTTTGTGAAAAAAATGGGTTTAACATTGGAGTCAATGGGAGAGGTCTGGGGCGATTTTCATTTCGCCCAAAGTCACCCCAGAAGGGGCGTGGCCATTTGAAGCACGACTTTAGGCGGACTGAATGACTGTTACCTGATTGGACAATGACATACAGAGGCAGATCAGACGTCTAGTGGTAGAATGCAACTTTTTTTTCTTTTTTTCTTTTCTTTGTTCTTTTCCCCCTAGGCAGTGCATCGCCCCAATCGCCCTTATGGACAAGCCGCCCCTGCATATGACATTCCTGTCCCAGGACCTCAAATTGGATCAGGAACAACTCCCATAAAATAGAAAAAACCCTTTCAGGGGGAAAAACGGTAAGTAACCTTCAGGAGAGCAACAGATACATACATATACATACACATATATACACATATATACACACACACATACATACACATACACACACACACATACAGGACTGTCTCAGAAAATTAGAATATTGTGATGAAGTTCTTTATTTTCTGTAATGCAATTAAAAAAACAAAAATGTCATGCATTCTGGATTCATTACAAATCAACTGAAATATTGTAAGCCTTTTATTCTTTTAATATTGCTGATTATGGCTTACAGCTTAAGAAAACTCTAAAATCCTATCTCATAAAATTTTAATATTTCCTCAGACCAAGTAAAAAAAAAGATTTATAACAGCTGAGTGTTTGTCAAGGCTCAGGAAACCCTTGCAGGTGTTTCGAGTTAATTAGACAATTCAAGTGATTTGTTTAATACCCTACTAGTATACTTTTTCATGATATTCTAATATTTAGAGATAGGATATTTGAGTTTTCTTAAGCTGTAAGCCATAATCAGCAATAAATCAGAATAAAAGGCTTGCAATATTTCAGTTGATTTGTAATGAATCCAGAATGCATGACATTTTTGTTTTTTAAATTGCATTACAGAAAATAAAGAACTTCATCACAATATTCTAATTTTCTGAGACAGTCCTGTACATACACACACATACATATATATATATTTTTTTCAAGAACTTGTCTCCATTAACCGTTCCTTCTTATGCGTCATCAATGCTGTTACGTCTATACTTCTCCAGAGTCATGTCTTTAAATTTTTTATTGAATATCACCAGATTTTTACTTTCTTTGATGTCATCAGTTAAAATATTCCACTGTTTCACCCCACATCACATAGTCATGGACCACGATACAGACCTCCATGATCCATCAAGCAGATGGAGGTAGAGAGGAGGAGTTACTATTACTTAAAAAAAAAAAGTATGATACACCATACTAGGATTTTTATGACATACTATATTACGACATTTCTTTCTGACTTTTTAATGAAATCTTTATGACATACTTTAATTTGACATTTTGATGAAATTTATTTCATTAAATATATTATTGTTAGTATTTTCGGCATTTTAAAATGTGACACGGACGCATTAAAACTGTTTTCAAACAACGAATCTTGCAATAACAGCATTCATCATAAGCAAAAAGCACTAAACTAAGAGAACTCGCCTCAATTGAAGCTACAGCAACTTAACTTGTATTAACCTACATCTGTACGGGGGAGGGGGGGGGGGTGTATTTTGTGTGTTTCAATGCAGCTCTGAATGTCACGGTCAAAAGTTGAAACAGCCTTCTGTGGTGGTGGTGGTGGTGGGGGGGTCATAATATTCAGCTCACGAGGAAGCCGTTGACGTTACCCGAGGGGGACAGTTGCCATGCTGGCACACAGTGGAGCTCTACACCTCCAAGACAGCCTGCGGAGCATCAAACCTCTGTCGCTGGGGTGACTCGCTTCCCATCATATGGCGCCGAACTGCCACTGTGACCCCACCTGTCTGTTCGATCTCCGGTCGAGGTGGCCGACGTAAGGAGAAAAAAAATCTCTTTGAAATCAGCACCCTCCTGTTACCTTTATATTTACTAACATATTTTACCCTTTGGGTTCAATTTGATGCCAGCAATTAAAACCTCCAGAAAATTATTAGAATTAATATTGTTTTCCAAGTTTAAGTGTGAGGCACTTTATGTTTGTTTGTTGACTACCGAAAGAACACCGACATTAAACATTGAATGGGGTCAAATTAATCCTAAGGCGACACGAGGGTGTAATATTGATTCGGGTCAAATTGACCCTAAGGCAACACAAGGGTTAAGAGGTGGACGCAGTCACCGTAACGTCACCCAGTGGTTTGTGGACTGACGTTTTTAAAGCCTGGAGTTCAGCATTTTCACATGACTGGAGCTAAGTGCAACTGAACATTGAATTTTTAGGCAACCAAAAACTACCATGTACTGAAAAACAAAGGGAAAGGGTTAAATTCTAAGAGAAAAACTCCCCGACCGAACAACACAGGGATAGCAGCCTGTCAATCACAAGGTAGCCCCGCCCTAAAGCATACCCTGCTTTATGGTCTGTTTGACTCTAATTGGACCGTCATTTACTAAATTTATTGCACACTGTATTAAAGAAGACTTAAAACAAGCCATTAACATCATTAACTCATGTTTACAATGTTTATTGAGGGAAGGAGTCATTTTCCAATATACTTCTATACAATCAGAGGAGAGGCCCCCTAGTGGCCAGTAGAGAGAATGCAAGGTCAAGGCACCTTTTAAAGGACCTGGAGGTTTCCACCATAAACAAATGGCTGATCAAAAATATCCTGTAATGAAGAAATATTTTACAGATCGTGACAGAGATCACAAGAGAGTGAGAAGGTGGTCTCTTTTCAGTATTCAAAACATTTGTGGCGTAGCACATTTGTTGCGAGTATGTTCACATTTGTGTTCGCCATACGTCATAAATCCATGAGCCCTCTGAGGATGCCATCCTCATAAAAAAAAGGGTTTAGCTTGGGCTCCAGAAAAAAGACTCTGCTCCCACTTTTAATGCCGACACGACCTCTGTCCTCTGTCCTCCGCTGCCAGAACATGTCATCATCCTCTTCATTGAAATGCATGAAGTTGACCATTAAGCCTCCGTGTGTGTCTTTGAATCACATTATCTTGGGGTCAACCTTTCTGCTGGAGCACCTGTAGTCAGGGCTCACGGATAATCCGTAAAAAAGGGAAAATAAAGTGAGACCTGCTCTGAAGGAACAGATCTTATGGGTGTGCGAATCAAAAGAAAAAAAGAAAAAAATATAATTTGATGTTGAAACATGCTGATTAGGCAAATTATTTCTCTTTATTAAATTTCACAGAGATTACAGTTTAGATCTCATTCCCCGCGTTACATTTCCATCTGATTAGCAGATGACAGCTTTAAAGTCGGAGGGAGATTTATAAAGCGAGACAGGTACTGGGTCCCTCTCTAAGCCCATGACAAAAAGACACGGAGTCGCTCTCCGTCTTTTTTGATCCTCAGGGAACCGGGAAGTAGGCCAGGCTGCGGCGGCAGACTGCTGCGAGGATCAGGACGCCAACGTTGTTGACTTGTATTCAAAGTTGAATCCCACAGAAAGAGAGAGAGAAAGAGAGAGAGAAAGAGAGAGAGAGAGATTTAAAATACTCCTTCCACACACACACACACATCTTTTATTTTAGGCTTTCTACCCCAAACATTGCGTCACGCTGTGCCATCCAGAACCGCACCTCTTTAAATAAATCATATTTCACCAGTGATGGAAGTTGAACTATATTCACCCGCCCCTATGTATCCATCAGAGACGCACAGAAACACGAGAGGGTGTATGGCGCAGAAAATCCTACTGGAGGCCAAGACGCTTAAGACCAGGGGTCCCCAAACTTTTTCCTGAGAGGGCCACATAACGTTTCCCTTGTCTGCTGGAGGGCCAGCCGGGAGGGGGGGGGGGGGGGTGCTAGTGAGAATGTGCTCACATGTGTGCGCGCATCACGGCTGAGCGATGCGCGCGCCACTCGCTCTGAGCACTGCGCGTGCAGACAGCATTTAACGGAGCGGAGCAGCGCGTGCGCTCTGATCGCTCTTTTAATGAAGTATCGATACTAAAAATATGCTAAATCACATCGTTTTTAACGCACGGGTACTTTGTTAGTATCGCTACACCGTGCAGCGTGACAGCAGCAGATGTAGCGGACTAACATTCAAGCTAACCTAACTTCCCAAACGCTGTCGACATCTGAACGCTGATTGGCCGAGACGCGACACGTCCCATCAAAGATGTTTTATTGCGAAGAGCACCACTTCACATTTTCTCCGCGTCTCACTGCAATCTCAACGGCAGCGGGCCAGGTGAAAAAAATAATAAATCGGAACGCGTCTCGGGTATTGTTCAAGGGGCCGGTCCAAATGTGGAGGCGGGCCGCATCCGGCCCGCGGGCCGTAGTTTGGGGACCACTGCTTAAGACACTAATATCATACACCCACTTGTGGGCGGTACAGGAGTACATGAGCAATGACAGGAGTATTATGGGATGATGCAAGCGGAGGCAAAACTTTCTAATTTTAGAATTTTGGGGGTGAGGAATATTTACGAGGACGTTAGATGCGCACTGGGGGGTAGAGTTGTGTTTACTTGCGCATTGCATGCACGCTCGATCTTTTCAGTGGGAACGAGCTTGTTCTTGGAGGCAAGCCCTCCGAGAGAAGACACTCATCATTTCTGAGTGATTAGACAAATAAACCGGACGCATGCCGGTGGCTTAATAGACAACAATTTGACTCATTTGCCATTAGAAAAACTGTTAACATGGCAGATGACCCTGAGAGGGATACGGGCACAAAATCAACAAGGACAAAAAAAGTCACGTGCGTCTCCCCCCCCCCTCCTCTCTCCCCAGTCCTTCAGCGCGCCCAGCATCGTTATTTAGAGTCAGACTGCGAATCACGGGAGCAGCGACGCGAGCGCGCCCGCACACACACACACACACACACACACACACACACACACACACACACACACACACACACACACACACACACACACACACACACACACACACACACACACACACACACACACACACACACACACACACACACACACACCGTCTGGCGGTGTTTAGGATTGGGCGCAGGGAGTGCTGGCTGCGGACGAAGTCACGGGATTGGTAGAGTTCACCGCCAAACTTGTTGACTCACAACCGAGCGGGCTCCGTCTCCATCTCCTCCCGCCGCGGAGCTGTCCACGGGACAGTGGTGCTGAAACTACCAGCGCCGTTGGAAACTATTCCCCCCACCCTTCCCCAACCCATCACGGTTTGAACGCTCCCATCAAGCCTCTTTTCTTTAATCTTTGGAAAGTTACACACATGTCGGTTTGAGCGTCACTTGACGGATATTCATCCGCTCAGACGCTCCATCCGAGGAGCGCATCGCGTTGCCTTCAACTTCTCGGCCGATCCGAAGAATAAGAGGACCCTCCGAGCGGCGCAGCCATGGCTTTCATGGTGAAACATGTGGTGGGAGGGCAGCTGAAGAACCTGACGGGCGGACTGACGGAGGAGAAACCCGAAGCGGAGAAGACGGACGCCGCCGCGCAGGGCATGACTCAGGAGGAATTCGAACAGTACCAGCAACAGTTAGAGGAGGAAAAGTAAGGACCTGATTGAAGCTTTGTGTGCGTGTTTTTTTATTTTTTAAAGTTGTGATGTTAAAGAAAAAAGAACATAGTGCACGCGCGCGTGTGTGTGTCAAACGGGGTTCTGTGCGTAAATTAGCAGAGCGCTCCAGTACGCCGCGCGCGCTCTCTGATGTCTCTTTTACGCATCAGTGCAATAACAATAGCGCGCCACGCGCAGAGTTCAGTAAAGTTAGAAAGATATTCACAGATTCGGACTTCCCGGCTCAATAGCTCTCTGACGAAACGGAGTTAAAACACAAACAACACCTCTCTGTGATCGTAGTGATGTCGACAACAAGCTACAACCTTCATTTTACCCAAAAAAGCCGGTCTCCGAGATCGATACATAACGTTGGTCTCAATGTGCGATCAGCTGTGAGACCGTCTGCAACCAGGGACCGTCTGCAAAAAGCAATCCAGGAAAAACATATTCCAAAAATATTCAATAGCTCCACTGAAAGATTGTGAAGGCTGACAGAACTTATACCATACGTCAAATGGCCACCCTGTGTTGTACTACAGCTGTTTAAAAAAAAAACTCATCTTAAATAATTATTATGAATTATATTTAATATTTCATGGGAAAAAACTTCAATAGCTTCACTGTTATCAAGTGTTGGATGAAACCATTCATTTCCTACATCAATGGGCTCCACATAGGTGGACTACACCTCTTACTTTGGAGAAATGTGTTTTTGAAAAATTATTATGAATATTCTTTCAGATTTTATGGAAAAAAATCTTCAATAGCTTCATTATTATCAAGTGTAGAGTGAAATCATTCTGTATCTATGGGCTCCACATGAGTGGACTACACCTCTCATTTTGAAGAAAAAAGATTTAGAATAGTTATTATGAATATTTTGTCATAATTTATGGAAACAATCTTCAATAGCTTCACTGTTATCAAGTGTAGGGTATATTAATTCAATATCTACATCAATGGGCTCCACATGAGTGGACTACACCTGTTATTTTGGAAGAAATACGATTATGAATAATTATTATGAATTATTTTAAATATTTTATGGAGACAATATTCAATATACCCAATGTAGTAAAGTGTTGGCTGACAACTAGGGCTGTCAATCGATTTAACGATCAGATACCAATATATACATGACTGGTTCGGCTTGAACAACATTTAACTTGATAAACTTGAAGTCAACAAGTTTATCCGACAAAGTCAGACATACATATTCCTAAGTGTTCAGTTACACAACACACAATACCAAGGGGTTGTTTGGTATTTGTGCTGCTGTCATCCCAAGGCACTGCGTGTGAAATCATCTTGAGCAAGTTCCACACTGAATCTACATGGGGATAAATAAATTAAACATATTTAAAAAATGGAAACTTTAGGAAACATGTTATGCATACAAGTTAACACTATTTGATTACTAATGTTATTCCTTGAAACTCACTCCAGGTTATCTACAGATTATCCACAACTCAGATTGTCTAAAAACAAGTCTCACCCAAACAGCATCAACCGCAGTTTTGGGCAGGTCCTCAATTCCACAGAAGGAACAGAGCTCATCCTTTGAAACTAGAAATAAATACATGTATATTAGTGTCAATTATGTATTAAGTCAAACAAATATTGATTACATATTTTGAACAAAACCTGATTGTTTCAGAATGTCTTCAGCCATCTTTCTTCTTAGCTTTTCAATAGATTGTTTAGATGAGTCGATGCGAAAATGCTGCGGAATCTTTGGAAGTTCCATCACCGTCATCTTGGCCATCTGTCAAATGGCAAAACAACACACCTTGTATGAATTTACATAGTAAAACAGCATATTGTTTAATCTATCAGAAAGACAAAAGGTTGCATTAAAATAACCTGCATGACAAAGATCCCACAACTGCTGCCATCTTTCTGGCAGCTGTGGGTTATCTGGCCCGGCTGCCACTTGATGTTAACCCAGTCCTCCTTTCCAAGTCGGTTCCGGCGCATTTTGAAATACTGTCTGCAGGATGAAAGGAAAATAATGTTGGTTTACATTTGCACTTACTCTATGGCCTTACTAAAGATGTGAATAACGTTATATATTTCCCATAATCTCATTAATATTACCCACATCTTTGGCCAGCCTTTCTGGAGTCGTCAACTTCATTTGACCCTTGCAGAGGATCAACCACAAATATGCGGTTTAAAAGGGCATGGAGAAACTGTTTTAAAAAGTAATATAGTGTTAAAGCATGCCATATTTTAAATGTACCAACAACAGCAACAATAATAACATAATACATTTTATTTATGTAAAACCTAAATGAATGAGCAACATTGGAAGTATATTTATTGTACACAAGATAATCACAACTGTGAGTAAATAAAGAAACAAACCACGTTAAATAGGCATATTTTAACATTTTACTTGAAAGTACTGAATATTAGTCTGAAAATAAGTTCCACAATATGGGGTCATACTCAATCAAAGAAAACTCAAATTGTTAGAGTAGCAGTGGGGACTATCAACGGGATCCTGTTGGATGATTCAAGTGCTTTGATTGGACAATAATCATATATATATATTTCATTAAGATAGGGATGACGACCATGAAGACATTTAAAACTAAAAGAACAGTCTTAAAATCAATCCACATGCTACAGATGTGCATGTACACAATGCAGCTACATTAGATACAAATATACAATCTCATTGTCTCTTCATTTATTAATGACAATTTATGAAAAATTACATTAACTTGTAATAAAACTTGTATTTAACATTGAATTAGATTTAGTTATATTGACTTGATTGTAGGTTGTTATAAATATTTAAAGCAATTTTAAGATTGATAACCTTAAAATACACTCACAACAATGAGCCATACATGAATGCTGTAAAGGCACATTGTACCACATGACCAGCTGCATACTCACCACAAACTTCCAGTGCACATTTCTTATGTTGACAAATCCAATGGCTCCATCATAGTCATCAAACGTGACCTGACAACGTGCGTAAAAATGGAAAAATAATTGTATTTTGCTGCAAAACTCAAATAGAATGTACCCAGTATGCATTATGTATTTTTCCTCCAACGGAACAACCAAAAAACTAAAGCTGCTTTTTCAAATGGATTGTTTCAAAACAACTTGATGTTAAGATTTATAATAATAATATAATTACTCACCTTTTTTAACCCTTGCCTGGCCATTTGCTCTCTCGTGCCGTACAAGATTAAACCCATGGTATAATGATTCATGAGGTATAGCCGGCCAGGTGTAGTACACTCATGTGGAGCCCATTGATGTAGATGTTGAATGATTTCACTCTACACTTGATAATAGTGAAGCTATTGAAGATTGTTTCCATAAATATGACAAAATATTCATAAAAATTATTCAAAATCTTTTCTCTTCAAAGTAAGAGGTGTAGTCCACTAATGTGGAGCCCATTGATGCAGATGTTGAATGATTTCACTCTACACTTGATAACAGTGATGCTATTGAAGATTGTTTCCATAAATGATATCAAAATATTCATAACAATTATTCAAAATCTTTTTTCTTCAAAATGAGAGGTGTAGTCCATTCATGTGGAGCCCATTGATGTAGATGTTGAATGATTTCACTCTAGACTTGATAACAGTGATGCTATTGAAGATTGTTTCCATAAATATGACAAAATATTCATCATAATTTTTCCAAATCTTTGTTCTCCAAAGTAAGAGGTGTAGTCCACTCATGTGAAGCCCATTGATGTAGGAAATGAATGTGTTCATCCTACACTTGATAACAGTGAAGCTATTGAAGATTTTTTCCATAAAATATTAAATATAATTCATAATAATTATTTAAGATGAGTTTTTTTCAACAACAAAAAACAGCTGTAGTACAACACAGGGTGGCCATTTGACGTATGGTATAAGTTCTGTCAGCCTTCACAATCTTTCAGTGGATATATTGACTATTTTTGGAATATGTTTTTCCTGGATTGCTTTTTGCAGACGGTCCCTGGGTTTAGGTCTCACAGCTGATCGCACATTGAGACCAACGTTATTCATCGATCTCGGAGACCGGCTTTTTTTGGTAAAAAGAAGGTTGTAGCTTGTTGTCGACATCACTATGGTCACAGAGAGGTGTTGTTTGTGTTTTAACTCTGTGTCGTTTGAGAGCTATTGAGCCGGGAAGTCCAAATCTGTGAATATCTTTCTAACTTTACTGAACTCACTCGCAGCTGTTCCTCTCGCCCAGGGAGCTTCGGCAAATTGTGTAGCGCCGTTTTTTGTTTGTGTGTTTTGTTTAATTTGGGATTCCTGGATTCATTAGTCCATGGAAATGTCCACAGGGAGTCGTGCTTTGGGCGAAATGGTGCGTGCGACTGAATAATGAGGTTTTATATATAAATAGCATCAGACGGCAAACAACCCACATATGAACTAATATTGTTTTGTTGTGTTTGTTTGGTTCATTAGTCGACTTTCATCATTTACAGTTACTGCTCCAGATGGTTGCAATGTGTAGCGTGAGACATTCTTGCAGCTCTCTACGTTGTTGCAGTCACCAAAGTGGTTAGCTAGTAGCTCCTAGTAGCTAGCATTCACGGGAGAAAAAGGACAGACGACCAACGTCTCTTCACTGCGGTCAAGCCAGCCGCCACTTCGAAAAACACAGTCAAGCCAGCCCGCACGATTTTTTTCAGTACACGTATATACCAGACATTACGGTACGAGCGTGTGAAAGCTGTCTTCAAAATAAGAGCGAACTTCCGGTGAACGTGATATGACGAAACACGCCTTTAAATACAGATATAGTGATAGATTAAACTAAATGAAGAGATGAAAAATCATGAATGGTATTAATGATGAACACATTAAATGAAATAAAGTAATTATTCCAATATTGGGATATTCTGATTTAGAATTTCAAAATAAAAGCTAAAGACTTTCACTTCTGATTCATGGTAGAGTACCTCAATGTGTCATCCAGAGATGATCAAGACATTCTGACGTTTGCTTTCTAAATGAAAGCACTTCATAAAGAAAATAATAGTAATATATTTCCAATATTTGATATTTCTTTGAAGCAAATCTGTAAGTTTCTTGATAAAAATTACACTGCGGTCTTGTTAATGGTGACCTCTGCTAGGCCCATGATTATTCTCATGAGATATTACTGTGTAGATTTTGAATGAATTCAATTCAAAGTTAGCGAGAAACAAATATTATTAATATTATGGCAATATTTGGATTTTATTTTAAGCAAATCTGAAACTTTCTTCAAAAAAGGTACACTGCAGTCTTGTTAATGGTGACCTCTGCTAGGTCCATGATTATTTTCATGAGATATTACTGTGTAGATTTTGAATAAATTCACTTTAAAGTTAGCGAGAAATCAATATGATTAATATTATGGCAATATTTGGATTTTATTTAAAGCAAATCTGAAACTTTCTTCAAAAAAGGTACACTGCAGTCTTGTTATTGGTGACCTCAGCTAGACCCATGAATATTTTCATGAGATATTACTGTGTAGATTTTGAAGAAATTCAATTTAAAGTTAGCGAAAAATAAATATTATTAACACACACAAACACTACTCTGCAGACTGACCTTCGACCTTCAAATTCTCTCTAGAATATAACCTTACTGCTTTATATTCAACATAAGTCTTTTAGTTAATTTGTCATACTTCCAATCTACTTCGAGATGTGGATCCTTTTCAAATTCAAAGAAGGGCATCTGAATACCCTAAGGTTTAGAACCGATAGGTCTGAGTTAAGGGCCCCAAAAAAAGGTCCAAAGGGTAAAATTGGGCCTTGTTCTCTTGTATTTGCAGATTTATTGACAAGTGCAAAAATGGCCATAATGTCCTAAATATTATTCCTGGAAATTCTAAATTGAACGCAGACATTCAAGACAGGGCCTACAATGATGTTGATGACATTTCTTCCAAAACACCCACAAGAGTTAATTGGCTGTCTGAAATCCAGGACTTGAAGAGGGTGTGTGATTTAGCAAATCTGAGACCCTGTTGTGAGTTTGGGCAGGATTTTAGCTTTTCTTTTTTCTAAACATGTCAGAGCTTAGCTTTCTTTCCCAGGTTGTAGCCACTCCCAAATGGGGCCCAACCATGTAGGCTGGCAATATATAGTACTACCCCATTTGCGGGTACCCAATTTTTACTCAAAACAAGTTCCAAACAAAGTGATTGAGACATTAAGTAAAAAAACAACAACAACAGCATATGCAACAATATTTCAACACAGAAACAATTCAGTTATAATTAACCAAATCTACTCATGAAGTAAGTAGTCATATGGCAATAACTTTACCAGCATTCACAAAAAATAATAACATAGTTAGCAACAAAAAGTCTAAGGAAGAGTTTTTTCTAATTCTTGCGAGTTTTTCCTAAGTGTATGCAGTGTATTTAAGTGAATAATTAGGTGCGCGGAAGGAAATTGTCCTGGGGATGTAAGTCAGTGGGGGACCCGGGTGAGAGGAGTCAGCTACAATCTTCCTTGCTCGCTTCAGGGTCCTGGAAGCAGACAAGTCCTGGAGGGATGGCAGATTGCAGCCAATCACTCTCTCAGCGGAGCAGATGATCCGCTGCAGTCTGGCTCTGTCCTTAGCAGTGGCTGCAGCGTACCAGACGGTGATGGAGGAGCAGAGGATGGACTCGATGATGGCAGTGTAGAAGTGCACCATCATGGTCTTTGGCAGGTTCAATTCAGCTACGTCAGGAAGAACGTCCCCTGCCATGCCTTTTTAGTGATGGAGCTGATGTTCAGCTCCCACTTGAGGTCCTGTTATTTAGCTGATATTTCAGATTTGCTTAAAATAAAATTCATATATTGTCATAATATTAATAATATTTATTTCTCGCTAACTTTAAAGTGAATTTATTCAAAATCTACACAGTAATATCTCATGAGAATAATCATGGACCTAGCTGAGGTCACCATTAACAAGACTGCAGTGTACCTTTTTTGAAGAAAGTTTCAGATTTACTTTAAATAAAATCTAAATATTGCAATAATATTAATCATATTTATTTCTCGCTAAATTTAAAGTGAATTTATTCGAAATCTCCACAGTAATATCTCATGAAAATAATCATGGACCTAGCAGAGGTCACCAGTAACAAGACTGCAGTGTATCTCTTTTGAAGAAAGTTTCAGATTTGCTTTAAATAAAATCCAAATATTGTCATAATATTAATAATATTTATTTCTCGCTAACTTTAAAGTGAATTTATTCAAAATCTCCACAGTAATATCTCATGAAAATAATCATGGACCTAGCTGAGGTCACCAATAACAAGACTGCAGTGTACCTCTTTTGAAGAAAGTTTCAGATTTGCTTTAAATAAAATCCAAATATTGCCATAATATTAATCATATTGATTTCTCGCTAACTTTAAAGTGAATTTATTCAAAATCTACACAGTAATATCTCATGAGAATAATCATGGACCTAGCTGAGGTCACCAATAACAAGACTGCAGTGTACCTTTTTTGAAGAAAGTTTCAGATTTGCTTTAAATAAAATCCAAATATTGCCATAATATTAATCATATTGATTTCTCGCTAACTTTAAAGTGAATTTATTCAAAATCTACACAGTAATATCTCATGAGAATAATCATGGACCTAGCTGAGGTCACCAATAACAAGACTGCAGTGTACCTTTTTTGAAGAAAGTTTCAGATTTACTTTAAATAAAATCAAAATATTGCCATAATATTAATCATATTTATTTCTCGCTAAGTTTAAACTGAATTTATTCAAAATCTACACAGTAATATCTCATGAAAATATTCATGGACCTAGCTGAGGTCACCAATAACAAGACTGCAGTGTACCTTTTTTGAAGAAAGTTTCAGATTTGCTTTAAATAAAATCCAAATATTGCAATAATATTAATCATATTGATTTCTCGCTAAATTTAAAGTGAATTTATTCAAAATCCACACAGTAATATCTCATGATAATATTCATGGGTCTAGCAGAGGTCACCATTAACAAGACTGCAGTGTACCTTTTTTGAAGAAAGTTTCAGATTTGCTTTAAATAAAATCCAAATATTGCCATAATATTAATCATATTGATTTCTCGCTAACTTTAAAGTGAATTTATTCAAAATCTACAAAGTAATATCTCATGAAAATAATCATGGACCTAGCAGAGGTCACCCTTAACAAGACTGCATTGTACCTTTTTTCAAGAAAGTTTCAGATTTGCTTAAAATAAAATCCAAATATTGCCATAATATTAATAATATTTGTTTCTCGCTAACTTTGAATTGAATTCATTCAAAATCTACACAGTAATATCTCATGAGAATAATCATGGGCCTAGCAGAGGTCACCATTAACAAGACCGCAATGTAATTTTTATCAAGAAACTTACAGATTTGCTTCAAAGAAATATCAAATATTGGAAATATATTACTATTATTTTCTTTATGAAGTGCTTTCATTTAGAAATCAAACGTCAGAATGTCTTGATCATCTCTGGATGACACATTGAGGTACTCTACCATGAATCAGAAGTGAAAGTCTTTAGCTTTTATTTTGAAATTCTAAATCAGAATATCCCAATATTGGAATAATTACTTTATTTCATTTAATGTGTTCATCATTAATACCATTCATGATTTTTCATCTCTTCATTTAGTTTAATCTATCACTATATCTGTATTTAAAGGCGTGTTTCGTCATATCACGTTCACCGGAAGTTCGCTCTTATTTTGAAGACAGCTTTCACACGCTCGTACCGTAATGTCTGGTATATACGTGTACTGAAAAAAATCGTGCGGGCTGGCTTGACTGTGTTTTTCGAAGTGGCGGCTGGCTTGACCGCAGTGTCTCTTCAGTCCGGGAACTCAACCGGTGTTTTTATTCTGCGCATGCGCACAACAGCACCTCAACAGACACAGGTACACATGAACTTACAGCACAGAGCACTCAACATGACTTTGCTATTCAGGAATATACTCAACACAATGACACACATCTATTGTATCCAGGCGGATACATTGAATTTAGAATGATATGGCTTCTATTAAAACATGTGTTCTAAAATACATTTGCAGCTATATGAGTCCTTGCTTTTATTCTTTGAAGCCGTTGCTCTGTCTTACCTGCAGCCATAGATTCTGAGAGAGGGCGAGTGCAATCACTGGCACCGACAACTCACTGGCACCTCACTGGCAACTCACTGGCACCTCACTGGCACCTCACTGGCAACTCACTGGCACCTCACTGGCACCTCACTGGCAACTCACTGGCACCTCAGTGGCAAGTCTGTGGCAAGTGCCACAGACTTGCATAGATAATGTATTTGTATTTTTTTAGACTTACTTAAAATATGCAATACGATATTGCTGTACAATACTGCTGTACTATATTGAATATTGTTTTGCTACTACTACGTTTCACTTCGTAATATATAACACTTATATACCATGATATGTATAATGTGGTCCGCCTTTCTTTAATAATAAAAAATATATAATTATTTTTTTTACCATGTCATACTGTTATACCTCCATGAAATTCTCCTTTGAGGAGATGCCACTGTTAGTCTAAAGTTTAAGCACTGGCACTCAGTGACACTTGCCGGCACTTGCCATCAGTTGCCAGCAGTTGCCAGCAGTTGCCAGCAGATGCCACTACTAGTCAAAAAGTGCCACTACTAGTTAAAAAGTGCCACTACTAGTCAAAAGTGCCACTACTAGTCAAAAGTGCCAGCAGACGGAGGGTCGGGCATGTCTGCGCAGTGACGAGTCTGCGACGATTTAGTGACAAGCTCCACTGAAGTGCCCGGACAGCGGAAGAAATTACTTTCATGATCACAAAATGGAGGAGCTGCGGTTTAGCTAGATAGATACACAGATGGATATATATATATACATATATGTATATATATATATATATATATATATATAGAGATAATTTGTGTCTTTTTGTAGACTTACTTACAATATGCAATAAGATAGTTCTGTACATTACTGCTATACTATATTTAATATTGGTTTGCTTCTATATATTTGTAAGGTGCTGTGATGCTTGAGTTAGGTTTATAAATGCAATTAATGTGATGGTTATTAATTGAATACTAGGCCAACATTAAATTACAGAACATTACTGCTATACTATATTTAATATTGGTTTGCTTCTATATATTTGTAAGGTGCTGTGATGCTTGAGTTAGGTTTATAAATGCAATTAATGTGATGGTTATTAATTAAATACTAGGCCAACATTAAATTACACATCAAAGCACATATATTTGCTGAATCAATAAAGCTACAGTTGTCATGGGTGTGAACAGAATATGAAAAGAACGAGACGCAGAGAAAGTCCGGAAACAGTATTCACGGAACGTATTAGTAAATATGAAACACATTTAATAAAACAAAACACAACATGTAAAACAATAAACTCTCATTACGCAACTAATCACAGTGCTTGAATGACCCATCCACCTTGTAACCCTTGTCCATGAATTCCTCAGAAAACCTATTATAATCACTTTGATATTCAAAGTTGAAATCCAAGAGTCTTTCAGCTCCGTCGTCTTCTTCTTCTCCCGCATGTGCTTTTCCGATGGCCAGCTGTTCTGATCGGCCCATTAGCGTCAGTGCGGGTAATGTCACCTTCCCCTTCAAAGGCCATGTCTGGCACCTTTCTGACTTCTGCCCCCATCGTGGTGGCATCTGTCTAACTACTGGCTGGTGGCAAGTCTCTGACGCGTCGTGGCACTTCTTTGACAACTAGCACTGGCAGCTCATGGCACCTACCGACACCGAACTAGTGCAATCACTGGCACCGACAACTCAGCGGCAAGTGCCGCTCGGTGCCAGTACTCAGCGACAACTCAGCGGCGTGTTTGCGACGAGTCGCCGGCAGCAACACTCAAGTGGCAGGACAGGAGCAAGCGAACGACACTCGCCGAGAAGCTGTGGGTGGAACAACCATTGTTGTTACGACAGATCAGCTGCCGTTAATCAGTTTTATGATCATAGATTGGAGGAGCTCCAGGTTTTTTTATTTACACTTACACTCATATACCATCATATGTATAATGTACCCGCCTTTTTTAAATAATAAAAATAAAAAAAGATTTGTTTTTTACCATGATCATAGGCCTACTGTTATACCCCCACTATGATACTCTACTCTGAGGAGATGCCACTGTTAGTCTAAAGTTTAATATATTACGAAGTGAAACGTAGTAGAAGCAAAACAATATTAAATATAGTAGCCTACAGCAGTAATGTACAGCACTATCTTATTGTCAGTAAGTGTCTACAAAAAGACAATTATATATATATATATATCCATCTGTGTATCTAGCTATTTTAGCTATCTATCTATCTATCTAGCTAAACCGCAGCTCCTCCATTCTGTGATCATGAAAGTGATTTCTTCCGCTGTCCGGGCACTTCAGTGAAGCTTGTCACTAAATCGTCGAAGACTCGTCTCGTCACTGCGCAGACATGCCGCAGACGCGCCTGGCCGACCCTCCGTCTGCTGGCACTTTTTGACTAGTAGTGGCACTTTTTGACTAGTAGTGGCACTTTTTGACTAGTAGTGGCACTTTTTGACTAGTAGTGGCATCTGCTGGCAACTGCTGGCAACTGCCGGCAAGTGTCACTGAGTGCCAGTGCTTACACTTTAGATTAACAGTGGCATCTCCTCAAAGTAGAATTTCATGGCGGTATTACAGTATGACATGGTAAAACAAGAAATTATATATATATATATATTATTTTTTTTAAATTATTATTATAGAAAGGCGGGTACATTATACATTTTGTAGCGACCCTGTGAAGTGGCTGTCAATCACAGTGTGGCACCGTGCATGCTGGTCGAGGGAGCGTGCCTGTGATTGGCGGAGTAGAGGGGAGGCGGGGTTAACCTGTCGGAAAACGGAAGTTAAGGGTGGTTGACGGGAACCGTTGTTGTTGACATTCGAGCTGCTAAACTGAGAGGAGCACGCTGTCTGTGTTGGTGGATGCCTAATAAAGGGAGGATTAATAACGTCGTCCCGTCTCCGTGTCATCAGTGTCATAACGTCCGAGACATTACAATATCATGGTATATAAGTGTAATAGGTTACGAAGTGAAACGTAGTAGTAGCAAAACAATATTAAATATAGTACAGCAGTAATGTACAGCACTATCTTATTGCATATTGTCAGTAAGTGTCTACAAAAAGACACTAATTAATATATATATATATATATTAATTAGTGTCTTTTTTATATATATACACACATCCATCTGTGTATCTAGCTATTTTAGCTATCTATCTAGCTAAACCGCAGCTCCTCCATTTTGTGATCATGAAAGTGATTTCTTCCGCTGTCCGGGCACTTCAGTGAAGCTTGTCACTAAATCGTCGCAGACTCGTCACTGGGCCCGACCCTCCGTCTGCTGGCACTTTTTGACTAGTAGTGGCACTTTTTAACTAGTAGTGGCACTTTTTAACTAGTAGTGGCACTTTTTGACTAGTAGTGGCATCTGCTGGCAACTGCTGGCAACTGATGGCAAGTGCCGGCAAGTGTCACTGAGTGCCAGTGCTTAAACTTTAGACTAACAGTGGCATCTCCTCAAAGGAGAATTTCATGGAGGTATAACAGTATGACATGGTAAAAAAAATAATTATATATTTTTTATTATTAAAGAAAGGCGGACCACATTATACATATCATGGTATATAAGTGTTATATATTACGAAGTGAAACGTAGTAGTAGCAAAACAATATTCAATATAGTACAGCAGTATTGTACAGCAATATCGTATTGCATATTTTAAGTAAGTCTAAAAAAATACATTATCTATGCAAGTCTGTGGCACTTGCCACAGACTTGCCACTGAGGTGCCAGTGAGGTGCCAGTGAGTTGCCAGTGAGGTGCCAGTGAGGTGCCAGTGAGGTGCCAGTGAGGTGCCAGTGAGTTGCCAGTGAGGTGCCAGTGAGTGCCAGCGTCGCTAGGGGGATCTCGCCCCTACTGTAGATTCTTTGCATTTTAATGTTCCGCCTGACCTCCATAGCTGTCATGGTGTTTCATGTCCTCGGGCGTTCCGGGAGACGATGTGAAGTAACAACAAGGTCATTTTGGCAGACAAGAGTTGACCCGGCAGACAGCAACTCACTATTGATTAGCGTGACGCCTCCACCATGGAGCCCTGTTCAGATTCAATACAGACATAGATTCACTAAGAGGAGTAAGGAGTTCTACAGAAAGGAAGAGTCTGGTTATATGTTTTTTCAGCTGTTCCATAAACCATAGGCATCCTAAAGCAGCGCTGCTCGCCCTCCGCTGGGCGGAAACGACAATGAAAAGATGCAATGTTATCCGACTGCTTTCAAGCTCCCGGCTCTTTCCTCTCGACAAAAACCACAAACCACAACCTTGGCATTTAATTAAGAGTGTGTGTGGGTGGGGGGGGGGGGGTCCCCCAACGCAGCATTAACACTAAGCTTAGCCCACGGAGCTCTACAGGAGCTGCACGGCGAGACGCTTCAGCGCTCTGACTGACCTTCAGTGGGAGTTATTAGTGCGAGGTGCTGAACCACGAGCGTATAGATCCCCTCAAAGCCCACACTGCTTCGATTAAAGGCAGGAATATGTTCCTCACCCTGACATGTCACATGTAGACGTGCTATCACCCTCAGGAACCGCAGGGCCGCATGCAGCCACCGTCATCCGACGACCTTGATGGGGGGGGTCGCAGGCCCCCCCAACTCATGGTAACACAAAGTGAACTTGCACGAACATCTCCAGATAGAACAACCTTCCTTTCCTGACAGACTTTGAAAAAAAACATGCCGCTGGTTCTCCGGGTGCCTAACCCCCCCCCCCCCTTTTTTTTTGATGCTGTTGCTGATACACGTGCAGTGCAACCTCTGCCACCGTTTCCTTTTGAAGAATATCATCTCCTTGTGTGATGAGATGCGGCCTTTCCTCACCGTATCCGTGCCGTGTTTGGCCCTCGGGGGCCGCACAAGCGACTTTGTTCAGCACGGTGTCACGTTGGTGGCTCATGAGTTTTAGAGCCATTCCAGCACATTTGGCAATGGCAACAATTCTGAACAATATCGAAGCCGCAAATATTCCAGGGACAGAGTGGGAACCGTGTTGACAGCAGCTTGTAAAGTCTGCCCTCTGCTGGAGGCACCACATGATGGAGGCTGGGTGGGGTCGAGAAAGAAATGACAGCAGGCCAACAGATGACAGATGAACTGTGGACATCAGGCAACACTCGGTTTCTCTAGCACAGATGTTTGGAGAGTCATTCCTAATTTCTCGGGTGGTTTTCCCTTAAACTGCCGCGATGGTTAAGAAAGCTCTTTTGTGGATCTCCAGCCCAGAAGATCTCGCTGAGGCCACGCTCCAAGGCTCCACATCCAGCAGGAGCCTTGTGATGCTCTTAAAGCAGAGGTGCAAATGCACACGGTGGTAATGGACGGTCGATTTCCCTCCTGTTTATAACATTAGGGGCGGGGTTAGTGTTGCTTTCCCGAGGCTTCTCACATTTAAAAGCTTGCACAGACATTCCTTCAGCGGCTTTGTATGAAAACTGAGTTGATTTGAACAACGTATTTTTGCCACAAAACTATATATTTCCTTTTGTCTTGCAGACAAGAACGAGAAGCCAATTTTGCCCAGAAGAAAGCGGAGAGGGCCACCGTCAGAAGCCATTTCCGGGATAAGTACAGACTTCCAAAGGTAAACGCGGAAAACCAATTACAATGCATATTTGGGTTGAAGGACATCGCACATGTCTGAAGTACAATGTGATGCAAAAGAAGTTTATTCTAAACGCCCCCCCCCCCCCCCCCCACACACACCCACACACACTCTCCCCCCTCTCCCATCCTGTTGGGTTCCTACCCCAGAACGAGACGGACGAGACCCAGATCCAGCAGGCCGGGGACGATGTGGTGCTGCCCACGGAGCTGGCCAAGATGATCGCGGAGGACAATCAGGAGGAGTCACACAAGCAGTCGGTGCTGGGCCAGCTGTCCAACATCCAGAACGTGGACATCGACCAGCTGAAGGACAAAGCGCAGGCCACGCTGGAAGACCTCAAAAAGCAGACGGAGAATTGCAGCCTCATGTGATCCGGCCCGCTCTGGAGTCCCAGGGGGGATTAGAGTTTCACTCACGCACATATTTTTCAAAGGCAGAGCTACTCTGGAGGTAGATGGGTTCCTATTGCTTTAGAGGAGCCTCCGTTGGCGGAGCCACATATTAGCAGCTCCCAGGCAGAAGAGGAAGGGGTCGTCTTATAAGTTCAGTTAGCTTTCCAAGTTGACCTTCAGACTTCCGAACAGTCACGAATGTCATCCACTTTCACTATTGCAGATTTATTTAGTCTCTTCCCGTTGAGATTAATTCTGCCTTTAGAGCAACTCCCCCTCTGAAAAATATGAATCTATTAGATCCTTTGCTCCCTTCGTTTCCGAACCTCACGTGTCCAGTGGTAACACAATGTGATTCTGCAGCAGAGGTTTTCAGGTGTGTGTGTGTGTGTGTTTGAGTGACACACACACACACTCATATGAGGAGGCCATACGTGTAATGTGTTGAATTTGGGGAAAAGTATCGTGGGGTTGTTTATATTTCATGTACAAAAGCAAAAAATAATTTACGAGCAAGACATGAGGCTGATTTCTTTTTGCCATAAGTAGCTTACAGATGTTGGCCCCCTGGTGCCCTGATTAAAACTCCCTGTGAACTGCATTAATCTTCATTTTTATGTTTTCTTAGTCATATCAATATAAAGGTTTCCTTCTTTTCGTACTTCAGCGTGCCTTGGACGTCCGTACAAGGTGTCTTCTCCAGAGCTCCGACATCTGTAGGCTACTTTTTTTCACGAGGATGGGCCTTCTGGTTAGCTGCAGAGACTTCTTACTTTAAGTTTTTGTTAAAGAGCAAAACATCCTTTGTGAGTAGGCAGAAACTGTGGGCCGCATTTTGTATGTTGTATTTGTATTTACAATCAAAGTGTGTCCAACTGTCCTCCCGAGATTGAGCCCAGCATCTACTACAAAGGGGACCAATCGGTGCGTTTGTGCCGCATCCAGAGGTTAAAGGGAGCAGTTCACCCTTAAATCAAAAATAACTTGTGTTTGCCCCTCACCTGTCGTGTGGTGTCTGTTAAGTTTTTCAAATTTATATTTATATATATAGACAAACACTTCTACATGCAACTCACCCCAAAACAATACAGACTGATAAATAGAAATACAGGTAAGAGTCAAAGAACACCATTTTCTTTATATTGGGGTGAACTGTCCCTGTTAAAGAAAGAGAGACGTGTAAATGCTTCAGACGTCGTAAGCCACTTTGACCAACATGAAGGAAAATGGCCCCAAATATGTCAAATGTGTGTAACCGTGGCGTGAGTATAAATCCACATACAAGTATTTGTGTTGTGTGAGACGTAAAACGTTGTGTGCCGTCAACAGCGAGTTACTCTTCGCTCCGCTCCCAGGTCTCGTGGTGTTGACCTTCGACCCGTTCCTCGATCCCAGTGGTGCAGTGTTGTGTGCTGGTGGATTTGTGTTGTTTAGCTGATGTGATGCGTCCAGTGGTGTCTTTTGTAACTCGGTATTCTCTCTGTTTGGTTTTCTAGCCAATACCAGAGGAGGGGGGGGGGGGGGGACGGAACGACGACAATGTCCTTGATGTTGTGTTACATCCACATACGCTACATTTTTGACTGTTTGATTTTCAATGTAGCCGTGGGACAGTGTCTGCTTTGGTCTCCATCCCTTTAGGTGCTTTAAGATTAGGAAAGTTTGGCATTTTAAGAGTGGACTTTTTAATTTTGTACTTAAATGGCAACCAGAGATGAGCCACACCACCGCTGAATGAAAGCCGAGGCCCAACACGCCGCCCAGCGGTTGTTGTCGCGGAAGATGAACAATACACAAATCACACTTCAATAATATAAAGTGGAGGAAAAGTTGCAATAAATTCCTTTTGCAGTAGAGCTACGAGAATCATGAGACAATATCGATAGATGGAACAGAAGCCATAAAGAAAACCGTTTTGTTTTGTACGTGTGTGTGTGTGTGTGACTTGAAAAAATAATTCCAATAATAATAATAATAATAATAATAATAATAATAGTAAACAAATGTCTTTTCTGTGTGTTGTCATCCTGTGGAAATGGCTGCTATGACACGCAGTTTCTTTTGGTTCTTTGTTTGACAGTTTCTCTATCCCTCTGTCTCTGAATTGTTTTTGTCTTCACTGCAATAAACAGGTTTTTAGAACGATGCATTGAGCGTGGTGTGTGGGTGCGCCACCCTGACAGCAGCCAAAACAGCAGGTGGAGACAAACACACAACTACACAGGCACTCACGAGGACTGACGCCAGTATGATTAACATTTTAGCCGCAGTACCTTGTGGACAGTTATCATGAAGCTAATTTTAATATAATTCATAAACATCCTTGTCCTGTCGCAACAGTGCAGTGAGAGAACAAGTCAAACAATACAGAGTTGGACAATAGAGTAAACTGCACATTACAACCTCTGTAGAGGTCGAACTTATGGCCGAGCTGATCGTACAAATGTAAAGTGGCAACTAGACACTCTTCCTGTGGCCCCTCTGGGACTCAAATGAAGCTACTTCCTGTTTGATCATGTGACCTCTGTGACGTGCCAAATTGTTAAAAAGGAGAAAAGTGTTAGGGTGACAGCGGGGACAGGAATACAAATATGTTTGATGAGAACATATATGTGTACGTCTAAATTGTAAATAAAATCACACAATAATAATGACACATACAAAGAATAAAAATGTCTTCAAGACTAATCCTTACACGTCATGGTGAAGTGTGGATGGCATGAAAGGCCAAGAGAAGTTTTTTCAAAGTTCTAGATAGTTCTTAAGAAGGCGGTTTCACCTGAAGCTAGCTGTCGTGTCTCGAGCTGACTCTCTTCCCCTTTCTTTACATCCTCACTCTGATCCCTCTATCTTCTCCTTTCTTTACATCCTCACTCTGATCCCTCTCTCTTCTCCTTTCTTTACATCCTCACTCTGATCCCTCTCCTCCTTTCTTTACATCATCACTCTGATCCCTCTCTCTTCTCCTTTCTTTACATCCTCACTCTGATCCCTATCTCATCAACTTTCGACAAGGACTAAGATCGGTGGAATTCTTTCTCCAGATATTCTCCATCTAATCCGATGATGTTTGGTTCCTGTAATGTTTTGAGCAAAACTTTTAATCAATTCATCAAACTGAGAGTTCATAATGTGATCATCTGTTAATGTTATTTGGTCACCAATATGACAAATACATACCACAAATATCAAGTGATTGTGCTTGAAACTGATTGTTTATTGTCTTTTTGAAATTGTTATAATACAAAAAATAGTAAAGAAAATACTGCTGTATCCTGTAATATCTGACTTCCTGTAAGAATTCAAAACTATTTGATTTATTAGTAGCTGTGGTTCAAATGTCCACTTCTTGTGGGGATTTTTTTATTCCTCAAACTGCAAAAATGTCACAATGTAGTTTGTATTAATAAGAGCCCTCCAACAATTTATGCTTGACAGTGTCAAGCATAAATCGTTCTTTCTCTGACAGATTACTATTAAATTGACAGTAATCTGTCAGAGAAAGAACACATGACGCTTCATGCTGATGTTTCCTGTTGAAACCCACTTCATCACTCAGATGTGCCGCAGTGGTGGAAACGTCCACACTGAAACCTTTAACATGATTCTACTGACCACTGCACTGTAAACCCGAACGTCCCAATTAACTAAATAGATTAAGTAGTGTTTACTCAAAGTTTTCGAAACAGTTCTACTAACTTAAATATGTCAAGTTGTTGTAAAATGATCTTCTTTTTGAGTAATTGTAACTAATATTTTTTTATTAAATTGAACTATTTTGTGTATAAGTAAGCATAGCTTAAAAACATAACTTTAGTCCAACTTAATATAATGAAGTAATTCCATGCTAAGAATGATTAAGTCCTGTTATTTCTATTGTTGTGAATAGTGATGATTTAAAAATACAATAAAATACAATAAGTGCTTCACCAAATAATTAAAATCGACCATAACAAATAAATTGCAATCATAGCCTGATAAAATAGTAACAATTTGAGGGGGAAATGGTCGGAAATTCATTAGACATTCATTAGTGGTAGACAAAATATATTTATTTTATGAATTTGTTGTATTTTTATTTGCAGTTGGTGTCCTATATATTTTACTTAAGTGTTGAGCAGCTGCATGGATCATGACAAAAACGTTATCCTGGAAATTCACATTGAAATCAACTTGGTTGAGGAAGTAGTCATCACGTGTTCGTGGCCGTTACCGAGGTGCATTATGGGGATTTCGCGGGCGAAGTTGACTTTCCAGGCGTCGCGGACCGGTCCCGGACCGGTCCCGGACCAGGCTCGGTGCCACCGTCGACTCAGACTGTTTTCAAGGTGAGTTAAATCATAAGAGTTTTATATATAAGTTGATATAGCGGTATGTAATGTATGAAGTTACACGATGTTGCAATCAGCCAGTTGCTAAACCTCTACAAAGTAAAACTAATTAAAATAAGTGTCGAGACTTTGCGCGCGACAATACTAACATCACGTCTGCTCCACTCGCGAGTCTTCAGTCTCCTCTGCCTGTGTCCGTCTCGACTTCAGCGGGGGCTGGTTTGAACTCAAGAGACACAAGTGGCGGCTAACGTAGGCTAACGTGCTCTACTCGTGTTAACTACTCTAGCTAACGCTCGCAGGTTAGCGCTAGCTAACGTTACTCGACGGTGCATCTTGGACAAGCCGACGAGCGCGAGGTGTTCCACTAAACTAGCTTGTTCGACTCAGAAACTGGCGGGTAACGAACTTGCGCTAGCTAACGTAAGTTAACGTGGTCTCCCGTGCGTCTCGGCTGGTCCAGGTGGAGCGCCCGGTGTTTCTGCATCAAGCTTGCTGTCACTCGCAACTGCAGCATTTTTTTGCTCGTCATTCTGTTCATTATTTTTTGTGCAAACCTGGAATTTCTGCACAGATAAAGATAAAGATTATGCTACTCAATTGTTCTGCGCTAACGCCACCAAACTTCAATCAACAGGTTTTTGTCAAGCTAAGTAAGTTATTCAAGACATGTCTACCGTGGCAAATAAAGCATGTTATTGTTAGATCCTGCATGGCAAATCCTAAATAGCAAGTAATTTAAGGTGGTGTTATTGAGACTTGCATGTAAGCTGCATCAATAACATGATATGCCATCAACTTCCTATCCAATTCTCCCCAAGGAAAGGATCCTTCGAGTCAGAGGCAGACAATTGTTGAGGTCAAGAAAACAGACCATCGTGATGCCCACCAGTGAAGACCTCATGGACCTCTGGCCTGTTCTCAGAATAGAGTCTGAGGTAATATGAATCAGCTCTCTCTTTTTAAGTGAAACTTGTGATTCTTATTAATTTGGCTGCTATTATCTGCTTTGTGTGCTAGATTCTTCAAATTGAATTTTTTTACAAATATCTATTTCTTGCTGAATTCTCCTGCTGTTATTTCAATGTAGTTGTATGCAGAGTTCCAGCAGATTACGAATCAGAACCCGCTCAACACATTCTATGCTAAGCTGACCGCCATCTTCCTCGACTGATGACCTGATTCAGACAGAAGGCATCAAAAACTGAAGACAGCCGATGCTCTTTTTAAAATCCACGATGAACAGGTAAAAATATTATTACACACTTCATAGTTTGAACCGGTGGAACTTCGTACAGGTTCAATGACTCAAAAGAACTTTGAATTTTGCATTAATCCACTTTGTGTTTTCCATTTGTCTGATTGCAAAAAATATGTAAACAGGTTATTTGTGGTTCTGATTGGACTGTTTTAAAATCAGCTTTGTTCAGTAAACTCTTCATTATGTACAATTCTGTTTTTATCTGAATAGGAAATAAATGACATCCACACCAAGTGCTGTTCTCCATGCCCTTCCTGCGTATCTGTAAGACGATGTTTCTGGATTCTTCAGAACCTGCAAAGTGAGTCTCCTTAAGTCACTAACAGATTATACTGTGTTTATGTAAACAGTTCTTCAAAATACTAATATCTATACTAAAAGACTTCGGGCCTACCTTTGTTTAGTCTACCCATACAGTTTTTGTGTATGGTCTGTTTTCTTTTCCCTCACTCAACAGGAACGGCAAGTGATAAGATATTCAGTAAAACATGTTCCTGTAAATGTCCTTTAGCTTGGTTTCAGTCTCTCACCACTTAGATTCTCTGGTAATTTGGCTGATTTTTGTGTGTGCAGAACATGGATCTTATGTTGTTCCCCTCTTACAATGACACAGGTCTCCCTTGTAAAAGAGGTCTTGGTTTTCAATGGGACTTGGTTAAAGAAAGAAACATTTGTCATCTGTTCTATTCCATGTGTTAGTTTGTGATGAGCGTCTCGTCTTTCATTCATTCAGGATGAGTCTGATGAGCCAGAGCTCGATGGTGTTGCAGTGGGCCTCCTGACCGTCATCACTGACCCGACGCAAGTCCAGTTCACTGCCACCCTGTGAGCATCTCTGTCGTCATTGATGTGATGCCACGGTCAGATTTGGCGATGCCTTCCTGGTAATCTTTGGACTAATCTATGCACTACACCTCAGCTACCCCAAAGTACTGACCAACACTTTTGAATTCACTCAAAAGATTTTACTTTACTGTTCTACAAAGTGGTAAACTGTCACCCAAGTTGCAGACCCTCAAGAATGACTTGATGATGTATAATGTCATCTTAATGAAGGCTGCAGGGTAAAGCATTATAAAAGGTTCAAACTTTGAAGTGAAAGTATTCTTACAGTCTATTGCTTTTTTGTATTTAATCTGAATTGCTGCCCTGTTGTCTTACTCAGGAAGCCCAAAGTGTTTTTTCTTTTATAGCTGTATAATAATTCCATTTTGTTTTTTTATTACACCGATTACTATTTGTTTAAGCTCTACAATTTATTAAAGTATATTTTCAAATTATTTTTTGTTCTATTTATTATTATTTATAAATGTTTATTTTTTCTATTCAATTTTAATATTGCAGTGTGCTAAAAGGGAGCATGCAAGAAAATACTGCGGATGTTCATGACTTTTAAATGCATTGAGTTTGTTGAACTCAATGTAATTGAGGCAATCGATTGCCTCAAACATTTTAAGTTTCGAGTCGCATCTTTTTAACCCTTGTGTTGCCTTCGGGTCAATTTGACCCGATTCAATGTTTCACCCTCCTGTTACCTTTATATTTACTAACATATTTTACCCTTGGTCGACATGAGAACTCGTCCATCTTCCTGGTAGTCGCTCACTCTCCAGCGGTTTTTCCAGTTCAGTGCTGTGAGAGCGGTACACCGGAGAAATGACTCGGGTCACAGTCCTGCCGTCGACCTGGAATGCGTCTGACAGAGTTTCTGCAGTCCGCTGTTAAGTTGTAATAGTTTATTTTGATAACATCTGCAGAGGTCTTATGTTTTAAATTAATACATATAGAAAGATATTATAAAAGAAAATATTAGGGAGAATATTGATATTGTTATTAATGTATTATGAAGCATAGGGGTAATGTTTACTCTATGCAAATGTAAATGGCAAGAATTAATGTATATTGCATGAGAGTGACGGTATGTTAGTATTATAGATTGACGAGGCCGGTTGAATTCCGTGAAGTGACTTACAATAACGGACTTTTATTGTGAAAGTGACTTTAATGCGGACAATAACAAGACGTGACTCTTATTGTGAAAATACTTTCGCGACGGGACCGGAAGTGATGTTTTGACCGGGGCCAGAGAGGAGTATGAAACTCCTGGTTTAGAGAAATCTCGCTCTTCCACAGGTAATCTCCGAGGCCGCAAGGCTGAGGGCACGGAGGAGCCGGGAGCCGAGGAGAGCGCCTTGAATGTTTGTTCTACACGTCCTGCCATTAAATGTTGATAACTTAATCCACGCGCATCCGGAAGCCTGTTTTCCATCATCTGCGAAGTGCCCAGTTTCAGAATACTCTACACCGCCTTCAGGGCTCCCAGCTCCGCCTGCTCAGAAAGAGCTGGAGTCAATACTGGTGCAGGAGCAGAGCTGGAGCCGGCAGGGGGCACCACGAGACCTGATGGGGCCTCCATCAGAGGACCTGGTGTGCTGTTCGCCCTCTGCTCCTGGTTCGAAGGCCTTAAAAAAAAGCTGTGCGATGAAAAGCCTTTATAAGGAATTATGGGATAGTCTTTGCTGCCTGTGATGAGGTTGTGGTACAAGCTCAGAACTGAGTCCCGTTCCTCAAGTTGGTAATTTCCAGCTGAAGGACGTCATCTGGCAGAGGCAGAGCAGCTGAAAGGAAAGTCAAGAAAAGGAAAACATTAGTCACGTTAGTCAGGATGACTTAAATGAATTTATCAAAGTTTAGATTAACAAGTTAAAAAAGCATCAAAGCTCAGTTCCACACAGAAAACATCAATATACTCACAGCTGGTCAGAGCGGAAAACCTTGTTTTAGATAATTTATTTGGTTTGAGTTGAGCATGAATGATGTGAAAACTTTACCACGCAATATGATATCAAACAGAATACAATAAAGCGTATTACTTTTTTTCATACCTAAAAAAAGGTCTTGTTTTTTACAGTGACGTGAATTAAATAATATGTAAATGTCTTCTAGATTAACTGGCCGACTTTTACCATAACATGTTCAAGATGTTGCCAGTTCTATTTACGTGAGGTTTATAATCAGATTAAAAGATGAAAATGCAGTTTGTGTGAATGCTAACTTGTTCATTCGTTAGCTAAAATGTAACTGAGACTTCTAAAGCAAATAACAACAACAAAGTACAGAACATTTAAAAACTGTCACCTTGCTGTTTGTTTCAGATCGTAATGAAAATCTCCATTAAAGTTAATATTTTTCTAATCTGTTGGTGGAAAATGCAAAATAAAAAGTTATTAAAAAAAAGAAGTTAATATTGTTTTCCTTGTTTGATCTTATACATGCTTCATATAATGTACCAAAGCTTCTTCAATAAAGAGTGTTTTTACCGTAGCGCTCATCCAGCACATCGACGATGCCGATACTCAGCAGGTCTTCCTCATGCCGCCCTGAGGAGGCCATGTTTTGATCACTGCAACAGCTGCTCTCACTTCCAGATTTCAGGAGTTCAGCTGTTTTCTTAGATCATGGTTTTCTCTTGCCAACAAATACACACTTGTTCACTCAACGCAACGATCATCTGGTGCAGACAGGAGTTAGAATGGATCCCTCAGTTCTACGGAGCAGCCAAAGGCTTCCATCATCACCACGACGACCAGTCGAACCTTCGATACGATTTTACTCAAGATATTTGAGATTTTATTGTTAATGATTAAAACCTAAGTTAATAAGACGATAGTTAATGATAAAAGCGATAGGTAATAAACAACTCGAGCAGAGTTATGTCACTTTTTAATTGAGCTATTATTAAAATTACTCTCACTTTACCTGCTGCAACATTAAAGTGATATGTATTATAGAGGCAGACAGCCATTCACACTTACATAACTGAATCAGTGCAATTTAAAGTTTTAGTTGTTGCTGTAGTGTGGCATTGCTTTTGTTATTTAACAGATCGAAGTAGTCCATTGCTGAGGAATACCGTCAAATAAGAATGTGGTAAACATACTTCAAAGTAACATTGTTCGATCCTGCGATATAAAGGAGGATGTGCAGTTGCACACATGCAGGAATGACCACAAGGGGGCACCGGAAGCCCACTTGATTATTTTACTCAGATTTTCTTTTAATAAAAAAACGTATATAAATTAGGGCTGTGAAACGATTACACATTTTAATCAAATTAATCATGCCTGGAACCGGGTGGTCATGGGCTATCACGCCATAAAGAAACCGAAACTCTGGGACCTTTAAATCAAATTTACCAAAAAATATCTGACCTGGTGAGTCGACGCAGCTACCCACCCAGAACATGTGTGCCAAGTTTGGGGTCGATCGGACGTTTCCCTGAGGAGTTACAGCGTTTCAAAGTTTCGAAAATCGAATTTACCAAAAAAATATCTGACCCGGTGAGTCGCCGCAGCTACCCACCCAGAACATGTGTGCCAAGTTTGGGGTCGATCGGACGTTTCCCTGAGTAGTTACAGCATTTCAAAGTTTCGTAAATCGAATTTACCAAATAGTATCTGACCCGGTGAGTCGACGCAGCTACCCGCCCAGAACATGTGTGCCAAGTTTGGGGTCGATCGGACGTTTCCTGAGGAGTTACAGCGTTTCAAAGTTTCGAAAATCGAATTTACCACAAAAATATCTGACCCGGTGAGTCGACGCCAAGAACATGTGTGCCAAGTTTGGGGTCGATCGGACGTTTCCCTGAGGAGTTACAGCGTTTCAAAGTTTCGAAATCGAATTTACCAAAAATATCTGACCCGTGAGTCGACAGCTACCCACCCAGAACATGTGTGCCAAGTTTGGGGTCGATCGGACGTTCCTGAGGAGTTACAGCGTTTCAAAGTTTCGAAAAACGAATTTACCAAAAATATCTGACCTGGTGAGTCGACGCAGCTACCCACCCAGAACATGTGTGCCAAGTTTGGGGTCGATCGGACGTTTCCTGAGGAGTTACAGCGTTTCAAAGTTTCGAAAATCGAATTTACCAAAAATATCTGACCGGTGAGTCGACGCCAAGAACATGTGTGCCAAGTTTGGGGTCGATCGGACGTTTCCCTGAGGAGTTACAGCGTTTCAAAGTTTCAAAATCAATTTACCAAAAATATCTGACCTGGTGAGTCGACGCCACCCAGAACATGTGCCCAAGTTTGGGGTCGATCGGACGTTTCCTGAGGAGTTACAGCGTTTCAAAGTTTCAAAATCGAATTTACCAAAAAATATCTGACCGGTGAGTCGCCGCCAAGAACATGTGTGCCAAGTTTGGGGTCGATCGGACGTTTCCTGAGGAGTTACAGCGTTTCAAAGTTTAAAATCGAATTTACCAAAAATATCTGACCTGGTGAGTCGACGCCACCCAGAACATGTGTGCCAAGTTTGGGGTCGATCGGACGTTTCCTGAGGAGTTACAGCGTTTCAAAGTTTCGTAAATCGAATTTACCAAAAAATATCTGACCCGGTGAGTCGACGCAGCTACCCACCCAGAACATGTGTGCCAAGTTTGGGGTCGATCGGACGTTTCCCTGAGGAGTTACAGCGTTTCAAAGTTTCAAAATCGAATTTACCAAAAAAATATCTGACCCGGTGAGTCGACGCCAAGAACATGTGTGCCAAGTTTGGGGTCGATCGGACGTTTCCCTGAGGAGTTACAGCGTTTCAAAGTTTCGAAAATCGAATTTACCAAAAAAATATCTGACCAGGTGAGTCGACGCAGCTACCCACCCAGAACATGTGTGCCAAGTTTGGGGTCGATCGGACGTTTCCCTGAGGAGTTACAGCGTTTCAAAGTTTCAAAATCGAATTTACCAAAAATATCTGACCCGTGAGTCGACGCTACCCACCCAAGAACATGTGTGCCAAGTTTGGGGTCGATCGGACGTTTCCTGAGGAGTTACAGCGTTTCAAAGTTTCAAAATCGAATTTACCAAAAATATCTGACCCGTGAGTCGACGCCAAGAACATGTGTGCCAAGTTTGGGGTCGATCGGACGTTTCCTGAGGAGTTACAGCGTTTCAAAGTTTCAAAATCGAATTTACCAAAAATATCTGACCTGGTGAGTCGACGCCAAGAACATGTGTGCCAAGTTTGGGGTCGATCGGACGTTTCCTGAGGAGTTACAGCATTTCAAAGTTTTGTAAATCGAATTTACCAAAAATATCTGACCTGGTGAGTCGACGCAGCTACCCACCCAGAACATGTGTGCCAAGTTTGGGGTCGATCGGACGTTTCCTGAGGAGTTACAGCGTTTCAAAGTTTCGAAAATCGAATTTACCAAAAATATCTGACCGGTGAGTCGACGCCACCCAGAACATGTGTGCCAAGTTTGGGGTCGATCGGACGTTTCCTGAGGAGTTACAGCGTTTCAAAGTTTCGAAAATCGAATTTACCAAAAAAATATCTGACCAGGTGAGTCGACGCAGCTACCCACCCAGAACATGTGTGCCAAGTTTGGGGTCGATCGGACGTTTCACTGAGGAGTTACAGCGTTTCAAAGTTTCAAAATCAAATTTACCAAAAAATATCTGACCCGGTGAGTCGACGCCAAGAACATGTGTGCCAAGTTTGGGGTCGATCGGACGTTTCCCTGAGGAGTTACAGCGTTTCAAAGTTTCGTAAATCGAATTTACCAAAAATATCTGACCTGGTGAGTCGACGCAGCTACCCACCCAGAACATGTGTGCCAAGTTTGGGGTCGATCGGACGTTTCCTGAGGAGTTACAGCGTTTCAAAGTTTCGAAAATCGAATTTACCAAAAATATCTGACCGGTGAGTCGACGCCAAGAACATGTGTGCCAAGTTTGGGGTCGATCGGACGTTTCCTGAGGAGTTACAGCGTTTCAAAGTTTCGTAAATCGAATTTACCAAAAATATCTGACCTGTGAGTCGACGCAGCTACCCACCCAGAACATGTGTGCCAAGTTTGGGGTCGATCGGACGTTTCCTGAGGAGTTACAGCGTTTCAAAGTTTCAAAATCAAATTTACCAAAAATATCTGACCCGGTGAGTCGACGCCAAGAACATGTGTGCCAAGTTTGGGGTCGATCGGACGTTTCCCTGAGGAGTTACAGCGTTTCAAAGTTTCGTAAATCGAATTTACCAAAAAAATATCTGACCCGGTGAGTCGACGCCAAGAACATGTGTGCCAAGTTTGGGGTCGATCGGACGTTTCCCTGAGGAGTTACAGCGTTTCAAAGTTTCGTAATCGAATTTACCAAAAATATCTGACCTGGTGAGTCGACGCAGCACCCACCCAGAACATGTGTGCCAAGTTTGGGGTCGATCGGACGTTTCCTGAGGAGTTACAGCGTTTCAAAGTTTCAAAATCGAATTTACCAAAAAATATCTGACACGGTGAGTCGACGCCAAGAACATGTGTGCCAAGTTTGGGGTCGATCGGACGTTTCCCTGAGGAGTTACAGCGTTTCAAAGTTTCGTAAATCGAATTTACCAAAAAAATATCTGACCTGGTGAGTCGACGCTACCCACCCAGAACATGTGTGCCAAGTTTGGGGTCGATCGGACGTTTCCCTGAGGAGTTACAGCGTTTCAAAGTTTCGTAAATCGAATTTACCAAAAATATCTGACCTGGTGAGTCGACGCAGCTACCCACCCAGAACATGTGTGCCAAGTTTGGGGTCGATCGGACGTTTCCTGAGGAGTTACAGCGTTTCAAAGTTTAAAATCGAATTTACCAAAAAATATCTGACCGGTGAGTCGACGCCAAGAACATGTGTGCCAAGTTTGGGGTCGATCGGACGTTTCCTGAGGAGTTACAGCGTTTCAAAGTTTAAAATCGAATTTACCAAAAATATCTGACCTGGTGAGTCGACGCTACCCACCCAGAACATGTGTGCCAAGTTTGGGGTCGATCGGACGTTTCCTGAGGAGTTACAGCGTTTCAAAGTTTCAAAATCGAATTTACCAAAAATATCTGACCGGTGAGTCGACGCCAAGAACATGTGTGCCAAGTTTGGGGTCGATCGGACGTTTCCTGAGGAGTTACAGCGTTTCAAAGTTTCGTAAATCGAATTTACCAAAAATATCTGACCGGTGAGTCGACGCAGCTACCCACCCAGAACATGTGTGCCATGTTTGGGGTCGATCGGACGTTTCCCTGAGTAGTTACAGCATTTCAATGTTTCGTAAATCGAATTTACCAAAAAATCTGACCTGGTGAGTCGACGCAGCTACCCACCCAGAACATGTGTGCCAAGTTTGGGGTCGATCGGACGTTTCCCTGAGGAGGTACAGCGTTTCAAAGTTTCAAATCGAATTTACCAAAAATATCTGACCTGGTGAGTCGACGCCACCCAGAACATGTGTGCCAAGTTTGGGGTCGATCGGACGTTTCCTGAGGAGTTACAGCGTTTCAAAGTTTCGAAAATCGAATTTACCAAAAATATCTGACCCGGTGAGTCGACGCCACCCAGAACATGTGTACCAAGTTTGGGGTCGATCGGACGTTTCCTGAGGAGTTACAGCGTTTCAAAGTTTCAAATCGAATTTACCAAAAATATCTGACCTGGTGAGTCGACGCAGCTACCCACCCAGAACATGTGTGCCAAGTTTGGGGTCGATCGGACGTTTCCCTGAGGAGTTACAGCGTTTCAAAGTTTCAAAATCGAATTTACCAAAAATATCTGACCTGGTGAGTCGACGCCACCCAGAACATGTGTGCCAAGTTTGGGGTCGATCGGACGTTTCCCTGAGGAGGTACAGCGTTTCAAAGTTTTGTAAATCGAATTTACCAAAAAAATATCTGACCTGGTGAGTCGATGCAGCTACCCACCCAGAACATGTGTGCCAAGTTTGGGGTCGATCGGACGTTTCCTGAGGAGTTACAGCGTTTCAAAGTTTCGTAAATCGAATTTACCAAAAAATATCTGACCTGGTGAGTCGACGCTACCCACCCAGAACATGTGTGCCAAGTTTGGGGTCGATCGGACGTTTCCTGAGGAGTTACAGCGTTTCAAAGTTTCAAAATCGAATTTACCAAAAATATCTGACCTGGTGAGTCGACGCTACCCACCCAGAACATGTGTGCCAAGTTTGGGGTCGATCGGACGTTTCCTGAGGAGTTACAGCGTTTCAAAGTTTCGAAATCGAATTTACCAAAAATATCTGACCTGGTGAGTCGACGCTACCCACCCAGAACATGTGTGCCAAGTTTGGGGTCGATCGGACGTTTCCCTGAGGAGTTACAGCGTTTCAAAGTTTCGAAATCGAATTTACCAAAAAAATATCTGACCTGGTGAGTCGACGCAGCTACCCACCCAGAACATGTGTGCCAAGTTTGGGGTCGATCGGACGTTTCCTGAGGAGTTACAGCGTTTCAAAGTTTGAAAATCGAATTTACCAAAAAATATCTGACCTGGTGAGTCGACGCCAAGAACATGTGTGCCAAGTTTGGGGTCGATCGGACGTTTCCTGAGGAGTTACAGCGTTTCAAAGTTTCGAAATCGAATTTACCAAAAAATATCTGACCGTGAGTCGACGCTACCCAAGAACATGTGTGCCAAGTTTGGGGTCGATCGGACGTTTCCTGAGGAGTTACAGCATTTCAAAGTTTCGTAAATCGAATTTACCAAAAAATCTGACCTGGTGAGTCGACGCAGCTACCCACCCAGAACATGTGTGCCAAGTTTGGGGTCGATCGGCCGTTTCCTGAGGAGTTACAGCGTTTCAAAGTTTCAAAATCGAATTTACCAAAAATATCTGACCCGGTGAGTCTACCCAAGAACATGTGTGCCAAGTTTGGGGTCGATCGGACGTTTCCTGAGGAGTTACAGCGTTTCAAAGTTTCGTAAATCGAATTTACCAAAAAATATCTGACCTGTGAGTCGACGCAGCTACCCACCCAGAACATGTGTGCCAAGTTTGGGGTCGATCGGACGTTTCCTGAGGAGTTACAGCGTTTCAAAGTTTCGAAATCGAATTTACCAAAAATATCTGACCCGGTGAGTCGACGCCACCCAGAACATGTGTGCCAAGTTTGGGGTCGATCGGACGTTTCCTGAGGAGTTACAGCGTTTCAAAGTTTCGTAAATCGAATTTACCAAAAATATCTGACCCGTGAGTCGACAGCTACCCACCCAGAACATGTGTGCCAAGTTTGGGGTCGATCGGACGTTCCCTGAGGAGTTACAGCGTTTCAAAGTTTCAGAATCGAATTTACCAAAAATATCTGACCTGGTGAGTCGACGCAGCTACCCACCCAGAACATGTGTGCCAAGTTTGGGGTCGATCGGACGTTTCCCTGAGGAGTTACAGCGTTTCAAAGTTTCGTAAATCGAATTTACCAAAAAAATATCTGACCCGGTGAGTCGACGCAGCTACCCACCCAGAACATGTGTGCCAAGTTTGGGGTCGATCGGACGTTTCCCTGAGGAGTTACAGCGTTTCAAAGTTTCGTAAATCGAATTTACCAAAAATATCTGACCTGGTGAGTCGACGCAGCTACCCACCCAGAACATGTGTGCCAAGTTTGGGGTCGATCGGACGTTTCCCTGAGGAGTTACAGCGTTTCAAAGTTTCGTAAATCGAATTTACCAAAAATTATCTGACCCGTGAGTCGACGCCAAGAACATGTGTGCCAAGTTTGGGGTCGATCGGACGTTTCCCTGAGGAGTTACAGCGTTTCAAAGTTTCAAAATCGAATTTACCAAAAATATCTGACCGGTGAGTCGACGCTACCCACCCAGAACATGTGTGCCAAGTTTGGGGTCGATCGGACGTTTCCCTGAGAAGTTACAGCGTTTCAAAGTTTCGTAAATCGAATTTACCAAAAAAATATCGGACCTGGTGAGTCGACGCAGCTACCCACCCAGAACATGTGTGCCAAGTTTGGGGTCGATCGGACGTTTCACTGAGGAGTTACAGCGTTTCAAAGTTTCGTAAATCGAATTTACCAAAAAATATCTGACCTTGTGAGTCGACGCAGCTACCCACCCAGAACATGTGTGCCAAGTTTGGGGTCGATCGGACGTTTCCCTGAGGAGTTACAGCGTTTCAAAGTTTCATAAATCGAATTTACCAAAAATATCTGACCTGGTGAGTCGACGCAGCTACCCACCCAGAACATGTGTGCCAAGTTTGGGGTCGATCGGACGTTTCACTGAGGAGTTACAGCGTTTCAAAGTTTCGAAAATCGAATTTACCAAAAAAATATCTGACCCGGTGAGTCGACGCAGCTACCCACCCAGAACATGTGTGCCAAGTTTGGGGTCGATCGGACGTTTCCCTGAGGAGTTACAGCGTTTCAAAGTTTCGTAAATCGAATTTACCAAAAATATCTGACCTGGTGAGTCGACGCAGCTACCCACCCAGAACATGTGTGCCAAGTTTGGGGTCGATCGGACGTTTCCCTGAGGAGTTACAGCGTTTCAAAGTTTCGAAAATCGAATTTACCAAAAAAATATCTGACCTGGTGAGTCGACGCAGCTACCCGAACATGTGTGCCAAGTTTGGGGTCGATCGGACGTTTCCCTGAGGAGTTACAGCGTTTCAAAGTTTCGTAAATCGAATTTACCAAAAATATCTGACCTGGTGAGTCGACGCAGCTACCCACCCAGAACATGTGTGCCAAGTTTGGGGTCGATCGGACGTTTCCCTGAGGAGTTACAGCGTTTCAAAGTTTCGTAAATCGAATTTACCAAAAATATCTGACCTGGTGAGTTGACGCCACCCAGAACATGTGTGCCAAGTTTGGGGTCGATCGGACGTTTCACTGAGGAGTTACAGCGTTTCAAAGTTTCGAAAATCGAATTTACCAAAAAAATATCTGACCCGGTGAGTCGACGCCAAGAACATGTGTGCCAAGTTTGGGGTCGATCGGACGTTTCCCTGAGGAGTTACAGCGTTTCAAAGTTTCGTAAATCGAATTTACCAAAAAATATCTGACCTGGTGAGTCGACGCAGCTACCCACCCAGAACATGTGTGCCAAGTTTGGGGTCGATCGGACGTTTCACTGAGGAGTTACAGCGTTTCAAAGTTTCGAAAATCGAATTTACCAAAAAAATATCTGACCCGGTGAGTCGACGCCAAGAACATGTGTGCCAAGTTTGGGGTCGATCGGACGTTTCCCTGAGGAGTTACAGCGTTTCAAAGTTTCGTAAATCGAATTTACCAAAAATATCTGACCTGGTGAGTCGACGCAGCTACCCACCCAGAACATGTGTGCCAAGTTTGGGGTCGATCGGACGTTTCCCTGAGGAGTTACAGCGTTTCAAAGTTTCGAAAATCGAATTTACCAAAAAAATATCTGACCCGGTGAGTCGACGCCAAGAACATGTGTGCCAAGTTTGGGGTCGATCGGACGTTTCCCTGAGAAGTTACAGCGTTTCAAAGTTTCGTAAATCGAATTTACCAAAAAAATATCGGACCTGGTGAGTCGACGCAGCTACCCACCCAGAACATGTGTGCCAAGTTTGGGGTCGATCGGACGTTTCCCTGAGGAGTTACAGCGTTTCAAAGTTTCGTAAATCGAATTTACCAAAAATATCTGACCTGGTGAGTCGACGCTACCCACCCAGAACATGTGTGCCAAGTTTGGGGTCGATCGGACGTTTCACTGAGGAGTTACAGCGTTTCAAAGTTTCGAAAATCGAATTTACCAAAAAAATATCTGACCAGGTGAGTCGACGCAGCTACCCACCCAGAACATGTGTGCCAAGTTTGGGGTCGATCGGACGTTTCCCTGAGGAGTTACAGCGTTTCAAAGTTTCGTAAATCGAATTTACCAAAAATATCTGACCTGGTGAGTCGACGCAGCTACCCACCCAGAACATGTGTGCCAAGTTTGGGGTCGATCGGACGTTTCCCTGAGGAGTTACAGCGTTTCAAAGTTTCGTAAATCGAATTTACCAAAAATATCTGACCTGGTGAGTCGACGCAGCTACCCACCCAGAACATGTGCCAAGTTTGGGGTCGATCGGACGTTTCCCTGAGTAGTTACAGCATTTCAAAGTTTCGTAAATCGAATTTACCAAAAAAATATCTGACCCGGTGAGTCGACGCCAAGAACATGTGTGCCAAGTTTGGGGTCGATCGGACGTTTCCCTGAGGAGTTACAGCGTTTCAAAGTTTCGTAAATCGAATTTACCAAAAAAATATCTGACCCGGTGAGTCGACGCAGCTACCCACCCAGAACATGTGTGCCAAGTTTGGGGTCGATCGGACGTTTCCCTGAGGAGTTACAGCGTTTCAAAGTTTCAAAATCGAATTTACCAAAAATATCTGACCCGGTGAGTCGACGCCAAGAACATGTGTGCCAAGTTTGGGGTCGATCGGACGTTTCCTGAGGAGTTACAGCGTTTCAAAGTTTCGAAAATCGAATTTACCAAAAATATCTGACCGGTGAGTCGACGCCAAGAACATGTGTGCCAAGTTTGGGGTCGATCGGACGTTTCCTGAGGAGTTACAGCGTTTCAAAGTTTCGTAAATCGAATTTACCAAAAAATATCTGACCTGGTGAGTCGACGCAGCTACCCACCCAGAACATGTGTGCCAAGTTTGGGGTCGATCGGACGTTTCCCTGAGGAGGTACAGCGTTTCAAAGTTTCGTAAATCGAATTTACCCAAATCATATCTGTCCTGGTGAGTCGACGCAACTACCCAAGAACATGTGTGCCAAGTTTGGGGTCGATCGGACGTTTCCCTGAGGAGTTACAGCGTTTCAAAGTTTCGTAAATCGAATTTACCAAAAAATATCTGACCTGGTGAGTCGACGCAGCTACCCACCCAGAACATGTGTGCCAAGTTTGGGGTCGATCGGACGTTTCCCTGAGGAGTTACAGCGTTTCAAAGTTTCGAAAATCGAATTTACCAAAAATATCTGACCTGGTGAGTCGACGCCAAGAACATGTGTGCCAAGTTTGGGGTCGATCGGACGTTTCCCTGAGGAGTTACAGCGTTTCAAAGTTTCGTAAATCGAATTTACCAAAAATATCTGACCTGGTGAGTCGACGCAGCTACCCACCCAGAACATGTGTGCCAAGTTTGGGGTCGATCGGACGTTTCCCTGAGGAGTTACAGCGTTTCAAAGTTTCGTAAATCGAATTTACCAAAAATATCTGACCTGGTGAGTCGACGCAGCTACCCAGAACATGTGTGCCAAGTTTGGGGTCGATCGGACGTTTCCCTGAGGAGGTACAGCGTTTCAAAGTTTCGTAAATCAAATTTACCAAAAATATCTGACCCGGTGAGTCGACGCCAAGAACATGTGTGCCAAGTTTGGGGTCGATCGGACGTTTCCCTGAGGAGTTACAGCGTTTCAAAGTTTCGTAAATCGAATTTACCAAAAATATCTGACCTGGTGAGTCGACGCAGCTACCCACCCAGAACATGTGTGCCAAGTTTGGGGTCGATCGGACGTTTCACTGAGGAGTTACAGCGTTTCAAAGTTTCGTAAATCGAATTTACCAAAAAATATCTGACCTTGTGAGTCGACGCAGCTACCCACCCAGAACATGTGTGCCAAGTTTGGGGTCGATCGGACGTTTCCCTGAGGAGTTACAGCGTTTCAAAGTTTCGTAAATCGAATTTACCAAAAAATATCTGACCTGGTGAGTCGACGCAGCTACACCCAGAACATGTGTGGCAAGTTTGGGGTCGATCGGACATTTCCCTGAGGAGTTACAGCGTTTCAAAGTTTCGTAAATCGAATTTACCAAAAATATCTGACCTGGTGAGTCGCAGCTACCCACCCAGAACATGTGTGCCAAGTTTGGGGTCGATCGGACGTTTCACTGAGGAGTTACAGCGTTTCAAAGTTTCGTAAATCGAATTTACCAAAAATATCTGACCTGGTGAGTCGACGCAGCTACCCACCCAGAACATGTGTGCCAAGTTTGGGGTCGATCGGACGTTTCCCTGAGGAGTTACAGCGTTTCAAAGTTTCGTAAATCGAATTTACCAAAAATATCTGACCTGGTGAGTCGACGCAGCTACCCACCCAGAACATGTGTGCCAAGTTTGGGGTCGATCGGACGTTTCCCTGAGGAGTTACAGCGTTTCAAAGTTTCGAAAATCGAATTTACCAAAAAAATATCTGACCCGGTGAGTCGACGCCAAGAACATGTGTGCCAAGTTTGGGGTCGATCGGACGTTTCCCTGAGGAGTTACAGCGTTTCAAAGTTTCGTAAATCGAATTTACCAAAAAATATCTGACCTGGTGAGTCGACGCAGCTACCCACCCAGAACATGTGTGCCAAGTTTGGGGTCGATCGGACGTTTCCCTGAGGAGTTACAGCGTTTCAAAGTTTCGAAAATCGAATTTACCAAAAATATCTGACCCGTGAGTCGACGCCAAGAACATGTGTGCCAAGTTTGGGGTCGATCGACGTTTCCTGAGGAGTTACAGCGTTTCAAAGTTTCGTAAATCGAATTTACCAAAAATATCTGACCTGGTGAGTCGACGCAGCTACCCACCCAGAACATGTGTGCCAAGTTTGGGGTCGATCGGACGTTTCCCTGAGGAGTTACAGCGTTTCAAAGTTTCGAAAATCGAATTTACCAAAAATATCTGACCCGGTGAGTCGACGCCAAGAACATGTGTGCCAAGTTTGGGGTCGATCGGACGTTTCCCTGAGGAGTTACAGCGTTTCAAAGTTTCGTAAATCGAATTTACCAAAAAATATCTGACCTGGTGAGTCGACGCAGCTACCCACCCAGAACATGTGTGCCAAGTTTGGGGTCGATCGGACGTTTCCCTGAGGAGTTACAGCGTTTCAAAGTTTCGAAAATCGAATTTACCAAAAAAATATCTGACCAGGTGAGTCGACGCAGCTACCCACCCAGAACATGTGTGCCAAGTTTGGGGTCGATCGGACGTTTCCCTGAGGAGTTACAGCGTTTCAAAGTTTCGTAAATCAAATTTACCAAAAATATCTGACCCGGTGAGTCGACGCCAAGAACATGTGTGCCAAGTTTGGGGTCGATCGGACGTTTCCCTGAGGAGTTACAGCGTTTCAAAGTTTCGAAAATCGAATTTACCAAAAAAATATCTGACCCGGTGAGTCGACGCCAAGAACATGTGTGCCAAGTTTGGGGTCGATCGGACGTTTCCCTGAGGAGTTACAGCGTTTCAAAGTTTCGTAAATCAAATTTACCAAAAATATCTGACCTGGTGAGTCGACGCAGCTACCCACCCAGAACATGTGTGCCATGTTTGGGGTCGATCGGACGTTTCCCTGAGTAGTTACAGCATTTCAAAGTTTCGTAAATCGAATTTACCAAAAATATCTGACCCGGTGAGTCGACGCCAAGAACATGTGTGCCAAGTTTGGGGTCGATCGGACGTTTCCCTGAGTAGTTACAGCATTTCAAAGTTTCGTAAATCGAATTTACCAAAAAAATATCTGACCCGGTGAGTCGACGCCAAGAACATGTGTGCCAAGTTTGGGGTCGATCGGACGTTTCCCTGAGGAGGTACAGCGTTTCAAAGTTTCGTAAATCAAATTTACCAAAAATATCTGACCTGGTGAGTCGACGCAGCTACCCACCCAGAACATGTGTGCCAAGTTTGGGGTCGATCGGACGTTTCCCTGAGGAGTTACAGCGTTTCAAAGTTTCAAAATCGAATTTACCAAAAAATATCTGACCCGGTGAGTCGACGCCAAGAACATGTGTGCCAAGTTTGGGGTCGATCGGACGTTTCCCTGAGGAGTTACAGCGTTTCAAAGTTTCGTAAATCAAATTTACCAAAAATATCTGACCTGGTGAGTCGACGCAGCTACCCACCCAGAACATGTGTGCCAAGTTTGGGGTCGATCGGACGTTTCCCTGAGGAGTTACAGCGTTTCAAAGTTTCGAAAATCGAATTTACCAAAAAAATATCTGACCCGGTGAGTCGACGCCAAGAACATGTGTGCCAAGTTTGGGGTCGATCGGACGTTTCCCTGAGGAGTTACAGCGTTTCAAAGTTTCGTAAATCGAATTTACCAAAAAATATCTGACCTTGTGAGTCGACGCAGCTACCCACCCAGAACATGTGTGCCAAGTTTGGGGTCGATCGAACGTTTCCCTGAGGAGTTACAGCGTTTCAAAGTTTCATAAATCGAATTTACCAAAAAATATCTGACCTCGTGAGTCGACGCAGCTACCCACCCAGAACATGTGTGCCAAGTTTGGGGTCGATCGGACGTTTCACTGAGGAGTTACAGCGTTTCAAAGTTTCGAAAATCGAATTTACCATAAAATATCTGACCCGTGAGTCGACGCCAAGAACATGTGTGCCAAGTTTGGGGTCGATCGGACGTTTCCTGAGGAGTTACAGCGTTTCAAAGTTTCATAAATCGAATTTACCAAAAATATCTGACCTCGTGAGTCGAAGCCAGGAACTTGTCTGCCAAGTTTGGGGTCGATCGCACGTTTCCCTGAGGTGTTACAGCGTTTCAAAGTTTCGTAAATCGAATTTACCAAAAAATATCTGACCTGGTGAGTCGACGCAGCTACCCACCCAGAACATGTGTGCCAAGTTTGGGGTCGATCGGACGTTTCACTGAGGAGTTACAGCGTTTCAAAGTTTCGAAAATCGAATTTACCAAAAAAATATCTGACCCGGTGAGTCGCCGCCAAGAACATGTGTGCCAAGTTTGGGGTCGATCGGACGTTTCCCTAAGGAGTTACAGCGTTTCAAAGTTTCGTAAATCGAATTTACCAAAAAATATCTGACCTTGTGAGTCGACGCAGCTACCCACCCAGAACATGTGTGCCAAGTTTGGGGTCGATCGGACGTTTCACTGAGGAGTTACAGCGTTTCAAAGTTTCGAAAATCGAATTTACCAAAAAAATATCTGACCCGGTGAGTCGCCGCCAAGAACATGTGTGCCAAGTTTGGGGTCGATCAGACGTTTCCCTGAGGAGTTACAGCGTTTCAAAGTTTCGTAAATCGAATTTACCAAAAAATATCTGACCTTGTGAGTCGACGCAGCTACCCACCCAGAACATGTGTGCCAAGTTTGGGGTCGATCGAACGTTTCCCTGAGGAGTTACAGCGTTTCAAAGTTTCATAAATCGAATTTACCAAAAAATATCTGACCCGGTGAGTCGCCGCCAAGAACATGTGTGCCAAGTTTGGGGTCGATCAGACGTTTCCCTGAGGAGTTACAGCGTTTCAAAGTTTCGTAAATCGAATTTACCAAAAAATATCTGACCTCGTGAGTCGACGCAGCTACCCACCCAGAACATGTGTGCCAAGTTTGGGGTCGATCGGACGTTTCCCTGAGGAGTTACAGCGTTTCAAAGTTTCGAAAATCGAATTTACCAAAAAAATATCTGACCCGGTGAGTCGACGCCAAGAACATGTGTGCCAAGTTTGGGGTTGATCGGACGTTTCCCTGAGGAGTTACAGCGTTTCAAAGTTTCGTAAATCGAATTTACCAAAAATATCTGACCTGGTGAGTCGACGCAGCTACCCACCCAGAACATGTGTGCCAAGTTTGGGGTCGATCGGACGTTTCACTGAGGAGTTACAGCGTTTCAAAGTTTCGAAAATCGAATTTACCAAAAAAATATCTGCCCCGGTGAGTCGACGCCAAGAACATGTGTGCCAAGTTTGGGGTCGATCGGACGTTTCCCTGAGGAGTTACAGCGTTTCAAAGTTTCGAAAATCGAATTTACCAAAAAAATATCTGCCCCGGTGAGTCGACGCCAAGAACATGTGTGCCAAGTTTGGGGTCGATCAGACGTTTCCCTGAGGAGTTACAGCGTTTCAAAGTTTCGTAAATCGAATTTACCAAAAAATATCTGACCTTGTGAGTCGACGCAGCTACCCACCCAGAACATGTGTGCCAAGTTTGGGGTCGATCGGACGTTTCCCTGAGGAGTTACAGCGTTTCAAAGTTTCGTAAATCGAATTTACCAAAAATATCTGACCTGGTGAGTCGACGCAGCTACCCACCCAGAACATGTATGCGAAGTTTGGGGTCGATCGGACGTTTCACTGAGGAGTTACAGCGTTTCAAAGTTTCGAAAATCGAATTTACCAAAAAAATATCTGACCCGGTGAGTCGACGCCAAGAACATGTGTGCCAAGTTTGGGGTTGATCGGACGTTTCCCTGAGGAGTTACAGCGTTTCAAAGTTTCATAAATCGAATTTACCAAAAAATATCTGACCTCGTGAGTCGACGCAGCTACCCACCCAGAACATGTGTGCCAAGTTTGGGGTCGATCGGACGTTTCCCTGAGGAGTTACAGCGTTTCAAAGTTTCGAAAATCGAATTTACCAAAAAAATATCTGACCCGGTGAGTCGCCGCCAAGAACATGTGTGCCAAGTTTGGGGTCGATCGGACGTTTCCCTAAGGAGTTACAGCGTTTCAAAGTTTCGTAAATCGAATTTACCAAAAAAATATCTGACCTTGTGAGTCGACGCAGCTACCCACCCAGAACATGTGTGCCAAGTTTGGGGTCGATCGGACGTTTCCCTGAGGAGTTACAGCGTTTCAAAGTTTCAAAAATCGAATTTACCAAAAAAATATCTGACCCGGTGAGTCGACGCCAAGAACATGTGTGGCAAGTTTGGGGTCGATCAGACGTTTCCCTGAGGAGTTACAGCGTTTCAAAATTTCGTAAATCGAATTTACCAAAAAATATCTGACCTTGTGAGTCGACGCAGCTACCCACCCAGAACATGTGTGCCAAGTTTGGGGTCGATCGGACGTTTCCCTGAGGAGTTACAGCGTTTCAAAGTTTCGTAAATCGAATTTACCAAAAATATCTGACCTGGTGAGTCGACGCAGCTACCCACCCAGAACATGTATGCCAAGTTTGGGGTCGATCGGACGTTTCACTGAGGAGTTACAGCGTTTCAAAGTTTCGAAAATCGAATTTACCAAAAAAATATCTGACCCGGTGAGTCGACGCCAAGAACATGTGTGCCAAGTTTGGGGTTGATCGGACGTTTCCCTGAGGAGTTACAGCGTTTCAAAGTTTCATAAATCGAATTTACCAAAAAATATCTGACCTCGTGAGTCGACGCAGCTACCCACCCAGAACATGTGTGCCAAGTTTGGGGTCGATCGGACGTTTCCCTAAGGAGTTACAGCGTTTCAAAGTTTCGTAAATCGAATTTACCAAAAAATATCTGACCTTGTGAGTCGACGCAGCTACCCACCCAGAACATGTGTGCCAAGTTTGGGGTCGATCGGACGTTTCCCTGAGGAGTTACAGCGTTTCAAAGTTTCGTAAATCGAATTTACCAAAAAAATATCTGACCCGGTGAGTCGACGCCAAGAACATGTGTGCCAAGTTTGGGGTCGATCGGACGTTTCCCTGAGGAGTTACAGCGTTTCAAATTTCGAAAATCGAATTTACCAAAAAAATATCTGACCCGGTGAGTCGACGCAGCTACCCACCCAGACCATGTGCCAAATTTGGGGTTGATCGGACGTTTCCTTGAGGAGTTACAGCGTTTCAAAGTTTTGTCGATTTTGGGCATTCCAACGCCTATAGCGGGACGATTCCTGGGGCTACTGGGACCAAAAGCACATGCCTGGAACCGGGTGGTCACGGGCTATCACGCGAAAAAGAAATAGCTGTCATGGTGTTTCATGTCCTCGGGCGTTCCGGGAGACGATGTGAAGTAACAACAAGGTCATTTTGGTAGACAAGAGTTGACCCGGCAGACAGCAACTCACTATTGATTAGCGTGACGCCTCCACCATGGAGCCCTGTTCAGATTCAATACAGACATAGATTCACGAAGAGGAGTAAGGAGTTCTACAGAAAGGAAGAGTCTGGTTATATGTTTTTTCAGCTGTTCCATAAACCATAGGCGTCCTAAAGCAGCGCTGCTCGCCCTCCGCTGGGCGGAAACAACAATGCATAGATGCAATGTTTTCCGACTGCTTCCAAGCTCCCGGCTCTTTCCTCTCGACAAAAACCACAAACCACAACCTTGGCATTTAAGAGTGTGTGTGGGTGGGGTGTGGGTGGGGGGGGGTCCCCCAACGCAGCATTAACACTAAGCTTAGCCCACGGAGCTCTACAGGAGCTGCACGGCGAGACGCTTCAGCGCTCTGACTGACCTTCAGTGGGAGTTATTAGTGCGAGGTGCTGACATATCACATGTAGACGCGCTATCACCCTCAGGAACGGCAGGGCCGCATGGACAGCCACCGTCATCCGACGACCTTGATGGGGGGGGGATCTTCCTTTTGAAGAATATCATCTCCTTGTGTGATGAGATGTGGCCTTTCCTCACCGTATCCGTGCCGTGTTTGGCCCTCGGGGGCCGCACAAGCGACTTTGTTCAGCACGGTGTCACATTGGTGGCTCGTGAGTTTTAGAGGCATTCCAGCACATTTGGCAATGGCAACAATTCTGAACAATATCGAAGCCGCAAATATTCCAGGGACAGAGTGGGAACTGTGTTGGCAGCAGCTTGTAAAGTCTGCCCTCTGCTGGAGGCACCACATGATGGAGGCTGGGTGGGGTCGAGAAAGAAATGACAGCAGGCCAACAGATGACAGATGAACTGTGGACATCAGGCAACACTCGGTTTCTCTAGCACAGATGTTTGGAGAGTCATTCCTAATTTCTCGGGTGGTTTTCCCTTAAACTGCCGCGATGGTTAAGAAAGCTCTTTTGTGGATCTCCAGCCCAGAAGATCTCGCTGAGGCCACGCTCCAAGGCTCCACATCCAGCAGGAGCCTTGTGATGCTCTTAAAGCAGAGGTGCAAATGCACACGGTGGTAATGGACGGTCGATTTCCCTCCTGTTTATAACATTAGGGGCGGGGTTAGCGTTGCTTTCCCGAGGCTTCTCACATTTAAAAGCTTGCACAGACATTCCTTCAGCGGCTTTGTATGAAAACTGAGTTGATTTGAACAACGTATTTTTGCCACAAAACTATATATTTTCTTGCAGACAAGAACGAGAAGCCAATTTTGTCCAGAAGAAAGCGGAGAGGGCCACCGTCAGAAGCCATTTCCGGGATAAGTACAGACTTCCAAAGGTAAACGCGGAAAACCAATTACAATGCATATTTGGGTTGAAGGACATCGCACATGTCTGAAGTACAATGTGATGCAAAAAAATTTGTTCTAAACGCCTCCCCCCCCCCCCCCCACACACACACACACACACTCTCCCCCCTCTCCCATCCTGTTGGGTTCCTACCCCAGAACGAGACGGACGAGACCCAGATCCAGCAGGCCGGGGACGATGTGGTGCTGCCCACGGAGCTGGCCAAGATGATCGCGGAGGACAATCAGGAGGAGTCACACAAGCAGTCGGTGCTGGGCCAGCTGTCCAACATCCAGAACGTGGACATCGACCAGCTGAAGGACAAAGCGCAGGCCACGCTGGAAGACCTCAAAAAGCAGACGGAGAATTGCAGCCTCATGTGATCCGGCCCGCTCTGGAGTCCCAGGGGGGATTAGAGTTTCACTCACGCACATATTTTTCAAAGGCAGAGCTACTCTGGAGGTAGATGGGTTCCTATTGCTTTAGAGGAGCCTCCGTTGGTGGAGCCACATATTAGCAGCTCCCAGGCAGAAGAGGAAGGGGTCGTCTTATTCGTTCAGTTAGCTTTCCAGTTGACCTTCAGACTTCCTAACAGTCACGAATGTCATCCACTTTCACTATTGCAGATTTATTTAGTCTCTTCCCGTTGAGATTAATTCTGCCTTTAGAGCAACTCCCCCTCTGAAAAATATGAATCTATTAGATCCTTTGCTCCCTTCGTTTCCGAACCTCGCGTGTCCAGTGGTAACACAATGTGATTCTGCAGCAGAGGTTTTCAGGTGTGTGTGTGTGTTTGAGTGACACACACACTCATATGAGGAGGCCATATGTGTAATGTGTTAAATTTGGGGAAAGTATCGTGGGGTTGTTTATATTTCACGTACAAAAGCAACAAAAAAATGTACGAGCAACACATGAGGCTGATTTCTTTTTGCCATAAGTAGCTTACAGATGTTGGCCCCCTGGTGCCCTGATTAAAAAGGTGTGAACTGCATTAATCTTCATTTTTATATTTTCTTAGTCATATTGTTGAGCTGAATCTGAGGGCCTAGTTGTATGAGACTACATTTCCCAGAGTGCAGCAGCAGCAGGAGCAGCAGCAGCAATCAGTGTTGCTTATTAGGAGCACCTGTGGGGATGCTCTGATGCATTTTGTAAAGACAAGCAGCAGAGAGAGGACGCTTCAGGTCACTCCACGGTTCAACCCAAAGACGGCAATGGTGAAATGATTTGTTTAATGTCATGATGTTTAAAAATGCTGATTTTGTGTTAAAAGAATATTTCATTTTGAATTTGGTAAAAATGAAAAGTATAAAATGTTGAATTAAAATGTTTAATTTAAAATGTAATTCATGTTCTGTCTTAAAGGTTACAACTAGTGATGGTGAGATGAAGCCTCATGAGGCATCGAACCACTTCAGCCAATTGGTTCGAGAAAGGGTTCATTTCTCGAAGCTTCATGTGCTCACGAAACCACCTACTGGCCAAGTGTATAATCACAGGCAGCTGTATCTGAACCACATAATGTGATGCATTGAATTTTTGTGTCTGTTATGGCTGTTGGGAATGACTATGAATTACAAAAATGTATGACCAAATAATTTCTGTACATAAATTATCACATATGTGCATAATAAAATATTTTTTTAATGTATTCTGTGTGTGTAAATGTTCCCAAAATGGTAGTATCATATGATATGGCAGGTTGTGTAATAATGTGATTATGTCCCTTTAGGAAAATGGCATGGGCTTAAGCAGGCAGAGGACAGTGAACATGTGTGTGTGTAACTAGGAAGAGGGGACTGAATATGCTTGTGTAACTTGGACAGTGATGTACAGGACAAGGGACATTTATTCATTTTTATTCAGAAATAACAGTTTCTCAACAGTTCCATCTTATCACCTCTCCTTCTCGCCTCACTCTCCTAACTCTCCAAACTATCTCTCTCTCTAAACTCTCAACCAACAACCCACATTTTGAATGGAGCCTGAGGGGTTTATATTGCTGTCAAACCTACCGGCAAAATCTGAGGATGGCACTTATTGTGGTGCTTTTGTGGTTCGACTGAGTTAAGGAAGTGTTGCTTCCTGTGTTCTTGTTGTTCTTGGTTTATACTCCAGGTTGAAATGCACTTATTGGAAGTCGCTTTGGATAAAAGCGTCTGCTAAATGACATGTAATGTAATGTAATGAACCACTTCCCGAAGCAGTCACATGGTACAGCCGGGCAGCGAGGCTTCGGACGTCATCATTTTTGGCTCCTCCCCTAAATGAAGAAAGCCTCGATACGCGCTTCGAGGAAACGCCCCCTCCATTACTCGACACACGCTTCGAAGCGTCGGCACATCTCGTCACAACACTAGTTACAACCTAATTCACTGGCAGAGCAATCAACGAACAAAAGAAAAATAAAAGAAAGATTAAGTCAGTAATTTGAGTTGTCTTCACGTCCTTTGGAAACGGTGAACAGGAGCTGGACTTGACACATATCAATATAAAGGTTTCCTTCTTTTCGTACTTCAGCGTGCCTTGGACGTCCGCACAAGGTGTCTTCTCCAGAGCTCCGACATCTGTAGGCTACTTTTTTTCACGAGGATGGGCCTTCTGGTTAGCTGCAGGAGACTTCTTACTTGAAGTTTTTGTTAAAGAGCAAAACATCCTTTGTGAGTAGGCAGAAACTGTGTGCCGCATTTTGTATGTTGTATTTACAAAAGTGTGTCCAACTGTCCTCCCGAGATTGAGCCCAGCATCAACTACAAAGGGGACCAATCGGTGCGTTTGTGCCGCATCCAGAGGTTAAAGGGAGCAGTTCACCCTTAAATCAAAAATAACTTGTGTTTGCCCCTCACATCAGTGTGTTGTCTGTTAAGTTTTTCAAATTAATATTTATATATATAGACAAACACTTCTACATGCAACTCACCCCAAAACAATACAGACTGATAAATAGAAATACAGGTAAGAGTCAAAGAACACCATTTTCTTTATATTGGGGTGAACTGTCCCTGTTAAAGAAAGAGAGACGTGTAAATGCTTCAGACGTCGTAAGCCACTTTGACCAACATGAAGGAAAATGGCCCCAAATATGTCAAACGTGTGTAACCGTGGCGTGAGTATAAATCCACATACAAGTATTTGTGTTGTGTGAGACGTAAAACGTTGTGTGCCGTCAACAGCGAGTTACTCTTCGCTCCGCTCCCAGGTCTCGTGGTGTTGACCTTCGACCCGTTCCTCGATCCCAGTGGTGCAGTGTTGTGTGCTGGTGGATTTGTGTTGTTTAGCTGATGTGATGCGTCCAGTGGTGTCTTTTGTAACTCGGTATTCTCTCTGTTTGGTTTTCTAGCCAATACCAGAGGAGGGGGGAGGGGGGGGGGACGGAACGACGACAATGTCCTTGATGTTGTGTTACATCCACATACGCTACATTTTTGACTGTTTGATTTTCAATGTAGCCGTGGGACAGTGTCTGCTTTGGTCTCCGTCCCTTTAGGTGCTTTAAGATTAGGAAAGTTTGGCATTTTAAGAGTGGACTTTTTAATTTTGTACTTAAATGGCAACCAGAGACGAGCCACGCCACCGCTGAATGAAAGCCGAGGCCCAACACGCCGCCCAGCGGTTGTTGTCGCGGAAGATGAACAATACACAAATCACACTTCAATAATATAAAACGGAGGAAAAGTTGCAATAAATTCCTTTTACAGTAGAGCTACGAGAATCATGAGACAATATCGATAGATGGAACAGAAGCCATAAAGAAAACCGTTTTGTTTTGTACGCGTGTGTGTGTGTGTGACTTGAAAAAATAATTCCAATAATAATAATAATAATAATAGTAAACAAATGTCTTTTCTGTGTGTTGTCATCCTGTGGGAATGGCTGCTATGACACTCAGTTTCTTCTGGTTCTTTGACAGTTTCTCTATCCCTCTGTCTCTGAATTGTTTTTGTCTTCACTGCAATAAACAGGTTTTTAGAACGATGCATTGAGCGTGGTGTGTGGGTGCGCCACCCTGACAGCAGCCAAAACAGCAGGTGGAGACAAACACACAACTACACAGGCACTCACGAGGACTGACGCCAGTATGATTAACATTTTAGCCGCAGTACCTTGTGGACAGTTATCATAAAGCTAATTTTAATATAATTCATAAACATCCTTGTCCTGTCGCAACAGTGCAGTGAGAGAACAAGTCAAACAATACAGAGTTGGACAATAGAGTAAACTGCACATTACAACCTCTGTAGAGGTCGAACTTATGGCCGAGCTGATTGTACAAATGTAAAGTGGCAACTAGATACTCTTCCTGTGGCCCCTCAGGGACTCAAATGAACTACTTCCTGTTTGATCATGTGACCTCTGTGACGTCCCAAATTGTTAAAAAGGAGAAAAGTGTTAGGGTGACACCGGGGACAGGAATACAAATATGTGTGATGAGAACATATATGTCTCTCTTCTCCTTTCTTTACATCCTCACTCTGATCCCTCTCTCTTCTCCTTTCTTTACATCCTCACTCTGATCCCTCTCTCTTCTCCTTTCTTTACATCCTCACTCTGATCCCTCTCTCTTCTCCTTTCTTTACATCCTCACTCTGATCCCTCTATCTTCTCCTTTCTTTACATCCTCACTCTGATCCCTCTCTCTTCTCCTTTCTTTACATCCTCACTCTGATCCCTATCTGATCAACTTTCGACAAGGACTAAGATCGGTGGAATTCTTTCTCCAGATATTCTCCATCTAATCCGATGATGTTTGGTTCCTGTAATGTTTTGAGCAAAACTGTTAATCAATTCATCAAACAGAGTTCATAATGTGATCACCTGTTAATGGTATTTGGTCACCAACATGACAAATACATACCACAAATATCAAGTGATTGTGCTTGAAACTGATTGTTTATTGTCTTTTTGAAATTGTTATAATACAAAAAATAGTTTAAAAAATACTGCTGTATCCTGTAATATCTGACTTCCTGTAAGAATTCAAAACTATTTGATTTATTAGTAGCTGTGGTTCAAATGTCCACTTCTTGTGGGGATTTTTGTATTCCTCAAACTGCAAAAATGTCACAATGTAGTTTGTATTAATAAGAGCCCTCCAACGATTTATGCTTGACAGTGTCAAGCTGTGTGTCTATGAGGTGGTTGACAGTCTTGTCTTCTCGTCAGTATCTGAAAGACAAATGGCAAATCAGGGGAAATCAGTCCATAACTTCAGCAATGAGGGATACAGAAGAAATATTCATACAAATTGTGATTATCACCATAATAGGAATAAATGAACCTGCATTGATCTTCTTGGACCAGAGAGTTCACAGTTCAAGCTGTCTCATCTTGTTTTGTCTAAAGACAAACAGATGATAAGGAGGACACAGTTAATATTCTCAAGTGTTTCTAACATTTTGGTCATCTCACTTCTCCATGAACACAAGATATCTCACTTCTCCATCGTCTGTAAAGGACTACCTACCAAGTAGATCACTCTTGGAGTCGTTTCAGAGCTAAGCAGATCTTCTTTTACAAAACAAAAGGTTTCTATCCTCCACAAAGCGCTCAGTGTTCCTCAGCTGGTTGGTCCAGTTACCTGGAGAGACGTGCAGGTAGAATTCATGTCACCACTACTTTCTATCAAGCCGTCTCTGTCCTCTCCCTAGTCCTCCATCAGTCTGCTCTTCCTGCTGTCATTGGTGGGTCACTCTGTCTGCAGCAGTGCTGTTCCCTTGTGTCTCTCTCTCTTTCTTCACTGACATTTGAAGCTCGATCTCAACGGATGATGAGTCAGCGACAATAACTCCATTTGAGTTGTTTCAGGAAGTGAGATCCCCGTAGCTCCCTTTAGTTTCACCAAGTGGACCCACAGGCCAACTCCAAGAAATAAAGAAATGTGCCAGACGCACCAAAAATGCTGACCTGTGTGCTAAATCCATAATGACCAAACTATATCCAAATGTTCACTCCTCAGACAACTTCGGTTTAGTCCACAAATACCCCAGTGCGCCCGTCTCTGAGTCGGGGCGCGCTGCGTAGACCGTTTATTAAACTGACAGAGGGTCGACATGAGAACTCGTCCATCTTCCTGTTGTCGCTCACTCTCCAGCGGTTTTTCCAGTTCAGTGCTGTGAGAGCGGTACACCGGAGAAATGACTCGGGTCACAGTCCTGCCGTCGACCTGGAATGCGTCTGACAGAGTTTCTGCAGTCCGCTGTTAAGTTGTAATAGTTTATTTTGATAACATCTGCAGAGGTCTTATGTTTTAAATTAATACATATAGAAAGATATTATAAAAGAAAATATTAGGGAGAATATTGATATTGTTATTAATGTATTATGAAGCATAGGGGTAATGTTTACTCTATGCAAATGTAAATGGCAAGAATTAATGTATATTGCATGAGAGTGACTGTATGTTAGTATTATAGATTGACGAGGCCGGTTGAATTCCGTGAAGTGACTTACAATAACGGACTTTTATTGTGAAAGTGACTTTAATGCGGACAATAACAAGACGTGACTCTTATTGTGAAAATACTTTAGCGACGGGACCGGAAGTGATGTTTTGACCGGGGCCAGAGAGGAGTATGAAACTCCTGTGGTTTAGAGAAATCGCGCTCTTCCACAGGTAATCTCCGAGGCCGTAAGGCTGAGGGCACGGAGGAGCCGGGAGCCGAGGAGAGCGCCTTGAATGTTTGTTCTACATGTCCTGCCATTAAATGTTGATAACTTAATCCACGCGCATCCGGAAGCCTGTTTTCCATCATCTGCGAAGTGCCCAGTTTCAGAATACTCTACACCGCCTTCAGGGCTCCCAGCTCCGCCTGCTCAGAAAGAGCTGGAGTCAATACTGGTGCAGGAGCAGAGCTGGAGCCGGCAGGGGGCACCACGAGACCTGATGGAGCCTCCATCAGAGGACCTGGTGTGCTGTTCGCCCTCTGCTCCTGGTTCGCGAAGGCCTTAAAAAAAAGCTGTGCGATGAAAAAGCCTTTATAAGGAATTATGGGATAGTCTTTGCTGCCTGTGATGAGGTTGTGGTACAAGCTCAGAACTGAGTCCCGGTTCCTCAAGTTGGTAATTTCCAGCTGAAGGACGTCATCTGGCAGAGGCAGAGCAGCTGAAAGGAAAGTCAAGAAAAGGAAAACATTAGTCACGTTAGTCAGGATGACTTAAATGAATTTATCAAAGTTTAGATTAACAAGTTAAAAAAGCATCAAAGCTCAGTTCCACACAGAAAACATCAATATACTCACAGCTGGTCAGAGCGGAAAACCTTGTTTTAGATAATTTATTTGGTTTGAGTTGAGCATGAATGATGTGAAAACTTTACCACGCAATATGATATCAAACAGAATACAATAAAGCGTATTACTTTTTTTCATACCTAAAAAAATGTCTGTTTTTTACAGTGACGTGAATTAAATAATATGTAAATGTCTTCTAGATTAACTGGCCGACTTTTACCATAACATGTTCAAGATGTTGCCAGTTCTATTTACGTGAGGTTTATAATCAGATTAAAAGATGAAAATGCAGTTTGTGTGAATGCTAACTTGTTCATTCGTTAGCTAAAATGTAACTGAGACTTCTAAAGCAAATAACAACAACAAAGTACAGAACATTTAAAAACTGTCACCTTGCTGTTTGTTTCAGATCGTAATGAAAATCTCCATTAAAGTTAATATTGTTCTAATCTGTTGGTGGAAAATGCAAAATAAAAAGTTATTCAAAAAAAGAAGTTAATATTGTTTTCCTTGTTTGATCTTATACATGCTTCATATCATAAAGTAATGTACCAAAGCTTCTTCAATAAAGAGTGTTTTTACCGTAGCGCTCATCCAGCACATCGACGATGCCGATACTCAGCAGGTATTCCTCATGCCGCCCTGAGGAGGCCATGTTTTGATCACTGCAACAGCTGCTCTCACCTCCAGATATCAGGAGTTCAGCTGTTTTCTTAGATCATGGTTTTCTCTTGCCAACAAATACACACTTGTTCACTCAACGCAACGATCATCGGGTGCAGACAGGAGTTAGAATGGATCCCTCAGTTCTACGGAGCAGCCAAAGGCTTCCATCATCACCACGACGACCAGTCGAACCTTCGATACGATTTTACTCAAGATATTTGAGATTTTATTGTTAATGATTAAAACCTAAGTTAATAAGACGATAGTTAATTATAAAAGCGATAGGTAATAAACTACTCGAGCAGAGTTATTTCACTTTTTAATTTAGCTATTATTAAAATTACTCTCACTTTACCTGCTGCAACATTAAAGTGATATGTATTATAGAGGCAGACAGCCATTCACACTTACATAACTGAATCAGTGCAATTTAAAGTTTTAGTTGTTGCTCTATTGTGGCATTGCTTTTGTTATTTAACAGATTGAAGTAGTCCATTGCTGACGAATACCGTCAAATAAGAATGTGGTAAACATACTTCAAAATAACATTGTTCGATCCTGCGATATAAAGGAGGATGTGCAGTTGCACACATGCAGGAATTACCACAAGGGGGCACCGGAAGCCCACTTGATTATTTTACTCAGATTTTCTTTGAATAAAAAACGTATATAAATTAGGGCTGTGAAACGATTAAAAATTGTAATCAAATTAATCACAGGTTTCTGTGGATTAATCAGTATATTTATAGAACATAAAGATTAATGACAAAAGACGGATATATACATTTATACATTCTTTTTTTATTCATTAAAAAAACAAACAATGGTGCTGCAACTCAGCAGTTATTTCGCAGTTCTCTTCCATATGGAACATTAATATATCTTCATCCGAAACAGAATGTTTAAACAGAACATGTTTCTCTTTTTTGTCAACCATTAACTCCACCAAGATACAATCTAAAGGCCCTCTCGTCTTCCTTTAGCAGCTGCTGAGGCAAACTGACTTTGTGGGTTTTCTTCATGAACTGGGGCCATGATTAAAGGGACGGCCGGGGACATTCGTAGGCTATTGTGCCGCTAGAGGTGACATTCTTGGGACGGCGCAAGACGGACGAAAACGAAAGCATTCGTCAAGAATGTTTTCATTAATCAAGAGCAAAAGTCGGAGGTTCGAAGACGATCAGGTACCGTCGTAGTTCCGACCATAAACGATGCCAACCAGCGATCCGGCGGCGTTATTCCCATGACCCGCCGGGCAGCGTCCGGGGAACCAAAGTCTTTGGGTTCCGGGGGGAGTATGGTTGCAAAGCTGAAACTTAAAGGAATTGACGGAAGGGCACCAACAGGAGTGGAGCCTGCGGCTTAATTTGACTCAACATGGGAAACCTAGGTTTCACCCGGCCCGGACACGGAAAGGATTGACAGATTGACAGGTGCAAGTGACTTTTTTTTGCTCCGTCCCGATGCGCGCACAGCTCTGCGGCGCGCGGGACGGAGAGCCGAGAAGTGTTAACGCGACACGTAGAGACAGAATGACATGCTGCTGTGGAGACACGATCAACAACAGACGGCTGTTTAGTTTAATAAAAGAACAAAGACGTGCTAAAGAGAAAATTATAGGGGGGCGGGCCAATTTTGTTTCATGTCATGCGATCTACCAATACTACGCCGCGATCGACTGGTAGGTCGCGATCGACGTATTGAGCACCCCTGATCTAGAGGAAGTAAAAGTCGTAACAAGGTTTCCGTGGGTGAACCTGCAGGAGGATCATTACGGATGAACAGCACGACCGTCTGCATTAGAGCGGGACATAGTTCAGATTGAATAGGTGTATTGGAAGCTCATTCTGGGCATGCGTTAAATGCGTTAAAAGAAAGAACTAATTACAGGATTAATTAGTTTGTTTTTTTAACGCATTTAACGCATGCGCAGAATGAGCTTCCAATACGTCTGTTGTTGATCGTCTCTAACCAGCAGCATGTCATTTCTGTCTCTACGTGTCGCGTTAACAGCTAACGCTTCATATGGAGTGAGTACCAAACACCATCTCCCGGTACTCACCTGAGTAACTCACTGAAAAAGTTATGTGCACCCCTGTGTATAAATGTCTATATCCGTCTTTTGTCATAAATCTTTATGTTCTCACAAAAATATATCGAGCATATCGGTAATTCATGATTAATCCACAGAAACCTGTGATTAATTTGATTAAAATGTTTAATCGTTTCACAGCCCTAATAAATACATATAAAAGAAGTTAAGAGATTAAGATAACTCATCCCCTATAACTGGTATCAGCGGAAATTCTAAGAACAAAACCGCTCAAGACACAGAATCAGTTGCTGCATAACACCACGACGGAAATAGTAAACTATTTTTATTTACAAGTTCACTGTGAGCAATGTTTTACACCATTACAGTTTAAAGAAAAAAGGAAAAAAAAGACAGGGATCTGGCCACAAGAGCCAGTCCGAGATGGTGCTCACTTGTACATCACATTCGTTTGGCAGACAGGGGTGTAGCACTATGTGTGAATATTGAGTGCCGAGTTGTCACTTCACTATCGCACCAGATTGAAGAGGAGCTATTTGCATTAAACTGGCCTCAGAAGCCCCGTCTCAGGTGTGTTATGGCACAATCAATCAATGACCTTTAGCTGCATTTTTGCATGTTTTCATTTATTTACTACAAGTTACATACAATATACTTCACATTACCCTAACCGTTATGGCAAAACATGAAACAAAAACACTGGCGTGGTCCTCTGAAAGAGACTGGATTTATCCCAGAAAACGCTAGAGGCCTCAATATAAGAACATTAAGCACTTTTATCACATGACCATGCACAGTAGTGCATTGGGGAAGGAAACTATGTCATCGGAATAGCAATGATAATGCCAATGTTAACCAAGCAGTTTACATAAAAAGCATATTAAAGCCTATGTTTTACTGTATATCACTGCAGGATTACCAAAAAATGTAAAGCGTGAAAGCTTCAGAGGACAGGGCTTTGGGCGGGTACTCAATGGACCAAAGTGCAGTCCAGGAGGGGCAACAAATGGGAGACCTGGATGACTCAGGGTGCCAGATAGGAGTGTCACTGCTCAGAATAAACAGGTTTTGAAGGGGACCAACATTTCTACTGGAGCCACTTGAGAATGTATAAAATTAGGTCTGATAATTTAGCATCATCATTAAAAGGATGAAAAACAGAAGCGGAAATTCTTGAGACAGAGACGCTTGCAATGGGAGTCTCGGATTTCGGGCTCAGTTTTTCCTTTTTGGAAATTGACTTGTAAAGGTCAACTTTGGGGACGCCAGTTCAAGTTTGACACGTTGGTGAAATACATTAGCAAACTGTTTCATGTCAGTGCCGTGAAGGTGGGTTAAACTTCATTCTGTTGGGCGAGGTCCTCTGACACGCTGTTGAACTCGGTGGCCTTCGTGCTCAGATACTGCTTCAGCAACTCACTGAAACGTTTTTGGTTGTTCCACTTGCGGGCCGACTTCCGAATGCCGATGAAGCCCCCGTACCTCTTCTGGTACGATCCCGCCGGAGACATCAGCTTCCTGTAGGCGTGCCTCCCCTTGACAAAGCCGCCGAATCTCTTGAAAACACTGAGCCCCGCGTCACCCTGTCCTCTCGCTGCCATGTCAACAGCCCCTTCTTCCTGCCCTGCCTCCTCCTCCTCCTCAAACTCATCCTTAAGAGACAGGGCGCTCTGAGCATTGTAGGCGGTGTTCGGCTGGCCGCCCAGATCCCTCTCGTCCACCCCGAGAGCCCGGGTCATGGGATCATACCTCTGCAGCGCAAAGGGCAGCAGCAAACCCCTCTCCATTGGCTCCTCCTCCTCTTCGGGAAACAGGGCCTCCACCTCCTCCTGAGATCTTTTCCGCATGGTACCAGTAAGGGAGAAAATTGATGATGACAGCACCTTGTGACAGAAGTCCCAGGAGAAGGCCGGGGAGATGACGGCTTCACACTCAGTGAGACACACCTGTAAGAAACAAAGACAAGAGATCGTCTCCACTTTCTGTGTAAAATAATCTCATTCATATCATGAAATAGACAGACCCCACTGTGGACAGCGTTAATGTGGTTCTGGGGACAGCAGTGCAGGTCTGTCCGGTGACTGGCTGATCGGTCCACTGCATTGACCACAATACCATCAGATTGCCATGACAATTTGATACACATGTTCGAGTGTTCCCCTCAGGAGGAATAATGACTTTGATGATCCCGTAACTTTTCACTTAGTGACATCAATACTTTGGATTATGGCCAGCTAGCTGCAAAAAAACGATGATCAGCCTCAGGAGCATGGTCACGAGCCAAACTAAGGTGGTGAACATTAGCATGTTGACAGTCTCATTGTGAGCACGTTCGCAAGACGATGTTTGACATGGATAGACTTTTGGACTTGCCTTATTTAAATGTTGCATCTAGATTATGTATGAAACAGTATGCAGACGCAGCAGTATTCTCAACCATGCATCTGATTTACTGGGGTCGTTTGAGTGGAGTACAAAATCCAATATGACAGAAGGAAATTGATTGGATTTCTAGCTTGTTTATCACCTTTATCTTCCACTTTGTGTGTTTTATTATGTAACCGTCCACATAGGATTGATACTGCATGAAATACCTTAGCTTTGAAGAGAGCATTGCTTTGAGCATCATCTACTGTTTCCATGAAGCCGACTAATCATGGAGGTCTGGTCCCTGATCGCTTGATTTATAAATAAAATGTCTTTCAGGCTGGAGGAAGGGATGGAGATAAAGGAGAGGAGAAAGATAGAATAAACGGAAGAAGACAGGGACCCTGAAAAGGGAGCAGTAGGTCAGTCAAAGGCAAATTACATCAGTCTTTAAAGATCTTATGTCTTACAAAGCAAAACATGTCAGATTCAAAAGGATCACTTGAGGTGATTTGAATGTGACTGTGCCTCACACTCACAACTCTGACGCTTCAACGTGTTGGGACTTAAGCCATGTCGTTATTCCAAAAAGAAACAACCACCAGGCAGAAGCGCTGAGGAGACACACATCTATCCCTCGGAATCAATTAGCCAGCACAAATTAAAAGTCAAATGGCAAAAGGGTAATGCGTTGAGTCAGGACGGGAGGAAGGTGGGGTGAGCGTGTTCACTTGTTTTATCACCAAATTAAAACAGCCAAGTGGAGGGATTTTAGTTTCAGTTTTTAACTGTGAGAGTGTAATCTAGTTGTGTCCAGATGAAGGGTTTGCTATAACTAATATTTCAGACTGGGTTTGTTTTCCACCTAATTTCAGTTTTTAACACCAGTGGACACAATGGACTTCCCCCTCTGGGTGTGAGCTCCAATCTTGCAAATGTCCAAGTGTGTGTGTGTGTGTGTGTGTATGTGTATGTGTGTGTGTGTGTGTGTGTGTGTGTGTGGGTGTCATATTCACCATGGTGTTGAAACTGAGCGGCTTGGGCAGGATGTTGCTGCAGGATACGCAGTCCGCCTGGCAGTCAGTCTGTCCAGGATCACACAGACAGAGCAGCAGCAGAGCCACCACAGTCTTCATGGTCTCGCCGTCTGCTGCACAGAACAGGGCAGAGAAAATGTACATGTTCAGTGTGACAATTCCATGCATCCTACTCGTCCCATTTCTCTATCTTTAGTGAGGTCTAATGGCGTGGTTTCAGAAGGCTAATCACTGCAGTTTAGAAGTTTAACACTGACGCAGGTGTCTGTCGCCAGCCAACCTAGCTTGTGTCAAAGTGTGATCAAGTCAAGGTACATGACACTTATGGAAAGTTAATAAAAAGTTATTGATCGATGAACACAAAAAAGACTTCACTCAAAAGTAAACTGAAGTAACCAGATAAACAGCTGTTTATTTTTGTACGGTCTTGATTAAGGAGTGACCTTAGCATTAGCCAAGAATGCGTTCAGAGCTAACTTGGCACCAAGACTGGAAGCAGGACAAAAGCTTCAACCAAAAGAAGGAAAACGTGCTTCAGATAGCTCAGTGTTTCATTTACATGTTGTATCCGCTTAGCAAGCAGGCTAGCTGCCAACACATCCAAGTGTCACCTTAGCTTTGGACAAAGGCTTATGGAAAGCGACATAGCCTACTGTCATTTAGTGCAGCTGTAATCGGCCAGTAAGGAGCACTGGAAGCTGCTCCTCAAGCCACAATGACATGTTAATGTCTACATGCGTTGCCTTGGACAACGCAGTGGGAAGGGGAGGAGCATATGTAGGACACTTAGAGCAGTGCCGCCGCTCCCATAATGCGCACTACGCGTAGTTATAATCATAGTTATAATTATTATAATCCCGATATTATTTCAGTATAGAAATATTAGGCACCTTTTAGGCATGTATATCACAAGACAGGCAGAAAAAAAGATATATTTAATTGCTCAAAAAAGTTACGATGGTGTACATATATGGTGCTCCTGTTTAGGTGGAGGCTTCAAATAAGCCTAGTTGGCTTTTTGTCTCTTCCTGCCCTCTGATATTTATTTATCTCTGTTGTGATTTTTTTGGAACAACCCAGTCTGGTGAGTCTGACGTCAGAAACACAACCAGCTTTTTCATCTCATTAAACAAACTCATTAACTCCTTTAATTGATGACTCAATTAATGCCACTGGCAACAAACTGAGTCACTGTCTGTTGCTGACAAACATGCATGCTCAAACTTACTTGCACAACCCAGAAGGACACAAAAATATTCAGCACACAAACACATGCATTCTCACACATGCCTAATGTGTGTATTCCCACGATACAATACATTGGTAGGCACATTCAAATACATTCCCATACCACACACATCTCTGCCCTTTTAGCAGTATGATTTCATTATCTATTAAACTGACGTGGCGGAAAGAAAAACTAATTTGTCTTCAATCAATTGCAAAATGACTTAGAAATGTGGAATTTATTCAGTTTAATTAAAAACTGATAAAAGTGTACTTCCACGATAGTTCATTCCAATCTCTTGCTACCGATAATATGGCAGCTCTGCAAAATTAATCAAAATTAATAAACGTTCTGGTGTGCAAACAATAAAAAGCATGTATTGAGTGTCAAGTCCGATAGGAAAGAAGGCGGGTTTGTCAGCGAAGGAAAAAAGAGCAACGCAGACATTGTAGGCGGGAATATAGGAGGAGAACTAAGGGCGGCACGAGATTGGCAGATTAGCAGATGGGATTATACAAACAGCTTTGGTGTGTTCACTTGTCGAAAATGCATCTCGTTCTCCAACATCCTGGCGCTGACTTCGTGGTGGACTTGGCTTCCAAAAATCATCTGCCATCATTCAGGATAATGCACGGAGGAGACTTCCCTTCTGTTATCTGCTCAGCTGTGTACCGAGGATGCATACACACATACAGATGCTGTAGCCTGAATAAAAGTGGAATACATGCTTACCTTCAAACTATCAAACCTTAATGCCACGTATTGTCTCACACGACTAAGAGTCTACGGTCGTGCTGGCACCTCTGCAAGGCTGTATACTTGGGACATATTTAGCGGATTTACCAGGATCACCATCAATGTTACAAGGTCTTGCTTTTGTTGTCATTGTTGTACCCCAAAATGCAGTTTGTGTCCCCTTTTGCCGCATAGGAAAAACCCACATAAATATTACTTTTATACGTGGAAGAGAGGCTGAACTAAGGCGTCTCGCAGCCTGAGACAAGAAGACGCATCAAAGAACGTTCTCGTACTGTCTGATGAAGCCTCTATTCAGCCTTGTTGCGTTTCAGACCCATTTCAACAGCATGGGTACATTTTTACTTCCTGTCAGCTGATGTCGATCACATGCACTGCAAAAAGAAATACACTGGGACACATTGAGGATGTTTAGATTGATAACTGTGAGATGGTCTCTATATTGTAGTGTTGTGACATTACAACAGTTAACGGCTCGTTTAAAAAAGGCACAGTTTCTAAATACGGGTGTCTATTGCTCCATGGATTGAAGGTTTATGATACTTTCACAGTATTTGCATAAAAGATATGAAAATCTCACTTTTTAAAATATGGGACCTTGAAGGGATTACAAAAGTTATTTAGTGGGTATCATAAATCCGGGTCGGCTGTAGCTCAGTGGGGAAAGTTGCATGCACTCACTAGGAAAAACACACTCACACATGCAACTTATCCATACCATTTTGATTTCTAAGGGCTAGAATATTTGAATCAGTTATTTGGATGCTATTTTTTGTCAAGGCTATTCTAATAAACAAGAATATTATGAATATGTCCTATTGTCTTATTTATTGCAAATTGTTCTTTTTCATGCTTGTTAATTTGACAGATGCTTCCGCTACAGTTTCCTAAATGTTTTGGGGTAAAGAGCTAACACTAAAAGTCCTGTTATTTTACGAATTCATTTAGCAAATTACTTTACATTTTGATTACAAGTTACTGTATTTCCATATTACTGTACATTTTACAGTAATTTACAGGCGAAACTGCTGCCAGTAATTTACTGTAATTTTGAATTATAACAGTAAATTACAGTATCAAAAGAATATCTCTACTGCAAGCTGTATTCTTTTGATACAGTAGAGATACTGTAAAACTACAGTAAATTACTGGCAGCAGTTTCGCCTGTAAATTACTGTAATTGTACAGTAACTTAGAGGCGAAACTGCTGCCAGTAATTTACTGTAATTTTGAATTATTACAGTAAATTACAGTATCAAAAGAATACAGCAAGCTGCTGTATTCTTTTGATACAGTAGAGATACTGTAAAACTACAGTAATTTACTGGCAGCAGTTTCGCCTGTAAATTACTGTAATTTTACAGTGAAAAGTTGTACAGTGTGGTCGTCCTGCAACTGCAAGGTAGTCAGTTCGATCCCTGCTATCCCCATGCATGTCAAAGTGTCCATGAGCAAGTCACTGCACCCCAGTTGCTCCCCGGGCGCTTCACAGCAGCCCACTGCTCCTTGATAACTAAGGATGGGTTAAATGCAGAGAATAATTTCATATATGTATATAACTATGTAATATGACGATAAAAGTATTTCTTCTGTATGTGTACACACAATCCATCCAATAATAGCTGAGATGATTCATTCCGGACCAAAGTGAAACGTTTGCTATATATGCTCTCTTGAAGGGTTCATGCAAGGCAGGAAAATTGTCTTCCCCTGTGAGGAAGTTGTTTTACTTGAAAATCTTAACTTTGTGAAACATGAATGAACATGAATCACATGGAGAAATATTAATCGAACTAGAGGGGGAATGAAGGAAACAGTTAACCATTGAGGCCAAGTTGAGTGCTGGCAGTTCCCAACCCAATTTCCTTCCCACTGAAAACAATTAATTTCAGATTTCCTAACTACACAGAATGCCGCCGCCTGGCTGCACTCACTCAGAATATTATAGACGCACCCGCAGATAGGACCGCACCCCTGATTGTTGTCTTCATCCGTTTCTCTGTCCTCTTGTCTGCAAAGTACTCTGCTATTTGATGACTGCATCATTACACGGTTTCTGATGCGACCTTGAAATGTCAGATTAATCAGGTAGCTCCTCCCACGATGTGAACATTTGATTGAGCACACTGTCCTATCTCCTGATTAACGCTTTTCACTCAATACCCAGAAAAAGTGGTAAATCATTTCATTATTTTATTTGTGCATCGGTACTACGATTATGCAACTTTATTCCTTTACGCTTGTGGTCAGTACCTCTGCAGCGTTCCGCCTTTCTCATTCATCCTTCTACTGACGTCCTCTCTCTCTCTCTCTCCTAAAAACCCAATTACTCCGCTTTTAATTAACTGATTAACCACTAAATAAACCATTTCTTTAAGTCATTACTGTCTGGTACTGCTCTGAGTTGCCACTGATGGAGGTTTGCAGACCGGTAGATAATATAATGTATAATTCAGATGAAAGTAACTCCTGTTCATAGAATATCCCTCAGTAGTATCTCCAATCCAGGCTCCAAATGTGTCTTGCCGATGTCATTTGAGCGATTGCAATTCGAGGCTATAGAGCGTATTCACTCACGTGACCACAACAACCTTTGGCGGCCATGTTGGGGTCCATGCACGGCATTGTTTTGCTTTATTTTATGCCGCTCTTCTTTAAAAATGACCATTATATCCTGAAGGAGACACAATTTCAGTTCAAAACAGTGTGCCTTGTGATTATGGTACTGTGCCTCACTGTTGGATGTTGGACTAATGATTCAGAATATGGGTTTATCAGCTCAACAAGACAGGCTATTACTTCAACTTGTCATGCATCTACTTCGGCTTCACTCGGCGTATGAGCGTTATGACTGTTCTCATTTCAATCAGGTAAGACCCTGAATAGTGTTAATAAAGGATGTTTATTGTTTAACATGTGATGCGCAATGGTGAAGTCTCAGAGTCATTGGCGCTTGGACTCTACGGGGAGATTTGTAGTTGAGGGCTGACTGCCCTGCTCAGCAACGAGATAGATCCCCCCCGTGGAGTCCAGACCTGGTGGTGGCTGATGAGCTGATGATGAGTTGAAGCTGATGGATCCTTGAAGACTGGCTGGAGATGGGGTGGTGGAGGGGTGCATGATGGCAACCTGAATGAACTGAAGGTAGAGAGACGGTCATATTTGAATGAGACAGCAGCGAGACGATTGGCTCGCCATGTCCTCATTTCCCCGTTTATTGGATAGAGTGGACCAGCTGATCTGCGCAGCTGGAGTCATGATTGACGACGGCGAGTAAGTAATGAGTGGGAAATGATTATCGGACTGAGGGATGAAAGGCTGGTGTGAGGGGCAGGCCCGGGGTGGGTAATCGGGAGAATCGGGAGAGTTCCCGGTGGGCCGCTAAACTTCTGGGCCGGTCGAGAATTTTATTTGTTGACATTTGTCACGTTAGTCCATCTTCTCTTAAAGTGGGCTACACACGTTCAGCATTCTGACACCGCAGCCTCTGCATGGGTTGTACCATGCAAGGAAGTTCACCCCTCCCAAATAATAGAGTTGGTTCAGTCCATTATGGAACTCAACCAACTCAATTTGGGAGAGGAGAACTTCACCCCTCCAAAATAGAGTTAGTTCGGTCCTTAGCGGTCTTTTCCAAAAAGTTTTCTCAGCTACGGATAGCTGGGCCAGCCCGACCGCAACGATACGCGTCAGGGAGGATGGACGGGAGGAAGAGGGCAGGAGGGGCTGAAAAAGCCAGGTTGAAAAAAAGAAAGGCATTGGAGGAGGATGCTGCCAAATGTGCCAGGGTTTACAGATTTATTTTCAAGAGGACAAACACAAGTGGCAACTGGTAAAGAGAGACAAAGGCCTAATGATAAGCAACATAACTATTCGGCTAACGTTGTAGCCTTGATTAATATCATTGTAGCGTTGTCAACCTATTCCCAAGCAAAATATTAAATTGAATTAAAATATTAGCCTATTTATCTCGCCCAAAATATGGCGATCCATAGACTTTGCAAATATTATGCAAATATTGATATATACTATTGATATTGAAGTATGCAGTAATATGACTTCATTTTTCTTTGTAGCTTCGGAGCAGCAGATAAGACAGTCTCCTGCTGAAAATGATGAGCCCGACATTTGCAATGAGGAGGCCATGACGACAGGGACAGGTAGAGAGGATAACAGTGGACACTATATGAATTAAAGTTATATATTCTAAGAAAGAGCAGTACAGTACTTGATGAACCAATATGCATTGTTTTCTCAGAAGTGGGTGTCGTAAAGGAGTAAATCACCACTATATAATACTCATGCAGAAAAATGATAATGACCATGACAATGACGGCCCCCATGAGGTCTCACTCCAACAAATCTGGCCTACTGCCTCATCTGAGTCTGATACTCCTGCTACGCCCTTCTGCCTTTTTTAATGTTGTGCATATTTTTTGTTAACTTCTCATCTAAAGTGGATTATTATTGTTGTATTTAACCTTTACATTATTTGTTGGACCATGGTATTAATAAAAGAACTACAGGATAGTAAGAGCTGAACTGTTGCTTCATTTATCCAATTTCCACTACCATGAAAAAAGTGGGCTGGTCTTGAGCCTGAAATTCCCGGGCTGAAAAGTGGCCCCACTCCGGCCCTGGTGAGGGGTATGGTCTTCCTGTCTGAATTTACGCGAAGCTTCATGTGTTTCTGTTGATACATCGGGTTGTGGGCACGTTTCCATTGACACTCTCGTCAATAATCTCTTTTTGCTTTTTCGCCGAGCGAAAATCAACATCTTTCACTTGCGCAAAAGGAACTGTGGATGGAAACTTGGGAGGAAGCCATGAACATGGCAACTCCGTCGGGCGATGTCTGCCTTTACTCTGTGATTCATTTCAAGGTAAAATAAAACACTGGCTACATGGGAACAGCACTCAGCACGGCCAGCCAAACAGTCACTGCTGGTCCTGAATGAGCGCTGGAGGCGGAGCTGTGCGACTACGGATCATAGTATGAACCCAGACACGGGGCGCTTGATGTGGTATTTCTACAAGAAGTATAACGCAGAAATAGTTGTTAATGTCCCATGGTCGATAGCGGAAATGAAAACTGTTTTACAGGAATGTGACCGGGCTATGTGCTGGTAACTAGGGGTAACTAGCGAATTAACCACAGAGTTGAGGGAGTAAAATCAGGTAAAAAAGCGTTGCGAATATTCAATTCCAACCGCTGAAATCTTTCTTTGGTAATGCAGAAGGACATGAGCTTGCTGGGCTCTCGCATAATCAAACAGCGGACACGATAGACAGGTCAACCTCTTCTGACATTTAATAAGTGGGACCCCAAGATGGCGCGATTGAGATGCTGACGTCACGTGAATACGCTCTATACCAAATGAGCAGCTGTGATATTTTGTAGAGCTTAGCAGTATTCAGTAAAATATAAATGAAATGACACACGACAGCACACGCCACCTTGGAAAGCTTCCAAATGTGTAGCTGTATGTGAAGTTAATGAGCTTTGACTGGTTGAACAGAAAAACGTACCCACAGTGAGACCTCTTCACGTTGTTGAATACAAAGTGTCTTGAACCATGAATAAGTGCAGGTGACATTAGAGAAACATTCAAATTTAGGTCCAAGTCAGTTTTGTGGGCTTGTCGTCCGACGACTCGCAACTGTCTGCGTTATCAACCATATGTTCCATTATTTCTTTTCATTATTGCCATTTTCTCATTAAGAACAGGAAGTACAAAATAAATTACTCTCAGCCTGAAGAGCGACTTAAAGCCGGATAATGCACGCGTGGTTGAACGGAGGAGCAGTGTGCACATTTCTCGCAGCCCTTTTATTTTCAAAAGCCAGACTGCAGATTTGTACTTAACTTAAATATAATAACCGCAATATTCACGTCAGTACACCGTGTACTTTGGCTGTCACTTTTCTGGGCATTTGTAGGTGTTTCTGTATAATGTTGGTCCGGACATGTTGACATACTGGAGTTTTAACCCTTGTGTTGCCTTCGGGTCAATTTGACCCGATTCAATGTTTAACCCTCCTGTTACCTTTATATTTACTAACATATTTTACCCTTGAGGTCAATATGACCCCAGCTATTAAAATCTCCAGAAAATTATTAGAATTAATATTGTTTTCCAAGTTTAAGTGTGAGGTACTTTATGTTTGTTTGTTGACTCCCGAAAGAACACCGACATTAAACATTGAATCGGGTCAAAATGACCCGAAGGCAACACAAGGGTTAAACGAGAAAAAAAACGACATTGCCTTTTTTAATGGACTTCTGCCAAATTTGTATTCTGTGGTATGGCATTTGCATGAAATTATAAATTCAGGCAATTTTTTATAACTGACAAAAAACACTGTTGGGCACCGAGTAGCAGCTGTGGGTCAGACATGCACTCAGTTGGTTAAGAGTAGTGTGTGAGGAGTCAGCAGGCAGTCAATGACAGTATAACACAAGCAATAAAAGGTGTTTGAGTTGAAGTCTGAATCTGCACAAACACGAGAGGTCCTTGTACATGCAGCCATAACTGGCCACCCAAATGTTATGCAGTTTGCTGCAGCAGACTGAGCAGTGGACAGATCCAGAGGCAGACACACACACACACACGCACACACACGATAGCATGATCCTCTTGACGGAGATAACAATTAAAGCGTATTCCTGATGTTGGCTTTGTTGTTTGAGGATTCAGCTTGACAGGTAATTAAATGTTACTTAGTCTTCTGCCTGGAGCCAGATGGTCGACTACTTTAACTGTCAGTAAAGTGACTTTGACAGCGTCTCTCAGACCCACTCAAGATACATTGTGTTCTTTGTTTTAATATTGATAGCTATCTGTGAAAATGGCAGGGTGGTCATTTATGTGACACATTTCAGGACAGTAGACCCATCCTACCAATCAAGTTGATTAAACGTATCTAATCTATATATTAATCTTCTCCGTCATGGCCCACATACTCTCTAACTACAGGTTTCTCTGTCATTACCTCCCTCTTGATCTAACTTTTTGCTTTTTTCCCTCTATAAATCCCATTTTCGACGACTCTGGCTCCTTCGCTCCCCCTCACTACGTCACGCATGTCTTTCCCCACACATAAAAAAAAGCGACAAAAACTTCGAATAGCATTGGCATAGAAGTTCACGAGGGGCTTCACCATTCTCCACTATTCGAATCATAAAATCTGAAAGTTTTGCAAGAAAATTAGGACATTTGACACTAACATTTTACCTGCTCCTGGTCAGAGGTCACGTCAGCTCACATGCCTGTAGTGTGGGCGTTTTAACATATCTCCAGCCAGAAGACACCTAAAGAAAGAAACCTTTCACAAGATGCTCCCTGTCAGTCAGGCTGGGTGTGACATGGCAGTAGATTAAAAGCCGAAGCTATTACAAGCAGATTGGCTAAGCTTTCCCTTCTCAATGCACCTAATCACTTGAGTCGATGAATGCAAGCACTCAAACAATCACATTTAATATGGATTTTTGTTTATGTTTTGAGATGAGGTGATGCCCTGTAATTGTAATTTTTCTTTTCCATCCCACCTGCACAAATGCGAAATTTTTATGTGTGCCCTCTGCGTTCAACCTATATAGTCGGAATAATGGGGAAAAAACAGGAACACATTCAGTTATTCAAAATTCTATTATTTCAAGTTGGATGCCCCCCACTTCCAGCCTGGTTGTCACATCATTTATGTCAGAAATTCCTGATATCTGATTTGAAATGGGATAATCTCCATGTTTTATTTTTTAACTTGTTTGCTTATTAGTATATTAGCTTGTGGCAGAGTCTCTTTCCCTCAGCCCAACTGCCGACTCATCGCCTTTGTCACGACGGGATTAGGGTGGACCCAAATGCACGACTCAGGAGACAGATAATTCAAGTAAAGCTTCTTTACTGAAAGTGTCGTCAAGATCGGAACAGACAGAACAATCAAACTATGGACCGCTGGAGGGCTTGGTCAGAAAAACACAAGACAATCTGGCAGAGGACAAGTGGAAGTGAGGGAGCTAAATAGTGAGAGACGAATGAGGGGATGGGCTGCAGGTGAGAAGGGCGTGAGGACCAGGTGAAGGGAATGAGGGACTAACGAGGGAGTGATCAGAGGCAGGTGAGGGGAGTTGGATTGACGAGATGGGAAGCAGGATCTGGAATGACATGATAGTTAGTGACAGGATGAAAACAACTACTACAAAAAGGAAGGCGTGGAGCGAAACTGTTACAGCCTTTGATGTCTCGCATCGCTTGGTTAGAAGATAAATCATTCTTTCAGTTTCTTTTGATGGCCACCTATGGGGAAAGTGCCTTTTGGGGCTGCAAGGGAATTTGTTTTCAAAGTGTAGCGCTGGGACAATTATAAGCAAACATATCCAAAGCTCCTAAAAAGGTGCAGTGTGGAAGATGTTGCATCTTATAGCTGTGAGGTTGCAGTCTGCGACCAGTTGGAACTTCTCCTGTGTACCAAGAGTACAGTTGTCGACTAAAACATTTGGGACTCTGAAGGGCCTTGTCTAGAGCCAGTCTGTGCTTTGTTCTGGGCTATAAACCTGGTGAAGGGGACCTGCTCCCTATGTAGATAGAAACCGCTGATTCTAAGCTCACTAAAACATGTTAAACGCTTCCGGCTAAATGTTTTTTAAAAAAGTATTTGTGTTTGAGGCAACTGACACCAACCTCAACTTTCAGTTTGGCCTCCAAATTCATGATTTAAAAATGTTAAATACCTGGAGAAAGGTCTGGGCCTTTGCTCTCCGATTGTAACTCCCTGTTCTGTGCGTCTCCCCAGTCTCTTGATTGTTCATTCCCTTCACCTGTCCTCAGCCACTCCTGTCTTGATTGTTTATTCCTTTCACCTGTCCTCAACCACTCATGTCTCTTGATTGTTCATGGGCAGCACGGTGGCTCAGTGGTTAGCACTGTCGTCTCACAGCAAGAAAGCCCTGGGTTTGAATCCCGGTCGTTCCAGGTCCTTTCTGTGTGGAGTTTGCATGTTCTCCTCGTGTCTGCGTGGGTTTACTCCGGGTACTCCGGTTTCCCCCACCATCATAAAAGACATGCACCGCATCGTATGGATAAGAATGAATGTTGGTGGTGGTCGGAGGGGCTGTAGGCTCTGATTGGCAGCCACGCTTCCGTCAATCTGCCCCAGGGCAGCTGTGGCTACTGATGTAGCTTACCACCACCGGGATGACTGTGTGTGTGTGACTACTGGATTCTGTAAAGCGACTTCGGGTGCCTTGAGAAGCGCTATATAAAATAAATGATTATTATTATTATTGTTATTCCCTTCACCTGTCCTCGGTCACTCCTGTCTGTCTCTTGATTGTGCATTCCCTTCACCTGTCCTCAGCCACTCCTGTCTCTTGATTGTTCATTCCCGTCACCTGTCCTCAGCCACTACCGTCTCAATTCAATTAAGTTTATTTTGTATAGCCCAATATCACAAATTTGCCTCAAAGGGTTTTACGGTCTGTACACATAAGACATCCCTGTCCCAGGACCTCACATCGGATCAGGAAAAACTCCAAAGAAATATAAAAAACCTTGCACGGGGAAAGAAGGGAAGAAACCTTCAAGAGAGCAACAGAGAAGGATCCCTCTCCCCGGATGGACAGAAGCAATAGATGTCATGTGTACAGAAGGAATCATTACAACACATTTAATGAGTATGAATTAGTTTGTAGTAGGCATGGACCACGATCCAGACCTCCACAATCCATCAGGCAGATGGAGGTAGAGAGGAGGAGTGTCTCCCTGATTACTCATGAATTACACCTGTTTTCCTCCTTATATATTCTCGCAGTCTTTCCCTTGTCCCCTGCCAAATTGGTGTCTTTGTTAGCAGTCATTAATTCATGTCTTTGTTATCTGTTGTAGATTCCTTGTGTTGTTAGTCTCCAGTGTTGCCTTTAACCTGAGTTCTATGTTTGACCTTTTCTTCAGGAAAATAGTTTTTTGTTCCACTTCAACTGGACTCCTGCTTGCTTCCTCTACGCCTGAGCTCTTGCCCCACCACATCCGTGACAGTACAATCTGATAGAGGACAACGGAAAGACTGGGACAATATATAAGGGTGAAAACCACAAGTGTAGAGCACGAGTAATCAGAGAAACAGGAGTGACTGGGGGCAGGTGAAGGGAATGAACAATCAAGAGACACTGGGGAGATGCACAGAACAGGGTGTTACACTGATATTTGTCCTGTGCCAAAGAACATTCACGTAATCAACAACAGCAACAGAAAATGTTGATCACAGTTAAAAGGAGTGCAGCTGTCTGACAAGTCAGTTTTCCATTGATGTATAAACAGGCAGGGAGAATGAAGAGCCCGCTGAGGGCAGCCAGGATGAAACCCTCCTAACACAAAAGGATGGACAGGGACCCTGCCGTGTTTAGAACATTGTATCCTTGGATTAACTGCACACTCCACATTCACACAGCCAGATCCACGCAGCCACCAGAGCCGTACACATCCACACAATGACCTGTGATCCTGCTCCCCTTGTTCCACCTCCATTTTCACCCATCTTGCCTTCCAGGGATAATGGTGTCCCGAGGTTTATTTAAGTGTGCTGTGCTAAGATGAGACACAGGGCTATGGAAATTTGGGCTGCGGTTCAGTAAAGTGGTCTTAATAATTTGATCACTGTGTGTTTTTTGGATAAGCTTAACGTTAATTAACGCCACGTCCTCTATATTTCGCCACATTTCCTTTATTCTGGCTTTCAAGTGGACTTTCTTTTTTCTCTCTGCTCATGCAGTGCGTCTCCCTTTCTGACTACCAGCTCTTTATCAATTTGTTCAGTTAGTTTATTAACTCTGGGATTTATTCCACCCAGTCAATACAGAAATGCCAGAGCACACAACAAAACTAATCAGAAAATAACTAAGTTTCACAGCTTTGATTATCTGGCCTCAGGTATGAAAACGCAGTCTCTAGTTCCCCCTGAATCAGTTAAGAACAGCGTTGTTTCAGCCAAAGTGCCACAGTATCTGTAGATCTGCATCAGCCTCTTCCTGATACGCAGCAGTAAGCTTTTCTTACTCCGATAATTAGAACCATGTCACTTTCAAATCTGTGATCATCAGTAATTGTTGAAATGGCCTCTTAATGAAACAGCTTTAATAAAGAAACACATTTTTGTTGGGAAGTTTCTGTCAAGGTCAAATAAAAAAAATGTAGCCCTGGGCTGAACGAACCGACAATGACGATTATTCAACGCTAAAAAAGAAGGTAATATCCAATCTTAAAGTTGATTAACTTCATAATCGGTTCTTGACAGCTTAAAGAAACAATTAATGAGAATGAGTTTTACACATAAATGCCATAAGGCATTAGGGAAATATTATTAGTACCACTACAGAAATAGAAATTCTGCCATTACCACTTAATAATAATACTAATGATGATGAAATAATGAGTCATTATCACCAAATCATTCCAGAATGTTAATACCAAATCATTAAATAGAAGCTTTTTATACCATTCATCTAAAGGTTTTATAATACTGTGATTTAAGATATTTTCCTGATGGATTTGGACTCATAAAAGGTAATGGGAACCTGCCTGATGTGAAGCAGATGTTTTATATTGGATCAATAAAAATCCATTTACTCCGTGTACTGAGCATCCTGAGAATGTTCCTGTTTATTGTCAGTGGAACTTTAAATTTGCTCGTAGGTTGCACTTCATGTTGCAACATCAACATTTTAAATTAAAGAGGAATCAGTACCTTGGGTACCCATTGCTCTCTTTTTTTCAGATTTCTTTTTGTGGGGCATGAATTAAACCGTGAGTTCTATTTCATCCTTTATCATTTGTCAGGTATTGCCTTCAAAAAAGTAGTACTGTATATCAAACTATTGACTCAGTTCAGGCAAATGCCTTTGAAAATCTGAATGTAACCTTCTAATGACGTGAGCCCGGGGAAATCGGCCCCTGACTAATTATGCTGCACTCACCCAGATTACCTACCATTACTCTGGGTCTCAATCCACAGCGTAAACACAAACACGTAGCGGCTATCTGCGAAGACTCTCCTTTCATTCATGAAAGCCAGCAGAGCGATGCAATAAATCAGGCCTGAGTGATTAATGACTTATGGCGACGTACTATTTCCCCCGTGACAAAACCACATGCATGAGCAGTCCTGTCTGCACCTCGTGCTCCCCGCTGTGTGTGTGTCCCCGCTGCTTTATGCTTTTAACCAACTCAAACGCTAGTCGACAATAAATAGAGCATCAATTCTTTGATCAGCGTAATTACAAGCGTTCAGGCTCAAGGAGCCCACAGGGTCAGAGGGCCACAGAAGCGCGACAACGGCTGCAACAGTTACCCTGGAAACCTACAGCAGGCGTGGATGATAGACAAAGTGATGGAGTCAAAGACTGCTTGGGAAAAAAGGAATTCACATTTGTATTGTAGCCACAGATGATAACATGAACAAATATCTGTCCCCTCTTCAATAAAGCTCAAAGGACAATATTGCTTCTCAATCTGTTAAACATTGTAACAAAAGGTCTTCACTTGTACGACAAACCTGCTAAGCGCAAAAGGCTCTGTATCAAAGGTCAGAGGTCAAGTCAATTATTTTCCCTTTCCGTCTGCGTCCTTCTCCACGATGTCCCCTTACCTGTGTTGGGGGGAGGTTGTGGGTGCCTGTTGGGGTCCCTTGGGTGCAGGTTGAGGTTGGTCAGCGTATACGTTTCCTTCCCTCGTTCTCAGCGTGGTTGTTCTGGCTTCGTGGAGGCTGGAGGCAGATGCTCTTATAGGACCCACCCCTCCCCTGCAACCTCCTCCTCTCATTCTCGCTCGCTTTTAAAACTCCCTCTTTCATCACAGAGAGAAAGAAAGGGAGGGACTAATTATGCTGCATTCAAGGACTGCAAATCTCAAGGACTGCATTCTTTCATCGACGTAATATTTCAAAAATCAGGCACATCTTGTCTCAAAAAGATGCAGAAAAATTGGTTCACGCATTCGTTACTTCGAGACTGGATTACTGCAACTCCTTATTATCAGGCTGCTCTAATAAGTCTCTTAGGTCCCTCCAGTTGATCCAGAATGCTGCAGCTCGTGTTCTCACTAAAACTAAGAAAAGAGATCACATCACTCCTGCACTAGCTGCTCTGCACTGGCTCCCAGTAAAATCAAGAAATCAGGTTTGCCCTGGTCCAGCCCCTTGATATGCTGCTATAGGCTTATAGCTGCCGGGAGACGTTTTAGGATGCACTGAGCACCTATCTCCTCTTTTTTCTCTCCTTATGGATGAATTTTCATCTCTCAATCACACGTTACTAACTCTGCTTTCTCCCCGGAGTCCTTTTGAATTCACGTCTCATGGGGTCATCGGACCCTATGAGATGGCATAGATCCTATCTGCCTGATGGATCATCGAGGTCTGGGTCGTGGAATTCCTGCTACCGACTACGCCACTGTCCTGTTGAGACTCCGCCCACTGTTGAGACTCCGCCCACTCCTCCTCCCCACCGCCATCTGCCTGATGGATCGTGGAGGTCTCCATCGTGGAATATGCCTACTATGAACTATTCATACACTCTGTCATATTCATTGAATGTATTCTAACTCTAAATCTGTCCTTCTGTACACATTACATCTATTGCACCTGTCCATCTTGGAGAGGGATCCTCCTCTGTTGCTCTCCTGAAGGTTTCTTCCCTTTTTTTTCCCCTGAAGGGTTATTTGGGAGTTTTTCCTGATCCGATGTGAGGTTTTGGGACAGGGATGTCTATGTGTACAGATTGTAAAGCACTCCGAGACTAATTTGTGAAATTGGGCTATACAAATAAACTGAATTGAATTGAATTGAATGATATGCAGAGAGGGAAAGAGGGGAGGAGAAATAAGGTGTGTGGGGGGGGGGGGGGAAGGAGGGGAGTGTGAAGTATAGAGAAAGAGAGGAGGAGATACATATACACAGTAAATAGTCCTCCTTCACCTTTCAAATTGAGTTTAATCACGCACATTTTAATTCTAGAAAGAATTTCTCTCAATCACTTTTTTGTATCACATGTTGATATTTCAACAGAAGCAACATTTTAGAATAACTCTATACTGTGTTCAACTTACACTCGAGCTGTTTTTGTGTCTTGAAATATAGAATTGCAGACGGCTAACGTGACCGGGTCAAAAGCTACACAGTAGAATTGAAGAGTATATTAACACTAAACCAGTAAACATATGGTCCCTATCTACAGTGCATTATAGAGCCACTGTGGGTCAGTAGTTAGAAGATCTGACTTTCAATCAGGGTGTTGGTGGTTCAATCCCCACCCTAGTCAATGTGTCCTTTAGCGAAACACTTAATCCTGACTTGCTCCCTATAGCTATGTCTATGGTGTATGATTGTAAATTGCTATTTTTGCATAAAAGTGTCAGCCAAATCACATGTGATGTCATGTAAATTAACACTGAACATAGTGATACGATTTCAGAATTAACACAACTCTCGTAAGAGTTATTATTCTGCACTGATAAGTGTTATTTATATTTGAGACTCAAATCAAAATGAACACTTCTCATTGTAGAGTAAAAATAATAACTCTTACCAGAGTTGCGTTAACTCTGAAATGTTAACGCCGATGTTCAGTGTTACTTTAACACTCTTAAGATAAGGGACAATATGTTCATTGGCTGAGTGTTAAAATGTAGTCTTTAAGTGTTAAATTGACACAATGTTACTGTGTAGGAGTTGTTATGGGAGGAAGAAAAGTAAGTGGTGAGATAAAGGAGGAGAAAAAGAGGTAGGCACGACAGAATATGGCAGGAGAAAAAAGTATAAGGCGACTGAAGGATTGAAAGAGGGGGAAATGAAGGAAGGAGAGAAAATGAAGGGTGTTGTCGAGGTGGAAAAAGTTAAATGGGAAAAAAAGAAGGGTGAGGGTGGTTGATGCTTTGCGGGAAAATATTTAAATGTGTAACTGTTGAGACATTAAAGACAATTAAGAAATTAAGAATAACATATTGTTAATATCAAGAGTTTAACTGATTCACTGAGAAGTCCATTCTAACTCATCTTTAGTCAACTCAACTTTAGCTCATCCCTATATTCTGTGCAGCAGTGCAGCTCAAACATCCAACTAAAGTAACAATAAGGAAAACACATTTGAGAGAAGAGGGACTTAAATGGTTTGCAAACCTTTCAGTAAATTCTAATGCGTCTTAACGGCATTCATATTTTCACATTGTCAAATTATCCACATGAATCATCACAGTTAACCTATGTTCACTGTGGTGGAAATAAGTGTTCCTTTACCTCCAACATTCACATCTGAGCTGAACAATATTCAACCACTCGGCAAAAACATGTTTAGAGAGGAAAACATTTTGAATTCTCTCATTGTACTGGCCATAACATATTCATCGAGTGTGAGAGTCTGAACATTCAAGTTGTAACTGTCTAGTTTACATGCTGAAGTCATAAACTTGAAGGGGCCGTAAAGCCGACGTCCAGAGCATTGATACAGCAGCAGACAACTATTTTGCTGTGTACGGATCCATTGGAGTAATGTCTACCTGAGCAGAGGATGACGTTGCCAATGTGTGTGTTGTAACCCAAGCTTTGCTGTGCTTTGTTTACATAGGTGGGCAGTGCATGTACCTTTAAGTGCATATTCGTACATGCGACTGTCCCCCACTCTGTCCGCACTGTTAGCTCTGTCTGCACTGTTGCCACTGTTTGCACTTTTAACACTGTTGGCTTCTAGCCGTCAGCTCAGCTGTCGACAAGTTGAGAGAGGTGTGGAGGGAATCCCTCATTGATAGATTTGCTCTGAATTTTTAGATTGAGCACTTCAAATATTAATTGGCAGAGGTCACTGAGTCCTATTTTTCATTTAGCTGTGCCTTTAAGATTATTTCTTGTGCCTTCATACGAAACTGAGACTGCATATACAGTGACGACCTTGTACAAAACACAAGAGCATGTTGCATTTATGTGCAACGTTCTTTTAAGGAGAGGTTGGAGGACGTGTGGCTGTCACTCCTCCGCCATGTTGCGGAAGTGATAGTTAGATGTCCTCCTCTTGAGGCTGTCGAAGGACTATATTACTGTCAATTATTCTCACAAACCAAAAAGCCCTGGAAACTAAATAACCACGAGGAGCGCGAGTTGCAGAGTTTTTTATTCTGCATCTGTCCGGCCTTCATTATCGGGAGGATGTGCTCTGTTTCTCTTTCAGTAAGGTGGCTTTCCTCTGGCTATGCATGATAATGCAGGATTAAACTCTGTATATAAAATAGGTTTTGTCACATGGTTATTGCTCATGAGGATTCAAGTCAAACTAAGACAGGAAATACTCCAGAAATAGTAAATATCTGGAGTATTTCTTGTCTCATGTTGTGTGCATTATGTGTGGATCCTTAAGTCATCAGAGGTTTTGCGTGATGAGAAACCTCCAGGAGGCTCTGCCTCTTCAGTCCACACACACATACACATAACAAACAAGCTCTGCTTTTCCGACAGACAGCTAGGCCATCAGACAGTTCTTAATCGTAAAGACTCAGTTTGACATTTTGGACAGTGAACTTGTTTATTTGTATTGCCTAGAGTTCGATGGGAAGATTAATACGAGTCTCATGTTTGTAAATTACAAAGTTGGAGCCAGGATAGAGTTAGCCTAACTTAGCAGTCGGACAGCCCCGGGGCAGAAGGGCAATGGTGAATTTCAGACCAGGCTGGATGAGGGTGATGTTTGCACGTGGTAAGCAACGGATGATTCTGAAAGTGCAAGGGGAAATGAGAAGTAAATGTCACGACATGAGCAAAAGCACCCCAGAAAGGCAAAATCAAGAAGGGCCTGAAGCGAGTCACTAACCCGTTTACACGATGGGAAAACGCATATATTTTCATGCGTTTTGGCCTTTCATTTACACAAAAACGGAGGTTTTATCACGGAAAACGATCATTTCTAAAAACTCCGGCCAAAGTGGAGATTTCTGAAAACTCTGTTTTTGTGTTTGCGTGTGAACTAGGTCAAACGGAGTTTCAGGTTGTCAAACGTCACATATGCGACTAAAAATGCTTCACGTCATGTGAGCGTCCTATGTTTACAGTTAGTTTGGCCGCTCCTACCAGGGTTGCCAGGTCTGTGACAAAACCAGCCCAAGATCAGAACTCAAAATATGCCCGTGCCAAACCATATACACTGCTTTTAAAGTGTGTGTATGTGGACGTGTCCAATGTCCATGTGTGTACGTGCTGATCTGGAGTCAGTTTGGTAGGATTTGTGTTTAAATTAATTATTTCATTTAAAATATGGATTTTTATTTAAAGATAGATTCAAGATTCAAGATTCAAGATGTTTTATTTGTCACATACACACACAGGGTGTGCAGTGAAATGAAAGTGGCAATGCTCAGCAGGAATGTGCAAGGGCAACAATATGCATGTAATTTGCATGCAAAATAGGTCTACCCGAACCAGCGGACAAAAAATTCAACCCGCGGCAACACTTCAAAAGTAGCCCAATTCTGCGGGAAAACCGCGGACCTGGCAACACTGGCTCCTACGTCCAGTGTCGACTGCCTTCATTTTCGTTGTCAGGTGCGCCCGAGTTATTTCCTCCTTGACATGAGGAAGCTCCTCGGAGGTCTCGAGTCTTGAGAATTCTGATTGGTTTGCATGTCTTTATCCTTCTCGTTACACTGCCGACTACAGGTTTGGCATAGTTATGATGGCGCCTGGCGATGGCGGGTTCATATAAACAGAAACTTTTTTGAAAACGACCTTGTGTATACGACGTTATTTTTGAAAACGGAGGGGCAGAAATATTCGTTTCTGTAAATACCCGGCTATGTGTAAACGTGGAAGTCAGTTGTCTGGCACAGACAGGAGAGGCTGGAAACACTACACATCTGCAGGGGCGCACAAATTGGATATAACATATTAAATAGTGAACTTTCGAGTTGTTGTTCTGCAGGTTTTGTTTTTGTTTCATATTTGCGACGGAGTTTTATATGGCATGTGTACCGGTGTAAGAGTTAATATTGTAGCGAGAAACGGAGCGCAAGCTGCAGCCAGCATGCCGTGTACCGGTGTAACAGGTAATAGGAACGTCCTCTTAATGCACTACACATTGGGTACACAAGGCATCACCATTAAATATGACAAACAGACAGCGACCCCTTCCAGTTCATTAAGATTGAGAGCATCTTCTAAATGATGAGTCACTGCTTAGCCTCATCTCTGTGACGGGTCATCAAAAAGGTTTCCTGACTGCCAACCAACCAGCTAACCGCTGCCCGGACGGACCGGTTGTTGCGTCAGTGAAGATAGCCCTCTGGAGTTCAATGGGCTATTATTGTGTTTGTCTCTTCTAGTCGGCTCATTCGTAGATAGGCATCGCAGCAGAGACAGCCGCTTTGTCTAGTAATCACAAAGTCTGTCCCATAATCAAGACGTCACAGGTTCAGTGCCACTCACTCGTCTCATGTTTCCGTCCATCTTCACCATTTACTCCCGCGCATCATATCGCAATCCGCCTTCAAAGCACTCCACAAACATTGGTAAAACCTCCGAAGTATGGAACATTTTTCCCACCATTCATCGCTGAAGGGAAAATAAATTGTTTGTGCAGGGCGGCCCTATGAATTGTGATCGCCTACAGTTCACTGTGGTTTAGGGACATGGCTTCAGCTGGTTGGGATTTACACTGACGGGCAGCAGTGGTGTAGTTTAGTTGTCAAAAACTGAACTCACATGACCAATCAAACTAACAGAGAGCAATTTCAAGTACATAAGAAATAATCTAACCATAGATACTGCAAAACTGTACTCTACTAATGCAATTATCATCATATATCTGACTTATTGCCTAACCAGCTGGGCTTAAGCCAGCAGCACAACTCTCAAATCAATTCAAATCCTTCATAAGCAGCGGATACAAAGCCCAGGAGTTATGACCACTGTGCAACTAAGCACAGTCTCCTGAGCTGGGATCACCTCACTAAATTCTCCAATATGTGTCTAGTTTTTAAAGTTCTTCATGATATGTCTACTCCCCCACTTGGTGAATTTATCAAACAAAACACACAGAGTAGCAGACAAACTAGATCCGTGGAGAGAGGTGACTGTATCATCCCATTTAGGAAGAGTTCCTTTAGCCAGTCTGCTTTCTCAGTGAAAGCAGGACACCTCTGCTCTGCCACTTCATCGCACTAGCAGAACATTTCACTCTTTTAAACACGGCCTGAAGAACTGGCTTTTTAGCAATCACATGTGTGAGCATGAATCATGACACCCTCCTCAGTGATTGTGTGTATGATTATTGTTTTTTGTTGTGTTTTTTTTAATGATTTTATGATGAGGTCAGTATTTGATCGTAACCTGTATGTTTATTGCTTTTTATGATGTTTCTGTGATAACCTTTTTCTCCATTAGTGAAGGCTTGTCATATCTGGCCACAGGGACTATGGTTGAAATTTAGCCTTAGCTAAGACTGACACATTTACCCATGTTTTTTTATTTATTATACGGTCCCTGTTGAAATAAATTAATTAATTAAATGAAAATGAAATGACCAAAGACAGAGCGATCAAATGCGTATCTCCCTCAGCTTAAAGTTGCAGTCTCCACCATCTTCAGGGACCAGAGAGGGAGAAATAAAGCTCCGCGGCATCAGACAATCCCCCGCATGGTAAAGATGGTCTGCAATGCTGACTTATTTGCCTCGCCTCATCGAGTGCCCACCCCTGATTACACATTCTGATGTTTTGGCAATCCGAAAAGAGACACAAAGAGCTAAATGAGCAATTAGGTTGTATTGTGGAGCCCACCACCGCTAGTTGGTGTGCTAATTGAGCCAAACAGCACCGTGGAGAAATGTTGGCTTTCCAGACGGGACCATCTGCAAGCAGCGTGACACGATGAACACATTTAAAGAAGCGCAGTGTAACGTGTACAACACAAAAGTGAGTAACTGAGACGAGGACTGAGAAATTTTGAGAGGCGTCGCTTTGTCCGATTTTGTCAGTCTGACCCATGGAGCAGATTTTCCTCCACTAAATTAATCAATGCCATGAATTAAATACTCGTTAGGACTTTTCCTGTGGGAAATGGCTGATTGCTGAACAGTGAATTATCAGAACGAACCCTAATTTTAGCCGGATTCAAAACAGCCAGAAGCACGAAAACAATATTATTTGTATATACATATATATATATATATATTAAGATATTGCCAGAGGGCTTAACCAGTTGATTATTTACATTAAGAGAATACATTTTTATGTTAGTGTTTGGAAAATGCTATTTAAATATGCAAATTAGGCATTTCCAGAATATAAATAAATACAATAATAATGCCAGGTTATAAAAATCTTCATAATAATTAAGTTGCTCCATATCTGCTCCATCTGTGTTTGGGCAACTTTTTCCTAACAGCTCAACAGCTCAGTGTTGTGTTCATGGCTTGTTTCCCATGCCTCCAATATGTCAAAAGAATGATTTAATGTCTTGGTAAACTATTAATCTATTTGTGTCTCTCGGTGCTGCTCAGTCCCGGCAGGACTGTTAGCATTATTAGCTGGCGGTGAGCCAGAGGAAGGAGCGACAAAGGTTCCACAACCAGCAAACCAGCGTTGCCTGATGTAGGATCATTGTAGATGTATGTATTTTGCCCTGTGTACGATCAATATTGCCAAAAGTGCCCCAGTGAAATGTTCACTTATTAGTTCAGTAATCTATCTGCAGCTGCATGTATATATTCATTGCATACTACAAGGATTTCCCCAACAACAGATGCACTGTCCAAAAGGACACAAACAAAAGACACGCAGAAGAAATCCGTTTGTTATTTTCTTGTTTAAATACAGAACATTTTAATATCGTCATTTTACAAATTCCCTCCAATTTCTAGATCTTCAGTTCTGTATGTATGTGTATACAGGACTGTCTCAGAAAATTAGAATATTGTGATGAAGTTCTTTATTTTCTGTAATGCAATTAAAAAAACAAAAATGTCATGCATTCTGGATTCATTACAAATCAACTGAAATATTGCAAGCCTTTTATTCTGATTTATTGCTGATTATGGCTTACAGCTTAAGAAAACTCAAATATCCTATCTCTAAATATTAGAATATCATGAAAAAGTATACTAGTAGGGTATTAAACAAATCACTTGAATTGTCTAATTAACTCGAAACACCTGCAAGGGTTTCCTGAGCCTTGACAAACACTCAGCTGTTATAAATCTTTTTTTTTACTTAGTCTGAGGAAATATTAAAATTTTATGAGATAGGATTTTAGAGTTTTCTTAAGCTGTAAACCATAATCAGCAATATTAAAAGAATAAAAGGCTTGCAATATTTCAGTTGATTTGTAATGAATCCAGAATGCATGACATTTTTGTTTTTTTAATTGCATTACAGAAAATAAAGAACTTTATCACAATATTCTAATTTTCTGAGACAGTCCTGTATATATATATATATATACACATACAGGACTGTCTCAGAAAATTAGAATATTGTGATGAAGTTCTTTATTTTCTGTAATGCAATTAAAAAAACAAAAATGTCATGCATTCTGGATTCATTACAAATCAACTGAAATATTGCAAGCCTTTTATTCTGATTTATTGCTGATTATGGTTTACAGCTCAAGAAAACTCAAATATCCTATCTCTAAATATTAGAATATCATGAAAAAGTATACTAGTAGGGTATTAAACAAATCACTTGAATTGTCTAATTAACTCGAAACACCTGCAAGGGTTTCCTGAGCCTTGACAAACACTCAGCTGTTATAAATCTTTTTTTTTACTTGGTCTGAGGAAATATTAAAATTTTATGAGATAGGATTTTAGAGTTTTCTTAAGCTGTAAGCCATAATCAGCAATATTAAAAGAATAAAAGGCTTGCAATATTTCAGTTGATTTGTAATGAATCCAGAATGCATGACATTTTTGTTTTTTTAATTGCATTACAGAAAATAAAGAACTTTATCACAATATTCTAATTTTCTGAGACAGTCCTGTACATATATATATAGTTTTATCATTACGACCATTGGTAATTATCTCTAGGCTGATGTATTTGTGTTGTTCATCTCCTTCCCTCCCTTTTGCCCTCCCTCTGGTCCAGGCACGGGGAGGACGGAGAGAGGTTGCGGGTTTGTCGGGAAGAGATAACAGGTCTTATCTTCTCCCTGCCAGACGCTGAGAGGCCTGATCCGATCGAGACCTGGTTAAAATAATTCATCGACTTCAACAGCCGAGCCTCAATGAGAAGAAGGTTCGGGGAAAAACAAAAGTGTTGATGGAGGTAGGGTTGTTCTGTTAGATTCCATGTCATCTTGAAGGAGCATTGCATTGATGTGGGAGATGTTTTTGAAAGATAATTTTTTTTAGGACTGACGTCAAAGGAGATTCTAATTGAGACAACAATATTGCTCCGCATATGGTCGACAGACAAGTTATGGATTCAGTCTTCATCCAACAGAACTTCCGTACAGTCCTGAACAACCTTGCAATTCTATTCCCCGAGCCATGTCATGTCTGTTGTTGTTCAGTTGCCGGAGCGGGGGTGTTGCTAGCCACCCGGACCACGCGTGAAAACCTCTTGATAGACCAAATGTCACAGATGTGATTCACCCAGTAGGCGTCAGACCATGTCATTTTCTTACCTCCCGCAATGCCAAAAGGTTATCGCGACTGCCCCCTTCCTCCCCACCGCAGATGGCTGCCATTCTTCCCAATATACACTACCGTTCAAAAGTTTGGGGTCACTTAGAAATGTCTTTATCTTTCAAAGAAAAGCACTGTTTTTTCAATAAAGATAACATTAATCAAAAATACATTGTTAATGTGGTAAATGACTATTCTAGGTGGAAACGTCTGGTTTCTTATGAAATATCTCCATAGGTGTATAGAGGCCCATTTCCATCAACTATCACTCCAGTGTTCTAATGGTACATTGTGTTTGCTAATTGCCGTAGAAGACTAATATCTGATTAGAGAACCCTTGTGCAATTATGTTAGCACAGCTGAAAACAGTTATGCTGGTGATATAAGCTCTACAACTGGCCTTCCTTTGAGCTTGTAGTTTGAAGAACAAAATGAATACTTCAAATATTAATCATTATTTCTAACCTTGTCAATGTCTTGACTATATTTTCTATTCAATTTTCAATTCATTTGATAAATAAAAGTGAGTTTTCATGGAAGACACGAAATTGTCTGGATGACCCCAAACTTTTGAACGGTAGTGTAATTGAGCCGCTATTAAGGTTAATGGACATCTTCTGTCATCGTAGCTGATGAGGATGTGTGTTTGTTTTGCGGCAGAGACACTAAACTGTTGGGACACAAGTGTCACCTTCCATACAGGCCAATTGCGGGTTTTTTGGACAGTTTGTAGTCAGCAAATCTCAGAACTCTTCCTTCGACCTCCTCTTCATTTTATTATGTTAGAATTCTGTCTTCAGATCTTCTCGTTTCCTATTCCCATTTACATTTAAGGATCAGAAATTATTTTGTGATCCTCTTCCTTGAAAGGATGCTTTTCACCTCATCGCCATGGTCTTGACTGATGCCTACTGTGACGACAATGATGCTCGCAGCTAGTTGTTGTTCTCTTCGCCATTGAACCGCTTTATTTAACAGTAGACGTGGGAGGTCGGAGCCAATCAGGCTTTGATCTCGCCTCCACCTTAACAGATGAATTATCAGCCTCTAAAGGCAATGCCAGGATTGCCACATTAGCTGGAACTCATGAGCAAAAGATTGGATAAACATTTTTCTCCATCACTGTCTTGTGACAGCCTGTTACATCCAAGAAGTTTAACGATGACAGAGAGCTGGTGTGGCGCTGTAAAATTCAATGCAATACCCATTATTCGTGTTGAGGAGTCATCAGCTGGTCAATGGCGAGTGTGTCAATGATCTAGCCAGAGGTTGCTCAACTGAACAATGTCGGAAAGTGGAGGAAGGAGGAGGATCAGACTGACAAACAGAAAATAAATTCAACATGCTCCTCAATTCCTAGATAAATGGGCCACAGTGCCACATCTGGGATTTCTGCGCCATGGACAGATGTGTTCCCTCCCCAGCCAACAGAGGCTCTTATCTGGATGTTGACTAGTCAATGCTAGAGCTGAAGGTCTTTATTACAAGTTGTTTTTTTGCCAATGGCTGAAACACAATTTCAGTAACTAGGGCCCTCTCTGTCAAAACCGTACAGACAAAATGATATACATAAAGTATATGTGGCATAAAGTTGGCCTCTAAATGGTGGAATGAGCTCCACAATGACACCAGGACCGCAGAAGACCTCTATATCTTCTGCCGCAGACTAAAAACACATCTTTTCACTTAAATACAATTGACTTATAGCACTTTGCAGTTTGGCTTTCTTAAAGAAATTGAAGCTTCTTGATTCTTGTTGTTCTTATTTTGTACTCTCATGGTTGAAAGCACTTATTATAAGTTGCTTTGGGAAAAAAGCTTTAGCTAAATTAAATGTAATCTAAAATAAGTAAAAATATCTTACTTCTCTTGCAAAGTCGCATACAAATACACATTTAAAACTTCATGAACTCCCTCATATACTCAGAACAGTATCAGACACAGTAACTTTACCGCAAGATGACCGTTACTGTATTCTACTGTAAACCAAATACAATAGTTTGCAGTTACAAGTTCTCTAACTCTCTCCAAAATTGGCCTCCATTGATGTGCACACAAAAATGCACACCTGAATCCTTTTTAGAATAGTCGAGCTCTGAATTATACAATATTTAATTGGTCACATGTGGCTCTGTGCACAGGTAGAAATATACTCTACCATTCCCTCTAAAGCTCACTAATTACCATGTTATATCTCAGACAGTTATAAAAAGTTTTTAGACTACCGCCGGTAGTAGTTCTTGGCTGAGTGCCTGCTTTTCATTGAGTCTCTACTGGTTGCTTGATAAAGAGTGATGTAGTGAAGACCACCTAAACCGAGACCAAGTTAAGACCAAGAGTGTCGAGACCAGACCAGTGTGAGTCCCTCACTGCATGACACACTTAGGATCAAATGCAACATTTAAACTAAATAAACACAAATTGATCTGAGAGATCCATAGATGAAGAAATTTCTCTTCATTCACCTCTTTTATTGTCATATATATATATATATAAGTATACCAAATGCTAAATAATTAAAAGGCATTGGTCAAATTGATTAAATTGAAACCCAAGTCCTCTTTTTCTGAGACCATCACAGGACCGAGTAAAACAGTGTTCTAAAGTGTTCTACATTCTGAGATCACGACGCCACTGTTAAAGTTACCGTTAACCTTTAAGTTACCTAAAATAAATGGTTTAACCCCATGTTATGATGTCTTGAACCAGTGCCGATATTCCCAACGTGAGGGACGGCGGCATCCTTCTTCGATTTGGCGAGGCGAGGATGGTTGAAAAGAAAGAGTAAAGGCTACTTTTAAGAGACAGGAGGAGTCGAGAGCAGAACAGAAGGGGGCCGACATGTGGAGGCGAGTCTCTGATGGAAAGGGGCACTAATAGAGGTCAAAACCATTAGCTAAAAAATCTGGATGTGGACAGCAGGCCAAAGCATCAGGGACTGAGAGTTGTTCGACCCAATGTTTTGTGGTGGGGTTTTTTCCACCTGAGGGTCAATCCGAACCAAGATGAGAATAAGTCGACTCAAGGACAGCTGCATCAGCACAACTGCAGAAATATTAATACTGGACTTCTAGAACAGTAAACGTTTCATTGTCACACATCCCTGTGTGGACTTTAAAAAAACACTGGGCCACACACACATTCACCAGTCTATTATCACTCCCCTGGGGGTTTATCTGAGAGAGGAAGTGATTGGTGTTCAGCAGAGCAGAGAACAGAAAAACTCTGTTATCCACCAGTGTTCCCAGGATGCTTCACTTCTGCCGCTTCATATCTCTCTCTCTCTCAAACACCTACACAAAACACATTCTCAGAATTAAAATCATACGCAGACCCATTTAGTAGCAGCTAAGCTACACATTTCATGAAATACACGGTGGAGCACAATAAAAACTGTTGAGTGCTGTAGTATTGATAAGTGTTGCTGCGACAGTGGAAAATGAAGGACAGAGAAAAAAGGGGAAAGTCTGAAATAAAAAGTGAAGTAGGTAAAAGAAAATAAACAACTAAGCTTTGGGATCAACTCCTACAAAGGTTCTAGTCTAGGTGAAAACCTACGAGGAATGTCGACCATATGTCTGTCATGCCTGGCTTGAAAAAACATGCCATCATTGGATCCACTCAAAGAATTAAAATGAATCGTTGCAAATGTCGAGTTCAATTGCCAGAACCAGGACTGAGCCGAGCAGAATGTCTCTAAAATGGGACGTTTTCTAAAGACTGTTCTTGTTGTCAGGGACCTCCAAAATTATCACATGTTGCAAGTTTCAAATATGTTGCAATCAAACCCAACCGGGATGTCAAAATGGACTCTGTATTTTTATCCTGTTAAAAACGTTATTGTGGGCATCACATTGACCAGTATGCACATTGTTACTTAGCATGCCTTTTGGAAATGGAAAACATACATACTGAAGTGAATTCAGCAACTGTCAGAGGCAGATATGGCAGGGTGGAAAGTGGCAGAAGATAACCGCCAAATGAAATGCACTGATCAGCACAAATGGTCAATCCCATTTCACCTGGGCCATCACAAGCCACGCCCCCAGCTTCTAGACCACTGTGTACCATCAAACTTTGGGTTTAAAATAACCCTGTCAGTGGTTAATGCTTGATATGACTCCTGCAGCTTCCTATTAAAAACCGCAGGACCCAGGAAGCACCAAGCTGATGAGTCGATGCATGAAAAGTCGATGTTGCTGCTGGTGTGTTTCATCATGCACAGATCTACGCACAGATGCTATGCAAGACATTTGAACAACATTTCAAATTTGTTCAGTATGTGCATCATAGACATGAGGTTTTTTTTTGTGTAAGTGGGACTTTAGTTGGAAATAAAAATCTACCACTGCAATCATTACATTTCATTTCATTTAGTTGATGCTTTTATTCAAAGTGACTAACAATACTGTTACACTCATACACCGTAGACACAGCTACAGGGAGCAATTTAGGGTTAAGTGTCTTTTTTACATTACATTACATGTCATTTAGCAGACACTTTTATCCAAAGCGACTTACAATAAGTGCATTTCAACCTAGAGTACAAACTAAGAACAACAAGAATACAGGAAGTAACATTTCCTTAACATAGTCGAACTACAAAAGTACCATAATAAGAGCTATCTAAGTGCCACTGAAGTGCAAATCTGTGTTTTAATCCAGATAGTCGGAAAAGGTGTGTTTTCAGTCTCCGGCGGAAGATGTAGAGACTTTCTGCTGTCCTGATGTCAGTGGGGAGCTCGTTCCACCACTGAGGAGCCAGGACAGCAAACAGTCTGGATTTTGAGTGGTTAGCTCGAGGTGCAGGAGTCACAAGTCGATTGGCTGTTGCCGAGTGGAGCGAACGTGCCGGGGTGTACGGTGTGACCATATCCCGGATGTAGACGGGGCCCGATCCGTTCAGAGCACGGTACGCCAGAACCAGTGTTTTGAAGCGGATGCGAGCAGCCACCGCTAACCAGTGGAGAGAGCGGAGGAGCGGAGTGGTGTGGGTGAATTTCAGGAGGCTGAAGACCAGTCGAGCTGCTGCATTCTGGATGAGCTGCAGAGGTCGGATGGCCTTAGCAGGTAGACCAGCCAGGATGGAGTTGCAGTAGTCAAGGCGTGAAATGACCAGAGCCTGGACCAGAACCTGTGCTGCCTTCTGAGTAAGAAGAGGACGTATTCTCCTGATGTTGTGCAGCATGTACCTACAGGAACGCGTTGTCGCAGCGATGTTGGCCGTCAGGGAGAGTTGACTGTCTAGTGTCACCCCGAGGTTCCTGGCAGTCCGGGTAGGGGCCAACACAGAGCTGTTGAAGGTGGTAGTCAGGTCATGGGTGGGGGAGCCTTTCCCTGGAAGGAATAGTAGCTCGGTCTTGTCAGGGTTGATCTTCAGGTGGTGAGCAGACATCCACTGAGAGATGTCGGTCAGACTGTGTTTCGGACGGTGGAAACGAGAAGATCAGTTGGGTGTCATCGGCATAGCTATGGTAGGAGAAGCCATGCGAACGAATGACAGAGCCGAGAGAATTTGTGTACAGAGAGAAGAGGAGGGGACCAAGGACGGAGCCTTGAGGAACCCCAGTAGTGAGAGGACAAGGATCAGACACAGATCCTCTCCAAGTTACCCGGTAAGTGCGGTCGTTAAGGTAGGAAGAGAAAAGAGCTAGTGCAGTGCCTGAGATCCCCAGGTCCTGAAGAGAAGAGATAAGGATCTGGTGGTTCACGGTGTCAAATGCTGCAGAAAGGTCTAGAAGGATAAGGACAGAGGAGAGAGAGGCTGAAGTGTCTTGCTCAAGGACACATCGACTAGGGCGGGGATTGAACCGACAACCCCCTGATTGAATGGCAAACCTGATAACCACGACAGAGTATCTCCCAGTCTGCACAGGGAGAACCCTGGGGATCACTTTTTCCAACACACCAGTTTGCTAGTTGGTGGTCACCGGTGCAGCTGCTGATTACATTGGCCTGTCTAAGTAATGATCTCATGATCATAAAGCTGCTAAAGTCATTAACCTTAAAGAGCCTGCTGGAATGGACGGCCATATTCTGGCATGGACCTCCGCCATCAAGGCAATAAAGACCAATCTCCACTGTCTCTTGAGCAGGGCTCTGCTTTTAGCCGCATACCTACCCTCTCCAAGCCCCCCTCCATCCTGCACACATCCAACACTAACTGCACCCCTAACCCTCGCCATGCCCTGCACTGAGGCAATTGGCAATAAAGACAATTATATTAGGCAACCATTTGAGATCCCATTAGAATTTTGACGGCTGGCGCTTCAGGTTTGGGAGATGTGAGAGGCTGGATGCATTGCTTTGCTTCTTGTAATGGACATGATGGCATCACATCACTCAGGTCGTGACTGTTTTCCCAGGTGGACTGCACTCAGATTATGTCCAGATGTCAAACGTCACTGGATGATGTCCTCCGGCTTGCGTAGTAGGACCACGGAATTAGAATAGGAGTAGAACGGACATTGAATCGTGGCTAGTGGTCATTTGACTGGTCCAAAAACCAAAATGGCGATTGTTATCTGCCTAAGCGACAACACACGTCAGTTGGGCCATAAAGTGTTGAAGAGAGCTCATTTTAGTCGTAACTGTAAACCCTCACTTCAGTGACTTGCCGTAAATCGGTTCATATGTAAGTAAGCCTGTGGTCGCAATGGCAATGGTACAAGGGTAAAAATGTCCGTCATCCTTGCAAAGTTCATTTTAATGGGAATGTCAGTTTAACACCTATTCTATTCAGGGCAGGACAGTCAAAAGTTGTAAAGTTCTGTTCAAAATGTAATATTTAACTGGACGGTAAAATACTGGAGGACATTTTTAAGTTTTGTGATGAACAAGTTTGTCTGTCAGTTTCCCAAAAGTACCTTAAGCCTCACAAGCTTTGTTTTTAACCTTGATTGAGTGAGGATAGGTTTTAAATCTCGGGGCTAAAAAGTAGTGTTGCAGTACCAGACAATTATCAGAAAAACAACAACCCACTGAAATGGTGTGTGTGTGTGTGCCAAGCACACCGCTGGAGAGTAGCATCGCTCAATGTCTTTCGGGAATTCAACCGAGCGGCCGTCCAATCACCAGCCGGCTCCTATAACCTGCTGCAGACTGACCAAGACACAAGAAAAGCTAAGTGATGTCCTTACTGTGCGGAACATTTAATAGATCTCTTTAATATATAAATGTTGGCGAATAAAGAAAAACACTACAAACATTCTGTAGGATGTTAATAGTGAAAAAAGTAAAAAATAGACCATGAAAAATGCTGTGGATCATAACAATGCATCTGGAAGAGGGATTTTCAGCAAATCCACAATTGTGATATTTCACACAAACAAACAGAAAGCGCATACACACACACACACACACATGCAAACACACATAATATAGGAATTATGGATTACAGCTGTAACAAATCAGGTTGCCCAAATTAAACTACCTGTTGTGTATGCTGGGCTAAAGACCAACTTAGATAATGCTGAGAATTCTCGACACCCATCTTTCAGCTAATCGTCACATACACGCACACAGCATCTCCTGCTTTGGTCTGATTAGTGGCCGGAACAATTACTGTAATCGAGTCATCTTAGCGAAGGAGCAGATAAGGAGTCATACTTTCCCCTCCTCCCTTATCATTCACATTATCGCAGACACACACACACACACGCACACACACACACACACAAACAAACAAACACAACACACACAAAGATAATGCAATGAGCATTCAATATTTTATATCAGACTACTGTGTGCTGTGAATATGTTATATTATATACACTACCGTTCAAAAGTTTGGGGTCACTTAGAAATATCTTTATTTTTCAAAGAAAAGCACTGTTTTTTCAATAAAGATAACATTAATCAAAAATACACACTATACATTGTTAATGTGGTAAATGACTATTCTAGGTGGAAATGTCTGGTTTCTAATGAAATATCTCCATAGGTGTATAGAGGCCCATTTCCATCAACGATCACTCCAGTGTTCTAATGGTACATTGTGTTTGCTAATCGCCTTAGAAGACTAATGGATGATTAGAAAACCCTTGTGCAATTATGTTAGCACAGCTGAAAACAGTTATGCTGGTGATATAAGCTATACAACTGGCCTTCCTTTGAGCTTGAAGTTTGAAGAACAAAATTAATACTTCAAATATTAATCATTATTTCTAACCTTGTCAATGTCTTGACTATATTTTCTATTCAATTTTCAATTCATTTGATAAATAAAAGTGAGTTTTCATGGAAGACACGAAATTGTCTGGATGACCCCAAACTTTTGAACGGTAGTGTATGTATACTTTATATATTATATATTGTATTACATCATATTATATTTTCAGAGGATCGACGGTTCGATCCCCGACTCCTACGGTGTCTAAAATGTAAGTCGCTTTGGATAAAAGCATCAGCTAAATGAAATGTAATGTAATATTAAAAGGAACATCACCTGCTGTAATAAAACCACAATAAAATTAGCTGGTTGGCTAGATCCCCTCATTATTCCAACATGTGTACTCCTTTTCATTGAGCATCCTACCCCAAATACACACACAACAACTTCATTGCTGAAGAGCCCAGCATGACCTAACCAACTATTTTACATGTTTTGTTGTCTTATTTAAAGAATTAAAATGCCCCTTTTATCACCCACAGTTTTAGTAGCATTTTATAATTGATTTTATAATCTGAGAAACTATCATTATTTGTATAGGTTCCACAGAATATCAACGTCATTAACTGTAATATATTTATCCTTTACTTTAAAATGCCCAATTGACACTCCATGGTTTTCCTCTTGTCTGCTTCTAGATGGTTTCTCCTAATTTTACAACTAAGATGTTACTTTTGTGCAGTTTAGAATTACTTATTCAACCAATGATAAAATAGTACTCACTAGATTAATTCAGGCCGCATGTAATGAGCCACACCTCCCGCAGTTGTTGCTTCCTTGCTGCTCATACCCTGAGTGGAAGTTGCTGCTTGAAATTGAATAATATGAACAGTAGTGTCATTAATATACTTCAAACCCCTGCCCTTTGCTGAGGAAAACCCCCATGGGAGTCTTCATCAATATAATCCCTTCGGTTGTGGGGCACAAACATTTACTTTGAATTAACCAGCTTGAAAGAAAGCAAACAGACCTGTAGGACACTACTAAAATGTAAGATAGATAGATAGATAGATATATACTTTATTAATCCCCAAGGGGAAATTTGTCGTCACAGTAGCAGCACCAATAAACTAAACACACAAGAATAAAAAATTAAATATAAAAAACAGGGATGAAAGATATAGGAGTATACAAAGTAAAATATAAAATAAAATATATATGTATATATAACATATATGCATACACAATACACAATACTAATGACAAATTAAATTAAATATAAAAATATTAAATAGACAGTGTGCAAAGTGTGTGTATGTGTGTAGTGTAAATGAAATGTGTGTATGTGTGTAGTGTAAGTAAATGAAATGTGTGAAGTGCAGATAGTGTGGATATGAAGTTATTATTGTAGTTATTGCACTATGATCTGGCAAGAGGTGATCTGTTGTAGAGCCTCATAGCCGTCGGCAGGAATGTTCTCCTGTATCTGTCCCTGTGGCAGCGGCGCGTGAGGAGACGTTTGGAGAAAGTACTCCTCTGTCCCTGTAGGAGGTGGTGGAGAGGGTGGTCCGGGTTGTCCAATATGGACACAAGTTTCTTCAACGTCCTCCTCTCCACCACCTGTTCCAGGTGCTCCAGCTGGCAGCCGATGATGGAGCCAGCCTTCCTAACCAGTTTGTTAAGACGGCTGGTGTCACCGGCTCCGATGCTGCTCCCCCAGCAGACAATGGCAAAGTGCAGCACACTGGCCACAACCGACTGGTAGAATAACTCCAGCATCTTGCTGCACACGTTGAAGGATCGAAGCTTTCTCAGGAAAAAGAGTCGACTCATCCCCTTCTTGTATACAGCGTTGATGTTGGCCTTCCAGTTCAGTCGGCTGTCGATGGAGACGCCCAGGTACTTGTACTCCTCCACCATGTCCACGTCCACTCCCAGGACACTCAGAGGTGTAGGAGCAGTCGCCTTCCTCCTGAAGTCCACCACCATCTCTCTGGTCTTGGCCACGTTCAGCCGCAGGTGGTTCTCATCGGCCCACTTTACAAAGTCACTCACCACTGCCCTGTACTCCTCCTCCCGTCCATCCCTAATACACCCGACCACTGCAGAGTCATCAGAGTACTTCTGCAGATGGCATAACTCCGTGTTGTACTGGAAGTCACTGGTGTACAGGGTGAAGAGGAAGGAGACAGAACAGTTCCTGTGGGGCTCCAACATCACTGACCACCGTTCCAGACAGCACACGTCTCATTCTGACAAACTGTGGTCTGCCTGTGGGGTAGTCAGTGATCCAGGAGATGGTGGACGCGTCCACACGACCACCGCAGCTTCTCACTCAGCAGCAGTGGCTGGATGGTGTTAAATTCACTGGAGAAGTCAAAGAAAGTGACTCTCACAGAGACACGGTTCCATCCAGGTGCGACTGAGCTCGTTGCAGCAGGTAGATGATGGCGTCGTCCACTCCCACATGAGGCTGGTAAGCAAATTGCAGAGGGTCCAGCGATGATTTCACCTGCGACAGGTGGGCCAAGACCAGCCTCTCCAGCACCTTCATCACATGGGAGGTGAGGGCGACCGGTCGGTAGTCGTTGAGGCCAGATGGTGTTGACTTCTTTGGGACAGGGACCAGGCACGACGTCTTCCACAGCACCGGGACTTCCCCCAGCCTCAGGCTGAGGTTGAAGAGGCGCTGCAGGACACCAGACAGCTGGGTGGCGCAGGTCTTTAGGACCCTGGGGCTGATGCCATCAGGACCTTCCGCCTTGCGCTGGTGTAGTTTCTCCAGCTGTCTTCTCACCTGGTCAGTAGTCACAGAGAGAGGGGGGAGGGTGGAGGAGCCCATTGATGTTGAGGGCTCGGTGGATGTGCAGCTCAACAGGGGGGACAGAGGGGGAGGTGTTTGGGAGGTGGGATGTGTGGAGGAGACAGGGGGGGAGGGCTGTGAACTGAACCTGTTGAAGAAACAGTTCAGCTCGTTGGCCCTCACCAGGGAGCCCCCTGGCTGTCTCCCTCCCACCTTGAAGCCAGTTATCTGCTTCATCCCAGACCACACCTCCCTTGAGTTGTTCAGCTGGAGTTTGGCCTCCAGCTTCCTCCTGTAGGAGTCCTTGCCCTCCCTGAGCTTCAACTTCAGGTTGTGCTGGACTCTCCTCAGCTCATCCCTGTCCCCAGACCTAAAAGCAGCTTTCTTCATGTTAAGAAGCGCCTTCAGGTCCCTGGTGATCCAGGGCTTGTTGTTGGGGAAGCAGCGCACAGTCCGTGATGGGATGGTGGTGTGTTCACAGAACTTGATGTATTCCGTGATGCAGTCGGTCATACTGTTGATGTCCTCCCCATGCGGTCCACACAGCACATCCCAGTCCGTTGACTCGAAGCAGTCCTGTAGAGCGTCGTCAGCCTCCAGAGACCACCTCCTCACAGTCCTGGTGGTCACAGGCAGCCTCTTCACCAGAGGAACATACCTGGGTGTCAGCCGGACCAGGTCATGATCAGACCTGCCGAGGGGGGGGAGGGCAGTGGCACTGTATTCATCCTTAGTATTAGCATACAGCAAGTCCAGAGTTTAATTGTTCCTTGTTGGGCAGTCTATATACTGATGGAAGGTTGGCAGAGCTTTATCCAATATGGTGTGGTTAAAGTCACCAGTGATAGCCATGAATGCTCCAGGCTGTTGATTCAGCAGAGCAGACACAGTGGAGTGGATGGTGTCCACTGCTTCCTCAGCGTCAGCTGATGGTGGCACGTACACAACAACCACAATGGCGGACGTGAACTCCCTCGGCAAATAAAAAGGTTGCATCCCCACGGCCAGCAGTTCAATGTTTGGGCTACAGAAGCGCTCCTTCACAAACACATGGTCGGGATTGCACCACCGTTCATTCACATAAACAGCGATCCCGCCCCCCCTCTTCTTACCGCTCAGTGTAGCGTCTCTGTCCGCCCAAACATTCCTGAAGCCGGGCACCGACGCGCTGTGATCCGGATAATCCGCATGCAGCCACGTCTCAGTAAAACACAAGAGGCTGCTCTCACGGAAGATCCTCTGTCATTACCAGCGCGCCGAGCTCATCCGTCTTATTCGCCAAAGACCTCACGTTCCACGTTATTATCGACGGTACCGAAGGTTTGTATCTCCTCGTTTTAGCCCTTCTCCCGGCACCCGATCTGCAGCCACGAGCCCTTCTCCGTAGTTCCACCGGGATCACAGGTCTGTCTCCAGGCAGAAGCTGCGGCCTGCACAGCGCGATCAGCTGAGCGAGCGAGTAAGCCACGGTCCCCATCATTGTTTGTTGTGGCTCTCCGATACTCGCGACAAAGTGAACAAAAGCCACAGGAAAAGTTGCGAAAAAAGTAGTTACTGTCCATTGTCCGACCGTAACTTAAGACCAACGTGAAAGAAAAGGAAAAGAAAAAGAGAGGAAAAGTGAAAAAAAAGACAATGAAATAAAAAGCAATAGCGCTGCTGCTGCGACAGGCAGCCGTTGGCACGGCGCCATTTTACTACAGCAATTACTAATATCTTCTTTCATGCAGTCACATACAATGTGTCACGTTGACAGCAGTGGCATCCATTATTTCTCCGTACTTTGTACTCCCTTTTTCTGTTTAAACCTGCTATTTCCAATTATTCTACGTATAAGAGGAGTGCGAGTCTTTAATCGTTTCAAGTCCAATTATTTCCTTTCAGCACGTATGTAGCACTGTACGAGGGGGGGAGCACCCACACCCACGGTAATGAAATCAGCAAGTTATTCCCCGACATAAAACTCACCGACTAAGAAAGGCTGTGTACCTTCTAACAAGGGTGAAGGGATGTGTTACATTTTATCAGTACTGTAAACACTTTTGAAATGAATTGGATCAAGAAATGCCTGGAAAAACACTAACTTTTTGTGTTCTTCATCCCCCACTGTAATTCTTTGAAGGAACATGGCTGTCTCTCTTTGGTTTTGAAATGTAATTACTACTCTAACAAACATCCGGTTTCTTTATCTGAGTTTGATCAGCAATCCCTTCGTGCCTGGAAGTCATGCTTCATCCCCAATGTATTTCCTCTCAAAACTTTATGATGGAATAATGATAATATACCAATACAGATTTTTTTATTATTATCCCAAGTCCACAGAATTAATCAGCATGTTGTCTATTTTTAATGAACATGGCCTGATGCTGTGAGCTTTTTATAAATAGACAAGACTTTCAAATTCCTTTTCCAGAGTACAACTCCGTAATCTACAGACAGAATGCTGTGTTACACAACTGTCTCTGAGTGGCTTCATGTGTGAGTTTACCCACCATAGCTCTGCTGTACTGCATGGGCTGCCATGATTTGAATGTGAGGTACAGTGCAAAGCTTTAGAAAGGGTTCAGACCCATTTCATTTTAGCACACTTTGATTGTGTTGTACATTTAAATTTTAATGAATAAAATGTAAAAAAGAAAGTCGTCCATGGATTAAGAAAACAACTGAACCCTCCAGATTGTGGTCAGGTGCATCCTGTTGGCTTTGATTGTCCTTAAGACGTGTCTAACTTGATTGGAATCCACCTATAACTGAATGGACTGGATGTAAAGTTCCGAGAGGCACACGTCTGCATATATAATATCCCAAAATTCCTAGTGAGCAAGCAAAGAAGTCCAAAGAACTCTCTGGAGACCTCAAGGGTATAACACCATTTCTAAAGCTATGAGTGTTCTCGCTCCTTCTGTGGTAAATGACGATGATTTCTGATGATTTGCCAATTTTTATAAAAGCATGATTTCACTTTGTCCTTATGGATTATTGAGTGTGGATTATTGGGGGGGGTAAAATAAAAATACTCTCAATCAATCGAGTGTGGCGAAAGCAAAGGGGTCTGAATACTTTGAGAGGCGACTCCATATTGGGGTGACCCCTGTCTTCTTGACCTGTTTTCCAGATGGCAGGGGCTCGTTAATGCTAAATGAGAACACCTGCACCTGGTGTTCTTTGTCTGCATCACTGCTGCTGCTGCAGTTACCTCCTTCCTCCTGCTCTCTTCAAACTATTCTTTAACTCCACTACCACTCGGCTGCCCCAGAAGTGTACAAACAAATGTCTCAACATGCAATTTAAATGTGATTTTTCTTCAGTTTACGAATATCACTATATCGTAGCCAATGTCATGTATTTAAAAAATGTCAAAGTAGATGTACCCTGAAAAATAAAATAAACGTGCAAGCATGACACATAAAAAATACAAAATGTGTTCTGAGTTAAAAAATTTCAAGAATCCAAGCTTTTTATTTTCCCCTTCAGCGCGTGTCTTGTTTGGAAATTGGTAACATATATTTATGTTTCTTTAAACATTCTGATAAATATGTTGTTCATTCTGATATCTTCTCATTCATCTGCATCTCATTTATCAGGCTTACTTGATGCCAAAACCAGACAATACTAAGCTCTTTTCTCTTTTCTCTTAATTGTATTGTGTGTTGCTCCGTAGCCTATGGATGTCATGGGAGAAAACTTCTAGAAGCACGACAAAATAACTCTTGATTAGCGCCACGGCAGACTGTTTCCTTAATCTCACAATGAACCACAGTTGCAAGATAACTTGAATTGGTCACAATGTCAATGAGTGGGTAAAGTGTGTTTTCAAATACACTTTACTTTTTGTACTTTTCTGCTACTTTCATTTCCCAAATCTCAAACTTTTTAGGAAATGCTGCAGCTGACCAATGCACTTCTTTCCAACCAATACTCGTAGAGCTTGGCAGTACATCGACACTGGGAACTTTAAAACATGAGCATTGACAGCAGACTCTGGTGTGTGCGTGGTTCTTGGAAAAAGAGGTGGGGTACCAACCAGGGCCGGAGTGGGGCCACTTTTCAGCCCGGGAATTTCAGGCTCAAGACCAGCCCACTTTTTTCATGGTATAGTGGAAATTGGATAAATGAAGCAACAGTTCAGCTCTTACTATCCTGTAGTTCTTTTATTAATACCATGGTCCAACAAATAATGTAACGGTTAAATCCAACAATAATAATCCACTTAAGATGAGAAGTTAACAAAAAATATGCACAACATAAAAAAAGGCAGAAGGGCGTAGCAGAGGTGTCAGACTCTGATTAGGCAGTAGGCCAGATTTGTTGGAGTGAAACCTCATGGGGGCCGTCATTGTGATGGTCATTATCATTTTTCTGCATGAGTATTATATAGTGGTGATTTACTCCTTTACTACACCCACTTCTGAGTAAACAATGCATATTGGTTCATCAAGTACTGTACTGCTCTTTCTTAGAATATATAACTTTAATTCATATAGTGTCCACTGTTATCCTCTCTACCTGTCCCTGTCGTCATGGCCTCATTGCAAATGTCGGGCTCATCATTTTCAGCAGGAGACTGTCTTATCTGCTGCTCCGAAGTTACAAAGAAAAGAGTGATATTACTGCATACTTCAATATCAATATCAATAGTATATATCAATATTTGCATAATATTTGCAAAGTCTATGGATCGCCATATTTTGGGTGATATAAAAAGGCTAATATTTTAATTCAATTTAATATTTTGCTTGAGAATAGGTTGACAACGCTACAATGATATTAATCAAGGCTACAACGTTAGCCGAATAGTTATGTTGCTAATCATCAGGCCTTTGTCTCTCTTGACCAGTTGCCACTTGTGTTTGTCCTCTTGAAAATAAATCTGTAAGCTTGGCACATTTGGCAGCATCCTCCTCCAATGCCTTTCTTTTTTTCAACCTGGCTTTTTCAGCCCCTCCTGCCCTCTTCCTCCCGTCCATCCTCCCTGACGCGTATCGTTGCGGTCGGGCCGGCCCAGCTATCCGTAGCTGAGAAAACTTTTTGGAAAAGACGTCTAAGGACCGAACCAACTCTATTTTGGAGGGGTGAAGTTCTCCTCTCCCAAATTGATTTGGTTGAGTTCCATAATGGACTGAACCAACTCTATTATTTGGGAGGGGTGAACTTCCTCGCATGGTACAACCCATGCAGAGGCTGCGGTGTCAGAATGCTAAACGTGTGTAGCCCACTTTAAGAGAAGATGGACTAACGTGACAAATGTCAACAAATAAAATTCTCGACCGGCCCAGAAGTGAAGCGGCCCACCGGGAACACTCCCGATTCTCCCGATTACCCACCCCGGGCCTGGTACCAATCCATTTTCTCCCCTCTGCCTACACTCTCAGCAATGTGTCGGCGAGAGCTCAATACACTCTGTCCTTCCGGTCACCATTTCCATTACATTACCATTACTGCCACTCTACACTGCAAGGGGTGTTTTTTATTCATATTTTTTTAACAGACAGTTGTTCTCCATGATTTTCCATCACATGACATTCAAAACTGCCACATTTGACACATTAGAGTGCCCTCTAGGGGCTTCAACTCCTCCACTGATCAGATCCCTGTAAACGCCAGTATAATACCTGTGCCTACTAAGAGGGCCTGCTTTTTCATGTAAACAAGACACCAAACCTTCTAGTCTAGGTGACCTCTGACCCCTCTACTATGATTGATAAGCTATCTTTAATTCCGAGATTTTCAGATTTTCTCTTTTTTTCCCTAAAGAGTAAATTGGTTTTAAAATGGATTTCACTCTGTCTAGTAACAGGATATATAAAAAATAATTGCTATGTCCTGTTACTAGATGACCCTCCAACTGCAATCCATAGCACACGTAGCATTTCTTATGATCATATTTCTCTTCCAATAAGAGATACCTGAACAGGAAATGAGAAATAAATGCCCCAAAAGTCTCATCACAATTATCTAATCTATTTATAAATTACACCACCTATACAATCAGTCTTAAAGATCACATTATGATTTTTTTTGTTTGAGACAGGAACATCCGAAGGTCCCATTTCACTTTTTAAAAAATTGCTTCTCAGGTGGCCTTAAATCCAGAAGTGTATCTGATGGGCGCTTCATCCTTTTCCCTTCTATATTTTAAGCTTAATATAACCACCTGCATCTGGCTTCACATCAACACACTTCCTTGCATTAACAGTGGAAGCAGATGAAATGGATATAAGGAGGGGGTTAAGTGGCCATCAACTGTATTTTAATGTTTGCTCACTCATGGCTTTAGTTTCTCAGGAACAGACAAAAGAAATGGAACAACTCCCTCACGAGATAACGCCTACTATTAGAAAAGGTATGCCTCATCGTTTTATTGTAATAGTGTCACGTGGTACCAAATGTGCTCAGCAGGGGTCAGCAACCTTCCAGTCTTATAGGCCTGCACCACAGTCGGAATGGAAATTGACATGAATCCTTTGTTTTGTCAAAGGATGTGTCACTACTTCCGGTACTTGTTTTTCAAGATAATAGCTGATTCTAAAATAGTATATATGTTATTAGTGTTTAGTAATTGGTAAATGTTTTAATGAGTGGTATTTGCTGCGATTTTAGACCAGGCACCGTACATATATATGTATATATTATACATACATATGTATGTATAATATATACATATTATAATAGTTTAAAAAAATAAGCTTGCCTGTCGTGTAGAAATACTTATCAATAAATGTTCATCTGAATAATACAGATGACGAATCTGAACTGGACTGGATTGTTATCACTGGAACACGAAGTAATGTGACCGAACTCAAGTGATTTATTTTGAAAACTACAATGGGAAGTGTAACGCCCTACTGTGTTTACTTTGACGGCGGACAGCGGAAGTGTCGCGTGACTGACTGAGGGCTTCAACACATCTCGTAACAGGCACGTTTTCCGCCCCATATTTCATAAAAAAGAAGGGTAGTTAGGGATGTTCTTCAGCCCGGTTCTCCCAGGAAGCGTCTGGAACTGTGAGAGAAAACCTTAATTACCGAGATTGACAAGCACTTTTTAGCTGCTTGCTAACTTGACGTTAACGGTCACCGGCTGGTGCATGTGAGCTAATAACGTCCCCCTGTGGGAACTGGTTCACCGTAACCGTAAGAATAGAGGGACGTAAACGAGAAACACGTTCAACGGACACTCGTAAAAGTACACGAATAGGTCAACGTAAACAGGTGTTCCTGTTGAAAACAACGTTATATGAACAGTACCGGTGGGAGGTTGACGTCAGGGGAGGCAGTAACGTAAGGGGTTTAACAAACGTTAATTTAACTTTTGCTATCTTTTAATCCCGATTATAAAAGTGTTCCTGAACAAATGTTAAACTATATTCCCAGTTTGCGCTAATTTTAAGGCAAAATTAAACAGAAAAGCCGATGTTTGACAGCGGCCCCAGGCTTCTTTGTTGGTTTAGGTTAACGAACAAATACAAGTGTGAGGACCAGCTACACGTTTAGCGATAAGGCTACACGACACGTCTCACCCGCAAACTCACTATTATGTTGTGTGGAAACCATGCGTATACTGAGAACCGAGTTTGACAGACGAAAGTTCAACCGACGCGCTTTTACTTTGAAGGGGCAACACTTTAGCGGAAAAGCGGACGCTGCTCGCAGCCTCCAGCTTGACGCGCAGGGAGGATGTAGTGGATTCCATTGGGAAGAAGTAGATCATCGCCAGGCGCTCCTCTAGCGATCTCTCCCTCCCGTTATACGCGTAGGTTAGCGGTGTCACCTCTGGGATGAATCCACCACGGTGTGCAGCTCGAAGGCGGGGTAGTTTCCGGGGATGTTATGTAGTTAAATGGATGGAAATGGCCAAAACGTTCTTCCTATCCTGCCGCTGCTACCCTTCAGTTTGCCTGGCAAATTAGCTGGCTAGCCCTTTTCTCCTTTTTCAGATAGCATATGTTCTCTCGGTCACATCCACCAGCTGCTTTAACTACGTACTTAATTTCCATGTTTCCTTTCCTTCCAGCGTCCACCCCTCTGTGGATTTAAATTAGCCTGGAATATGAGCAGAAGAAGAAGATAAGCAGCGGCGGCGGCGGCTGGCTTCCTGCAGGATTTGGTCCAGGCTTTCTTTTTGTGTGTGTTTTTTTCCTCTCCCCCGTGGACATGCCTCGTCTACGGAGCAACGCTGAGCGAAGCTAGCTGGCTGTCAGACCGGCTAGTGCGACATTTCCAGGCGTTTGGATGATTGTTTTGCCGAAGAGCTGATTTATTTGGGATCAGCGATACCTCCACTGCCCGGGCAAGGAGTCAGCATGGGGGAGCCCAGCCTGGACGACGCCAATGTCAAGGTGGCTGTCCGTGTCCGGCCCATGAACAGGAGAGGTGAGGGGGCTGCACTCGTTGGATTTGTTATGGTTCCACTCGCTCTCAGAACGAATCCTGTACACGGAGGCTGCATACTTTCAGGGTTAACATAATGGATGCTTTGAGACTGGATAGTGCATCTAAATGTGTCTGAGTAGTAATGCACCGAAATCACACGAGCACTATTGCACAGAGCCAATCTCAGGTTTATATGAGGCATAAACAACCACAGGTTAACTGTAAACAAACAATAACAGGAGGCTGGCTTGACATAAGTAGCTCTCCTCCTCCTCCTCCTCCTCTTCCTAATTTCCTGGCAATGGGATGCCAGTCAGAAATCACCCACACATTTGTAAGATGAACTCCTGCCGATTTTAAAAATAAAGCTGTGGTCTGGATGGCATATGTGTGTACAATGCTACCATAGGGATTCCCTCATGGCTGCCTGCCATCCAGCTAGATTTAAAGCTGAGCTGCTGTGTGGGATCTACTGTTAAAAAGTCCAAGCGCTTTGGCTTCTTCGCTGGCTGACATCCAGACACCAATAACCTCTTGACTTTATCTGTCACTTGCTGCCACAACATTTAACGTGGGCAATATGTCAGAGGAGAAAAACAAACTCAGGAGCATCATTGGTTACAAAGTGTCTTTTACTAACAATAAAGTTGCCAGTAATAATATAGTTTCTAGATAGAGGCTCTTCTCTTACTCCCATCATCGATGCTTCACTAACATTTGGCGAACATGCGCGTATCTTCAGTCCACCAATTTTCCCATGACCACTGCATTATTCTGTCCATGTAGTGTCACATTCTCGTGCCTAATTTTAGAAAAGCCTGGGGTAACAAAGGCTCAGTGTTACACAAATCTGCTTGCAAAGGCTATGGTCAATGATATTGCAATTGTTCCATACAGCACACAGTAAAGGACAGATTAATTTGTAGTCAATTGCCAAGCCGTTTTTTTTGCGTGGGAGATCATGTGTCCCATGGAAGAAGTAGGAGGAGGAACGGAGCTGCTGAGGCAGAGTGTAACGGGAGGAGTTATGTTCTTGGCCAGTTCACATATTTATGCCAATGTCCACTCTCTACTGTAAGTGTGAACTTGTTTAGTCGGGTACAAGTAAACCGTCTGTCCAATTTACTTGACTGACACACCTGTGTGTGTGTTCCCCTTTAATGTGTGTGTTCCCCTTTAATTCCATTTAATTGTCTGAATCCTCTGACTATGTATGGAACACAAAATCCTCAGTGTGATTTTGGTTATTTCAAAATCACCATGGGTCAAGCACCAACAAAAATTCATTATCAAAAGTAGACGAGTCCATAGTCTCCTGGGTGCAGCCACGCTCTTCAGAGAGGCGACCTGCGTTCCCAGTTGCTGTATTTCCAACTTCCCTGGTGCCTGATTTCAAACAGGCAACGCCTATTTTGTCTAGTGTCAACACATTCCTGCATGGGGTTTCAGTTGGTCAGAAAGAGAAGGCTAATTATGATTTTGGTGATGGTGAACAAGCAGCAAATTGTGGTAAAGGGTTTTGGGACCAGCAGTGGCAATTCTCCAGTGGTGCCCGTCTGATCTCCACATCGATTGCTTTCCAGGCTTCTTCGCATTCTTTGAGCTGCTCTGTTCAGGTACAGCTCCTTCCCTGTGCTCTGCTGCCAGACATTTGCTTCACAACGCAGCAGCAGTAGTGATGGGAGGTCCCGCACATTTCTCCAGCTGGTGTAGCGATTCAGACCTGTGACTCTGAAATAATAACTCTGCTTATTTAACCCCGAGGGCACTGTCCCTGTGTAGCCCAGGTTGAGGAGGAGAGGTGCTTTAACAGGCAAGCTGGACAAAGGCAGGAAGGGAGTGAGTGAATGAATATTTGCTAACATTGCGTAATGCCCCACGTTCCCATGGCTGTGGCCTTCCAAGAGCAGAGCAACCTCCGGCGTAGCAACGCCAACATCGGCTTCCTGGCCGATGTCGGGGCCGCGGTGCCAAAACCTCCGCACCGGTGGAAGGACCAGAGGGAAGTGGAAAGTGAGAGCTGCTGGTTGCGGAGCAAAGAGAAGCAGAAAACAATGGGTGCATTTATCCTCATCACCACCACATCGCATCAAACTTTCCCCTCTGGGAAAGCAGGAAGTGAAGCCGCAGCAGTAGAGACACATGGGTAATGTAGGCAGCAGCAGAAGAAAAGAGAAAGTTCAGCCTCTCCGTTTCAGTCCCTCTGTTTAACCTGATCTTGTTCTTCTCGTCACTTTGTTGCTGGTGGCTCACCCTGCTTTTTTTCTGCTTTTTTTTGCTGCTCTGTAGTATCCTTGACAGCAAAATAATTGGAGGGGGAGCCAGGTTCTGACTGTTTGGCACCACGTTTCCATGGCTCTACCCCTGTGTGCCTGGTTTGCACGGCTAGCTTCCTCCTCAGATGGAGAGCTTCTCCGGGCGGGATTCCCCTTTGTGTCTTAGGGAGGAGAAATATGCCAGATTCTGACTATGAATAGGAAGTACGAGTCATCTGCTGGAACTGCTACTTTCAGAAAAAGTAACACACTTGTAAAATGACTTCTACCTGCTACTGCCAGATAAAAAGTAACGTGCGTGTGTTAGGACAACGATAACTTGGCATGCTAATAATTTGGCATGCCTGGCCCGTCTAGCACCTGCACAGCAGTTGAAAACACTCCCAGCATGTACAGAGTGGTAAGAATGCTAAGCTTCTCGCAACATCCTTCACAAAAGCACGTGGTCGTCTGTTTTTTATTTATTGCTCCGCCTCCCGGATGCCGCAACCAACTCTGTATAGTGCACTTGCTGTTGAGAAACTAGTGTCGATTCATGATCAAGAAGAACACAATTAGCATATGCTCCACTGCTGACGAATTGACTGTACTGTATGAGCTCATCCCTGCCTCAGAGGCGTCATGCCCTGATCAGACAAAAGCAGTTTGAATGCCATAAACTGACAGAGTTCCTGTAGAAAAATGGAATTGAAACTGCAGGCTGTTTTTTCTGTCCCGATACATTTGTTGAAGTTCTGTTTAATGGTTACGGGATAATCGAAAAGGCATCTGGAGTCATCATGGTAGTGTCTTTAGAAATCTAACCGTCTAACCTGGACCAAATGGTGATGGCCAATCCAGTGATACACTTTAAACTGCAGGATAGAAGCTCATTTACATGGGACTGGCTTGAACCAGGTTGGACCGTTGAAGGACATTATTTATTACCAGCAAGTCCCCTCTCTGCCGTAACGTCCTTGAGCAAACACTGATTTGCAAATAAAGGAGTGCTGCTTCAGCCTCGACATCTGACCCTCACTGTGTAAGGTGGCAAAATAGAAGATGATACCCCCACCAGGAGCAACACAGTTGAGAGAGACTCCTGAGTTCCACCTTAAATCCCATCAAGTTAAATAGCATGAATTTGTCTTTGAGTTTTGTTGACCGCGTTGACAGCATGTGGGTGACCTGATCATGTATTATTGATTAGCATGAAGCCAAAGAGTATTTTCTTTAAAGAAAAACTAATCGGCATGATCCTTTTTATGTTAATTCAATATTTTGTGACTTAACATTTTTATGTGAGATGTAATGTAGATTGGTACAATTGCAGAAATCTGCCATACATTTTTTTTAAACATTTTCTCCCAGAAATAAAGATTGGTATTCTTTTGCTGGTAAATTAGTCTGCCCTGCAAGTAACTAAGTATCAAAATCCCTTTTAAAAATAATAATAATTTTAAAGGCACAACCAGTTCTGCCAAAAGCTGGACGCCCAGGACATGCTGGCCGTGTTCAGACAGCCATCATTAGGACTCCTTGGCAAGATGGATGAATGGAGAGACTTACAAGTCTCATCAATTTCCAGTGCAGTTTGTTTTGTTATTTTCCAACTCTTCTGGTTGCTTTCACAGCTTCTATTAGAAGTTGTACAAAAAAAAAAAACACCAATATGTAGTGGTTAATATTGTAAGGAACATGTAAGCCATCCATTTTTTAGGTTTTCAAAGAGAGAGAGCAGATATTCACTCTGCACTGATGCATCAGGTCAAACCTTGGTAACGTAGCCTCAATGAGCCACATTATATGCTGACCTGTACAGCCGATTAACATAAATGCCTGAGTGAACGGAGCATCAGGACCACTCTGTATGGCGAGTCATGACACACACAGGCCAGGGTCAGCATGGGAGGTCCATAGAGTTGTGTGTGTGTGAGGAAGGAAAATAAACTAATTTCATCCTGTTCAATTGATTAGCTTCATGCTCACCCAAAGGCCACTTCTCAGACCTGGTGTTTCCCGGCACGCTCTAACAACTGTTTAAACTTGATGTTCCACAAGAAATTAACATTAACTATTTAACTTGTGTGCCTCAATCCATGACATGGTGTTGAAATGTTAAAAACGATCAAGGATAACTGTAGAAACGGCGTTAAGTGCTTTGGTTGAAACAATGTGTGTCGTCTGATCCACAGAAAGGGATTTAAACACAAAATGTATCGTGGAGATGGAGAACAACCAGACCATCCTCCATCCTGGCGGAGCTACCCTGGGCAAAGGAGACTCCAGGTACGCTTGTCACAAGTCTGACCACAAGTCGTGTCCACGTCACTGATGTATTCTCTTCACACATATCTGTGTGTGTGTGTGTGTGTGTGTGTGTGTGTGTGTGTGTGTGTGTGTGTGTGTGTGTGTGTGTGTGTGTGTGTGTGTGTGTGTGTGTGTGTGTGTGTGTGTGTGTGTGTGTGTGTGTGTGTGTGTGTGTGTGTGTGTGTGTGTGTGTGTGTGTGTGTGTGTTTAACAAGGGGGATTGTGTGGGGTAAATCTAACAGGTGCCTGCAGGTGATCTAAAAGCAATGGGTTAGTTATGGGACACTTAACGTCCAGTTGCTTCAATTTGCATGAATTTGTATTCTCATAGTCATACTTCAGTGAAATCTAAAAACCCAGACAGGATACACCTCTATTTCTGTATATCTTGTGTGTCAATACAGCAAGTACTCTGTCATGGAACTTTTCTTGTATCCCTTTCCCGGTTTGCTACTTTCACAAACCTGGTCTCAGACGTGTTTGGAATGTTCTTTTGTCGCCACGATGAAGCTTTTGTCCGGAAGCTGATAAACCAGCTGTTGGGCCTTTTGCATTTAAACTGGAATCACTTATTTCCGTCTCTTGGCTTTTACTCCGTTTCCATCCTATTCACCAGCTGCTGTTTCACGGGTAATGACGTCATGTGCTTGGAGACTTGAGCATCTCTGAGACGGACGGCAGAACAGAAATGTGTGACCGCACGTACTCTGTGTGCGAGCGTGTTCTGCGAGAGGGCGTGTTGCACCAGTTGCAAAACCGGGAGGACTAACTGTAGTTAATCACCTCATCTGTAATGAAAAAACTGTAATAATTACAGCTGTTAGATTTAAATGATGTAATAGCTCAAAATCAGCCCGCGGGCCTTGCTCAACTACCGACCCGCCATCTTGGAGGAAGCCAGCTGTGTCGGAAGAAAGACTTCCTTGTTGCTCGTGGAGCGACTGCAGACTGCCGGATCAGAAGAAGTGAATAAATCTGGCCTCTGAGTTGCAGGAGCAGACAACGACGATGACGACACCACCAACAACAACAGCAGCAGCAGTGTGTGTGTGTGTGTGTGTGTGTGTGTGTGTCAGTGTGTGTGTGTCAGAGGTGCCACTGCCTGGAAGAGAGACAACAGCATCGAGACAGAGGCGGACAGAGACAATTACACATGAAAAGACGGACTCCAGCCCACTCCTCACTCCGCCGGGTCGTAACTCCCACCGCCTGGCTTCCTCCCTTTTTCTCAGCTCTTCCGTTTCCGTGGCAACACAGGGGAGGGTTAACGTCGGGTCGCCTTGGGTGACCGTGAAGCCCCTTCCTTGAGTGTTAAGACGATAGAAGGGGGGGGGGGGGGATACAACAAAAAACTCATTTACTCGAGCATCTGTTGACCATAAACTTCCCCTGTGACGTTTATGGAGGACTAAACAAGAGCAGTGCTGTAGTTGCTCTCTGTCTGTCGTTGACAAAGGAGCGAGGAAGCAGCAGGAGGATGGACTGACTGATTGCTGCCCTCAACGTGCAGATGCTATTTAATTTTTGTTTGTTTTCCTTTCTGCCTCTATTTCCATACTGGTTAAATTTGAGGATTATCTTTTACTCTGAATTTTATTTTACTTTGGTTGTTAACAGTCGAGAAAGACTTGAGTGGGTGCATGCAGGAAGTATCCAGTCAAGTTAGGATGTCGCAGGTGCATTGTGATTCTTCAGCTTACTCCATTACCAGGATGCTCTTTGTTTTAAACTGAGCCGACATATCTGCAGCAGATAACGCCTTGAAAATAGAGTGCAGCTTCCTGACCGAATCCAAACTCTATCTGTCTATTCTTTTACGGCTCATCTTTGAAAAACTACAGACGTTGTAGTAAAAGATAGATATATAATTACACTGCTTAGCATAAAGTGTTTCAAGGACTCTCAGGTGATGCAACGCTACCTCCCTGTTAATGGTCTCCTATGGAACCTTTACCTGTGACACACATGTATTCACCATCTTCAGCAGCCGACTCCTGGTCGCCACAGTGTTATGTGAAGTTGAAAAAATAATATCTGCAGCAGTGTTTTTGTGGGAGTTATTGGCTGCCTAAATATAGATGAAAGGTTTTCTATTTCTCTAACAGTTTTCCATCCATGTAATTGGTAAACACCCACTGGGGTTGATCTGATATGCTTTAATTGATTAACAGCAGCTAGGAAGTCACACATTAATTTGTAGGTGTACATGTTTTTGCTGTGGAGCTTACAGCCGGTCTGGAAGAGGAAAGAGTTCCCTTCAGCTAAAACAATTTTTTTCTGGACATAGTGAGCCTGTTTATTGAAGCCAATGTCGTTTTTTTAATTGTCTGCCATATTAATATTGACCAGTGTCTGTTTGGAGCATCATGGTCATTTCCTCCTTGGTTTATGTAATCTGACACAGGGGTCAGCCCACAGGAGGTGTCGGGGAAGAGAACTTTCAACGGCACTTTCTTGTTAGAACTCAATATCCTGTTCTGTGTAGTTGGTGTACATAATGATTCAGGTGTCTCGCAGCCCTCTTTCCCCCCCTAACGCCACATTCTCTTAGACCCCCCCATCATTGTACAGGATTGGTTAAAGACTGAACCTTGAACAACCCTGACACACAATAGACCTTGTCCACCCAGTGTGTAATAATTATAATCATGGATTCTATTTGTAAGGCACTCTTCATCCAAGAATCTCAGAGTGCCCCAGAGCCAGTACATGGTTACAACTAACTATAATTAAAAAAATAGGAATATCATAAAACTCAACTAAAAGACATAAACGCCCTCCTGAATAAAAAGGTTTTTCGGCCAGTCATAAAAGAGTCCAGTGTCTGTGTTGCCCTTAGGTGGTCAGGGACTGTTCCATAAGCGGGGCGCTGATGAGCAGGAGGCCCGGTCGCCCATGGTGCGGAGCTTGGTGTTGGGGACCCGAAGGAGCGAGCTGTTTGTAGATCTGAGGTTGCGGGTGGAGGTTTGGGGAGTAATGAGTTCTTGTAGGTAGGGGGGGTGCATGTCCATTTCTGCATTTATGGGTGAGTCGTAAGGCTTTGTAGTCAATCCGGAATGAGACAGGGAGCCAGTGGAGTGAGTGGAGACTGGGTGTTATGTGCTCATATTTCCGGACTCATCGGGATCCCGGAAGCGCTGTTTTGAATGTATTGCAGTTTCTCGATGTGTAGACGGTCATTGTGTCGCTCTTCTCTCTCTCTCGCCCTCCCCCACACCACCACACCACATACTGTTACATTAGCAACTCAGAACTGTGTTCTGTGTTTTACCTGATCAAAACATCCACAGACCATTTTTGAATTCTTCCTCATTTGAAAGTAATTTTCCGTCATCTTTTTTGTTCCCCCCGTTGTGTGCTTTGCCTGTGTGTCTTCAGTTTTTCCACCAGCGGAGCGAGCTGGGCAGCGAGACTTTAGTTCCTCCCGCTGCCACACTCAGTAACTCACTGATGATGGTGACATAAATCTTGTTTTATGAAGTATCTTTGCTATTTTAAATAGTGCTTCTATAGAGGATCATCAAGGAAGTATTACAGCTGTGATTTTCGAGGTCTCCGACAGACAAGGTATCAAGGTTTTTAATTTGTCCGTTTCTGAAAAAGTACATTATTTGCATTTAAGCACTTTATTTGTTTTGCTGTTTGCTTTTGCACCTGCTCTCCCTGAATCAGTGCAACCACCACCAGGGGTGTCCTGACCTCCAATGTTTGACCTGCAGGGCCAGAACACTTTTTCCCAGTCCTTCTGATAAGCAGACAGCTAATCTCCCTCGAAGTCGTGTTGTCAAACACCGCGGTTTGCATGATGACCTGAGGCTGTTTGCCTTGGACTGGTGAAGCTGGATGTTGACACACTCCAACAGCGGCTTGGCTTCACAGAAGAGTGTGCGGCCGCGTATGATGTACGATGATAGAATGATGTTGAACTTTTTGTGTACCTGTATTTGTTTGCGAACATGGGTTTTTAAGACATGATGGATCTATGGTGTAAATGTTGCCGTGGAAACTGAGCGGTGATGTTTTGATGCAAGGCAAGAGTCCAGCCTGAACCAACCATGTGGTTGGAGCTTCTAACAGCCCGCTAACATAATGACAGAGTTAGGAATTCATGAAAGAGTGTCATTGGTTCACGCTGGGCCACGCTGGCTCATTCTCAACACAATTTTCCAGTTTCAGACCAGACTCAGGTTGAGGCTTTGGACAGTTAATTCTTCTGAGTAAACACATATGAAAGTATAGCAACCATTTAGCAGCACATTATTTTAACATTGCATGGTGCGTTCATGTGCTAGCGGTAACTCAAGTGTCTGAGGCCTCCGTCAGGTGCCCAACAATGTCACAGAATCAGCCATAGGAGAACGGTTGTGCAGCGGCCCACTGAATATTGGACTTTCTCAGGAATACATTATGATGAAGAGCAAAATCTGAGTTTGATTGAAGAGTAAAGGAGTTAATAATAAGAGTGCAGAGGAAGCAATCCGTTTATCCATTCTTTAGCTGCGTAAGAGAAGAGTAGACGGCACACTGGTCCATCTCTCAAATATGTGCGGAGGCTACCATAGTCACCAATGCCCGTGTGGAGGGCATTGGTGACTATGGACAGCAGCGTTGTATCCAAATATGCAGATTTCCCAGCTAGTGAGGCTGAGCCCCCGACTGTGTGAGATGATATAAATGGATGAAATTTGCATCGAGCTCATGTTTGGCATGACCATCTGGAGTCGAGGCCCAGTTCACAAATTTCAACGGCTAGAAAATAGCTTACTTATAGACTGGTTCATTGTTGGCGATGAGTAAGTTAAAGACATATTCACATTAATCACGCAAACTATTTCTATTTTTCTCGGTCCTCTTTGTTGACTTTTCTGTGAAGAGAGTGAAAGCTAGCTTAAAAAGAAAGCCCAGCTATCCATAGTTAATGTGCATCACATGGATATAAAGTGAAACGCGTACGTTGGGGTTTCTGTTTGATTCAATTCAATTCAGTTTATTTGTATAGCCCAATTTCACAAATTACAAATTTGTCTCGGAGTGCTTTACAATCTGTACACATAGACATGCCTGCCCCAAAACCTCACATCGGACCAGGAAAAACTCCCGAATAACCCTTCAGGGGGAAAAAAGGGAAGAAACCTTCAGGAGAGCAACAGAGGAGGATCCCTCTCCAGAATGGACAGGTGCAATAGATGTCATGTGTACAGAAGGACAGATTTAGAGTTAAAATACATTCAATGAATGTGACAGAGTGTATGAATAGTTCATAGTAGGCATATTCCACGATGGAGACCTCCACGATCCATCAGGCAGATGGCGGTGGGGAGGAGGAGTGGGCGGAGTCTCAACAGTGGGCGGAGTCTCAACAGGACAGTGGCGTAGTCAGGAGCAGGAATTCCACGACCCAGACCTCGATGATCCATCAGGCAGATAGGATCTATGCCGTCTCATAGGGTCCGATGACCCCATGAGACGTGAAGTCAAAAGGACTCCGGGGAGAAAGCAGAGTTAGTAACGTGTGATTGAGAGATGAAAATTCATCCTTAAGGAGAGAGAAAAAAGAGGAGAGAGGTGCTCAGTGTATCCTAAAACGTCCCCCAGCAGCTATAAGCCTATAGCAGCATATCAAGGGGCCGGACCAGGTGAACCTGATTCAGCCCTAACTATAAGCTCTGTCAAAGAGGAAAGTCTTCAGTCTACTCTTAATGAGGTGACTGTGTCTGCCTCCCGGACTGAAATTGGAAGCTGGTTCCATAAAAGAGGATCTTGATAACTAAAGGCTCTGGCTCCCATTCTACTTTTTAAGACTCTAGGAACTACAAGTAGTCCCGCATTTAGTGAGCGCAGCTCTCTAGTGGGGCAATATGGTACTACAAGCTCCTTAAGATATGATGGTGCATCACCAATCAAAGCTTTGTAGGTTAAGAGAAGACTTTTAAAAGTGATTCCAGATTTTACGGGGAGCCAGTGCAGAGCAGCTAGTGCAGGAGTGATGTGATCTCTTTTCTTAGTTTTAGTGAGAACACGAGCTGCAGCATTCTGGATCAACTGAGATAAGATAAGATATATACTTTATTAATCCCCAAGGGGAAATTAGTTCTCTGCATTTTACCCATCCTTAGTTATTAAGGAGCAGTGGGCTGCAGTGATGCGCCCGGGAAGCAACTGGTAGTTCAGTGCCTTGCTCAAGGACACTTCGACTTGCAACTAATGGGGAGAGCGGGGATCGAACCGACAACCTTGGGGTTGCAGGACGACCCTCTTACCCCACTGAGCTACAGCCGCCCCCTAAAACTGGAGGGACCTAAGAGACTTATTAGAGCAGCCTGATAATAAGGAGTTGCAGTAATCCAGTCTCGAAGTAACGGACGTGTGAACCAATTTTTCTGCATCTTTTTGAGACAAGATATGCCTGATTTTTGAAATATTACGTAGATGAAAGAATGCAGTCCTTGGGATTTGCTTTACGTGGGAGTTAAAGGACAAGTCCCGATCAAAGATAACGCCGATGCGAGGACTTAACGTCACGACGCACTCATTGATTTCAATGATCTTTCATGCTCCACTCGCTGTAAGCTAGGCATGGTCCAAATCAATTAGTGTTTGTAATTTTCAGGTTCAAACGTCGAGCCAGACTTCAATTTTTAAAGTAGAATGTATTATGTTAGAGTTATGTATTGGACTTATTTAAAGGTATCTTAGTGCTAATGGGCAAATAGAAGTGGTAGTAAAAGCAGAGTGCTGAATCTTTATCGTTTTAGATATTCTCACCGATTTATTTTTTAAATTTGAGGCATGCGCTACAGGAACCATGAAACATCGAGATGACATCAAGAATGCGAGAAATCTGCCTTGAGCCAACAACTACACATACCACATATTTACATTTAAACGGCATAAATACATCTAAAATACAACCTCCTGCCAGAGAAAACCTCCTCGGCTGTGTGAATAGTGCGGTGAAACATGGCCCTCTTTCACATGGAAGTGCATTTTATTTCACCATTTCAGCGCCACCCATAGGCCGCTAGAACGCTGTGCTTTCAATGTAAGTTTGTAAAATGACACCGCACCTGGGCAGTGATTGGTACCTTCCAATTTGAATACAACTTAGTCTCTTACATGTCCTGTTGTCGTCCTCGTCAGTGTGCACCGTGTTACGCTATTTCTGCCTCAGCTTAACATTCCAGTCTCATGCCCAGCCTCATCCCTCCCCAACCCCCCTGGCTACCTTCAGCCTCCTTTCCATCCTCATTCCTCCACCCACACCCAAGGATGGTACAGTCCCAGAGAGGGGGAAAAAAGAAAGAATGAAAAATGCAAGGACAGTAGAGAAAGAGAAAAGGGGTGGGGGAGCATGTGGGGGGAGCAACCATGCATTAAGTTATTTTTCAAATCACGGTGATCAGAGCAGGCCGAAGGGAGGAGGGCTGAATTGAAGTGTTCAAGGACCAAGGGAGGCGGGCTCAGGGCTCTCCTGACTGCCTCATTCTCTTGTTTTATTGGTCCAGGAGGGAGGGAGGGATTTTAGCTTCGTCCATGGGCAACCCCTCTCGCCCGCAGCCTCTGAAGCAGCCATGACGGCTGTCATCACTCCGTACGTCAAAACCCGCCACACTGATTTCAGCTCTAAAGTGTTTGGAGACCGTGGGGGAGATGGTCAGCATGCTCCGAAAGTCCCCCAAGAAGAGTGTTCAGAGAATATTGGGGAATCAGAGATTCATAAACGATCCCACCATCGTTGTATTATTTGAGAAGATGATGCTTTTACATATTGTTATTGAATATTTGGACTGGGTAAACATCCCAGGAAACCTCTCTAATGGCAAAAACGGCCTTCCAGATAAACGGCAGAGCCATGTCGAAGCGCTGGAATCAGTTAGAGATGACATCAAGAATGGCACACGCTGCGTGCTTTCGCTTTCTGAATGCAGCGCGCCAGCAGTGGCGCGTCAGTGAAATATGAAAAGTTGCAGATTGGACTGGATGCTGGCTGCTTAATGCGTTAGTACGGCAGCTTTGGCATTTTGTAAAGAATGTGGACGGGTAACAGGAAACATGTGTGCGGGTGTCTTTGTGTGTGTTCTTGTGCGAGAGCGAGTCTTGAGACATTTTTGTGACGTAGCTCGGGGTCAAGGTTTGATCATATGGTGCCAGGTCAGGCTTTAAGCATTAGTTTGGCTCATATAATGCAGTACCTCGAAAATAAGTACCAACTCTGTCACTTTTTAGTCCTACAAACTACATGCTGAAAGTAGATATGTTAGACAGGTAGGCTCCTTTCATTTAAAAATATTTTTAAAATATTATCTGGAAGATGTTGTGATGATTATCATCAAAACTCAGAATGGTGTTCATGCTAAAATGGGTCAACATAATTTGTTTTGTTTGGTGGTCATTCCTCTCATGGGCGTGTTTCCCTTGTAGATTCCGAGGCACAGCAAAGAAGGATCAGTGTCTCTATCGCTCTATATTGATTGTCCTTGTATAATTAATACGTCCAGTAGGTTGAAACATATCCCCTGTTTAAAAGCAGATTGATGCTGAATAAGCGGAATAAGTTGACGACTACTCAACTTATCGACTGTTTTCTGGATGTTGAAATTAATTTAATGTTAATTATTGTTGCTGCAGGGTCCCAAATACGTGCGAGTGAGTATAATTATAGACTTTGTCAATGTACATACAGGTGGCATATATTTCTATGTTATGCATAGAATGTTAAAGACAGGTTTGTCTTTCTGCAACTTTATGCTGTTTTCTGTTTTTTTATCGATTAGCCTTGTCTGGACCTTTGAAGTTCCGAGAGCTAGATGTAGAGATGGATGCACTGTGTGATGAGGATCCCTTTCGAAGGTCACGGCTGTTGGCTAAACTTTGTAAATGCTGACGATGTGGGTTCTTGTGTGTCATGTAAATGCCTGCTTGTTATTTTTCCTCAGTTTTTCCCTGTAAAATATCACACAGATATTGGGTCCAATCCCCCTCTCCTTTTAAATCAATTTATTTATATACATCAAAGTCGTTTTCCATGTTCATCGCTGAGCAAGTTGTAATTTGTACAGCTTTTAATTCATACTTTATCAACTCAGTGGAGGCTTTAATTCGAAGCTCCAGTATTGGTGAACTTGATCCTGTACCAATAAATGAAGATCAACCATGCTTTTCTATTCAAGATGTCTCTGAATCTACTGTCACCAGAGTTCTAGGCTCATTCAAGAACTCGAGGGCCAAAGATGTTTATGGAATTGACTATCTTTCTAAAGTAACTCAAAGGCACACGCTCTCACCCAATCACAAACATTGTGAATAACTCTCGGGCAATGTGTGTTCCCAAAAGGATGGAAATCAGTCCTAGTAATGCCCAGTTTTATGTCAGGAGAGTAAACCGATGCCTCCAATTATCGGCTGTATTCTTCCTGCTGTTTCCGAAATTGCTGAGAAATGTGAGAGGCTACCGGTAGTGTCATATTTTAAATATTTAGGTATTTTTATTGATTCTAATCTCTCTTTTAATAAACAGGTAAGCCATGTGACAAAGGTCTTGAAATTTAATCTTGTGAATTTTAGATATATAAGACACAGTTTTTAAGCATGCGGGCTGCAATAATGTATTTTAATGCAATGAGTGTCCCCCATCTGACCTATTGCTGAACCAGCTGGGCACAAGCCAACAGCACAACATTAACATCTATTCACATTCTCCATAAGCAAGACATAAAAACACTTGATACAAATAAAAAAAAGCCACCATCACTGCAATATTCTCACAAAACACCATATCCTGAGTTGGGAGAACATCATTAAATTCACTGATGTGAGTCTGGTTTTTAAAATGGTATGTGATATGGCTCCGCCTCCGCTTCGTGAATTTGTTAATCAAAGCGTCAAAGCAGCAGACTCACTAGATCTGCTTCAGGAGGTGATTGTGTCATTTCATATAAGTCAAGCTCGTTTAGCAAATCTACAATCTCTGTGAAGGCAGCTCCCTCGTGGAACGCTCTGCCACCACACATACAAGCACAAAACATTCAAGCATAACCTAAAGGATCGGCTTGTTGCCAATCAGGTGTGCAATCATTGATGTGCTGTCTGTCCTGCATGCTTGTTACGCCTATATGTGCATTTGTTTTTATGTGCATTTGTTTGTATGTGCATGTTGTACTGTAGCTGGGGTTGTTCTGCCGGACGCTGCAGCCCGTTAATCTGCTCTGGTCTATTGTTGTACCCTTTCTTTTTGCTGTGTATTGGTTTTTATCTATACACTGTTGTCTGTTTGTCTATGAATTGTATTTCCATTTCATTTTGAGATGTTGTTATTTTAGGCTGCCTTAAAAACATCTGGCCGGCGACAGCACATGTTAATCAGCCTCTCTGGCTCACCTACAGTCCAACTGGTAATTGCTGTGCATTGTCCCTGCAAAAGCAATGAATAAACTAGAATGGGCACTCGGTAGAGCGCATACCTTCGCATATCACAAGATTGGGCATTGAATTATGAACATGTTGGCATTAGTTGCATGCCAATTGGATAAAAATTGACCGTGCAATGGTAAAAAGAAGATTTTGACCTTTCCATGACCTTGACCTTTGACCCGATCGATCCCAAAATCGAATCAAATGGTTCCCGGATAATAACCAATCATCCCACCAAATTTCATGCGATTCGGTTTAAAACTTTTTTTGTTATGCGAGGAACACGCATACAAATAAATAAATAAATACACTGCGATCAAAACATAACCTTCCGCATTTTCAATGCGAAGGTAATAAAATAAGACCCAGTAACCCGTCTACGCTACCGTCTGATTCCACCACACTCTACCCTCCACCCTCTGCCAACTTCACGACCAACCCATGACACACAGGCACACACACATATGCCAACACACATATGCCAACACACACTTGCCCACACATACATATGCCCATACACACACACACACACACACACAAACAAACACATGCCCCCACACACACATATGCCAACAAACACATATGCCAACAAACAGGTAGACATTCCCGCAACACTCACATCACAGTTCCAGAAGTTTTTTTTATTTGTTATATTTCTCTGCAGGCCTGTAGATCTGAATGCTGGTCTTAGCCTAACATCCACAGACTCACACCCTTACCAGACCCCTCAAGAAGTTGGTTTGACATGTGGCAAACAAACAAGACGTTAACAAGCTACTCACACACAAGGCTGGTTATGAATCAAATGTGTGCTCAAGTGAGTGAGCCCGAAGCCGGCGGCTCTATCTCGGCCTTTTGTCTTTCATTCTGTCTCTGCTCACGTGCGTCTTTATTGCTCATAATGTCCCACTCCCTCTCTTTTGTCTAAAAAAACAAAGTTGATAAAGCATTCCTATTCTTGGTCTGGAGTTTGCTTGCTGTCTCTGCCCCCCAGCAGGGTTAGGCTTGAGTTTGCGTGGTTAGGCCTGTCACCTTGACTAAATACGGGGCTATAAAAAGTCTTTATGAAACGGGGCTAAAGTAAACAACGCTGCATGTTTTTGGGCTAGTGGCGCTGTATTACTTACACTGCTCTTTGTGTGCGAGTTATCCAGCAGTGTGAAAAGCCTATTGAATTGGCTTAACATACTGCATCTTCTTTAATGTGTACTAAATCATCTTCCTATCTCTCCACATGCTGCCATGGACCTTGACCCACCCAACATCTACAGGAGTCAGCCTAAGGTGACGGCACACACAAACATGCACAGACACTGTTGAGACTGAGCTGTGAATCATCTCTGTGTGAACAAAGCCGCTGGATTTCACCACTCGGTTTGTGAATCGGGAGCAACTTCCCAGGCAGCGATACAGAGTAATGAATTGGCAGGAGGGTCTTGTTTCATTTGTTATATTTGTTGCTTGGATACTTAACATGGTTCTGGCTGTGCGGCACCTGGATGTGAAGCATTTGTCTTGTTCCCGAACACTAACACATAAACCACATGACACGTAAAGTATTAAAAAGAACTAATTTATATTCAACTTTGTTCCTTTTTGTTGCTGAAAGTCAATTACATAAAACAAGTACACAATGTTGCACAAATAATCTATATCCACATTACAAAAGATGGATACTATCTACATCCTAAATCCCTGCTGACTGCCATTTAACAAACAAATCTCTAATTTATATACAAGCTACAATTGGATGAAAACTCCAGTTTCTCATATATACAGGACTGTCTCAGAAAATTAGAATATTGTGATGAAGTTCTTTATTTTCTGTAATGCAATTCAAAAAACAAAAATGTCATGCATTCTGGATTCATTACAAATCAACTGAAATATTGCAAGCCTTTTATTCTTTTAATATTGCTGATTATGGCTTACAGCTTAAGAAAACTCAAATATCCTATCTCTAAATATTAGAATATCATGAAAAAGTATACTAGTAGGGTATTAAACAAATCACTTGAATTGTCTAATTAACTCGAAACACCTGCAAGGGTTTCCTGAGCCTTGACAAACACTCAGCTGTTATAAATCTTTTTTTTTACTTGGTCTGAGGAAATATTAAAATTTTATGAGATAGGATTTTAGAGTTTTCTTAAGCTGTAAGCCATAATCAGCAATATTAAAAGAATAAAAGGCTTGCAATATTTCAGTTGATTTGTAATGAATCCAGAATGCATGACATTTTTGTTTTTTTAATTGCATTACAGAAAATAAAGAACTTCATCACAATATTCTAATTTTCTGAGACAGTCCTGTATATACAATTCAAGTGATTTGTTTAATACCCTACTAGTATACTTTTTCATGATATTCTAATATTTAGAGATAGGATTTTAGAGTTTTCTTAAGCTGTAAGCCATAATCAGCAATATTAAAAGAATAAAAGGCTTGCAATATTTCAGTTGATTTGTAATGAATCCAGAATGCATGACATTTTTGTTTTTTTAATTGCATTACAGAAAATAAAGAACTTTATCACAATATTCTAATTTTCTGAGACAGTCCTGTATATATATGGAAGATTTACCATAACCTGTATGGCAAGTCAAAGGTGAAATACTTTTTTTAATGTTTAGATTGTTGCGCTACAGTCGCCACAGATGTGTGACATCTGCTTCATGCTGCTCCATGTTTCTCTTCCCAGGTCTTTGCCTACGATTATTGTTTCTGGTCAATGGATGAGACCGATAAGGAGAGATTTGCTGGTTAGTTCATGAAATGATCCAGTTTGCACAGTATTTAAAGTTTTAACATTGTTCCAGTGAAACCGAAAGGTTCGGTTCAACATCAAATGAAATTCTTTGTCTGTTTGTGTGTGTCCAGGTCAGGAGGTGGTCTTCCAGTGCCTTGGGGAAAGTCTTCTCCACAACGCCTTCCAGGGCTACAATGCCTGTATCTTTGCCTATGGACAAACTGGTAATTAACCATGAGACAAGCCACTCTGCCGTTGCCAACATGATATCATACATGGTATCTGCACTGCGTGTTCATTCCATCAGACTGATGACTAAAAAACAACTTGATAGACTCTGATTCTGATGGTTCTGATGAATCAGTCTAGTGTCTAAACAAACTATGGTTATAATGTTCCAGGTTCTTGACACTGAAGAGTTTCTAATTCAACGTAATGTTTTAGTTGGTAGAGTGGCATCTTTTTTATTCAAAGTGTTTTAGAAATACTGCTCATCTCTTGTCTGTAAACAGGATGCACAAAACTTAGATCAATATGAATCGGTCCAGTGCAGCACCACCTTCACGCCTGACCTCAGTAATAAACATCTTATTTCCGACTAAGCCAAAGAATGCTGAACGTTATTGACATTGGTTTATAGAATTGTCTTATATTGCATACTCAAGTCGCCAATGTAGTGACTTGTTTGAATATTTAATAACTCTGTGTGTCTCTGTCTCTCGTTACCAGGTTCGGGGAAGTCGTACACCATGATGGGGTCGGGGGACCAGCCGGGTCTGATCCCGCGGCTGTGCAGCGCTCTGTTTGTGCGAACCCAGAAGGAACAGCGGGAGGAGGAGTGCTTCACCGTTGAGGTGTCCTACATGGAGATCTACAACGAGAAGGTCCGAGATCTGCTCGACCCCAAAAGGTATGACCTCGACCTAATCCTCAAAGCCTTTTATTAAAGAAAGTGTCCTTTTATTTCACTATGTATGCTCTTTATAAGGTCTACGGAACTTTTATGCTTTGCAAATGTTCAAAACGCTTTACTTGTGTGAGTTTTATCGCCGCACTATTTGTGGTTTATTTGTGCCAAATAGGAGGCGTGGCTTATCTGCATGACTTATATCCGTGGTAACAGTTATCATTTCCCCCATCCACCATGAAAGAAATAAACAATAGTTCTGCTATATACTTGTTGTGGAAATCCCACAAACGTCGGAATATTAAACGCCCTTGTGTTTGTGTTCATAACATCACCCGTAGGCTCACACCGCGTGGTGAATTTCACCGACTGCGTCTGGATATCCGTCGCTTCTAGCGCTACTAGAGTAGCAGCAGCAGTTAGATTCACCAACGGCACAACGTCAGTGATGACGGGCGGAGCATCTCAACGTTGATTGTCTTTCTCAACACGGCGTCGGAATATTTCATCACAGTTGAACAATTTTAACTTTAGCCAATGAGGCAAATCTTCCGCCTCGCGCCGCCCAGTGGAAATTTGCTTTATCCGCATCCTTTAGCACTTTTGCTGCGAACGTAGCATTAGTTTGTTGTCATGAACTGGGGCATCAACCTTAAATATAAGTAAATGCGGTCCGTCTCTGGTAACTTGATCCACTTTGTGGGTGAACAGCCCGTGTCTGAAGTCCTTTTAACCTTAAGTTAGTTGGAACTAGAGGAAGTTGCTGATGGTTTCTGGTACCAGCTGCTGCTCTGGTCAGTGGGTCCAAAGATCACTTCTCTGCCTCGCAGTCCCTGATCGAGTCCAGTTCATCTCCAGCAGGTCAGCAGTAAATCAAGAGCACAGGCCTGCGTCTGCTGCCCCAGACGCATGACCGTTGACCCTCCCTCACAATGTGACCTTTAACCTCAGTGAAAGGGGCCAAAGAGAAGCAGACCATCTGACAGCCATATGGGATTTGCCTTGGAGAAGAGAACGGTGAAGTTGTGAGGCCTGGAGCAAGTTTGAATCAGGGGTCAGAGAGCTGAGTGCGAACTAAGTCCCTATGAATTGGAGGTGGTAGTGGTGGCCAGAACCAGCTCAGCCTTTATTCACACCCCTGCTAATACATCAGATGAATAGTAATTTCCCAGGAGTGACCATGTTGTTTGTCTATGTTTTTAAACCTGTTTTTTTTTCTGTCCAGTGGAAAACAATCTCTGAGGGTGAGGGAACATAAAGTTTTGGGTCCCTACGTGGACGGCTTGTCTCGACTAGCTGTGGCCAGCTACAAGGTAAACATATTTATCTTAGATTTCAGTATCTTAAAACAAATTAAATTGCTTTTATGGTTTATTGACATGCTACCTCTTCTGCTGTTGAATCCTTGCCACCACTCTGAGCAGTGTGTCGGTGTCCAGCAGACACAGAAGTGAGAGGCGCATCCTACTTTCATTCATGTTTAAACTTTGAGAATTTGTAACCGCGTCGCTCACATGGCGGCAGTGGGCTGCTTAGTAACTGGTCTACCAATCACTTTGAAAAGGGGCTTGGAATGCAAATGTCAGGATTAATTATATTTTCTTTCAGTTTATATTGCATTCCAGACCCCAACTCTTCGCCAAGAAGCAGTCACTAAATACATAAACAGTCATTAAGTCCAAACAAATGTACTGTATAATATTCCTCCGTCAAAAAAAAGAGAAAATAGAAATTATTGTTTCATTTATTCATGTATTTATTGTTGTTTCTGTTGCTCTGCCAGGACATTGAGTCTCTGATGTCAGAAGGTAATAAGTCTCGAACTGTCGCCGCTACCAACATGAATGAGGAGAGCAGTCGATCGCACGGTGTCTTCAACATCATCCTCACGCACACACTGAAAGACATGAAGTCTGGGGTAAGACAACGCACACGGTTTTCGGACCTCAGTGGCCACTGGCGTTCTTTTTTGTGTGCAGAAGTTACATCGGTATCCTGAACAAAGTATTTTTTCAGTGTGTCCCATCCACACCTAGACTGGTGTCCTACCAGGTTATCCTAGTTTACACATCATCAGATGTTCTCTCCCTCCTTCTGTTGCCTTAGAATCTAATTGATTTTCTTTGATTTATATTATCTGTCAACATGTTCCAGCCATTTTTTTAAATCTGTACCAGAACAGAAGTGTAGGTGTAATTATTTACACTTGGCTGGGCAAAAAAAGGCTCCGGTGTCTATCAATCACCCCTCTGCCGCTAACGGAGGGAAAGGTAGTTACAAAACGGGATGATGTCAGCTCAGCTGTCTGACCAGGCACTCCGCGAAAAGAGCTGATGACTAATTCTCCATCCTCACTGACCCACTTGGGCTCTCCTGCTCCTTGCTCTTATTTCCAGACAAATGTCGCCCACCAGCGAATCCTCTGAATAATTCAAAGGCGTGACTTTGAGTTTGTCAGCTGATACAGCCTGCTCTGTTTTCAAGGCACACCCACAGTCATTCAGAAGCTTCATCGGCAACCTGCTCATACGTAGACTGTGTCGTCAGTGAATCACATCCTGTGTTTTGATGAGTCAGTTCCGTAGTGCTTTCTTTTATTATCTCCTCATTCGACATACAAGTATTAAAAGGTATGCTTTATGACTACAGTTGATCCTCAGAAAGCAGCGTTTCATTGGCAGTGAGAAACCGTATGGTCTGTCTGGTATGGGAGCCCCAGAGTGGGAATGAAAACAACCAAGTAGATATCTTAATTTGATGTTTACCCATTTCTAAATGTATTAGTATGGAAAGCAAGGACACGCATGTCTAATGTTTTTTAGAGCACCAATTAATCAGTCGTCAGAAAAATAAATAGCATCTTTTTTTAAATCAGTTAATCATTACAATTATTAGGATTACTAGGATTTGCTGCTCTTCCTGTTTTTTTACCATACAGAATCAACTATTTTATATTTACATTTTGTATTGTTGGATAGACAAAACAAGTAATATGAAGAACTGATGTGCCTATTTTTCTATATTTTCTGTCTAAAAGTCCTAAATTAATCAATGAAATATTTACTAGATTAAACGGTAATGAACACAGTGAATTGGTTGCATGCTTTGTAGATGTAGTGTTTAGTTAAGCTTTAATTATAATTCAATTCAATTCAGTTTATTTGTATAGCCCAATTTCACAAATTACAAATTTGTCTCGGAGTGCTTTACAATCTGTACACATAGACATCCCTGCCCCAAAACCTCACATCGGATCAGGAAAAACTCCCAAATAACCCTTCAGGGGGAAAAAGGGAAGAAACCTATACGCAGGCCATCTTGTGTTTGAATGATCACAGCATCGGAGCTCATCTGTGCCCCTCAAGGCTCAGCCAGGAGGAGGGACAGGGATGAAGGGACAGGTTTAAAAAAATAAAAATAAAAAATCTAAATCATCAGATGAGTCATTCTGACACTCGTTACAGGATTTCCTTTCAGCAGCGTGTCCTGCTCAGACCTGTCAACCAAAGACTCAAAGTTCAGTCAGTCTGAACTTTGGCCTTGTTTGCTGCCACCACTCAGTTGTTTGCTGTTTCGTTCTGTGCTTTGTGAATCCTGTCAAGATTTGGTGATATCGTTGAATGTTCAAAAATAAATGTTTTTTCCCTCATGCCAGGACCTGGCACTGTATGTTAGAATCCAGTCATTGGTAATTGCAATAAGGAGCTGTGATTGTTTTATTTGAAGTAGTGCTAGTCTGTATCTGTGCAGTTGAAGTGGATCTTTATCATTTATTCTTCAGACCTGGTGTCTGCAGGATTCAGGTTTTGCTGAGATGTGATCTGTGCAATTACTTTTTCTTGATTCTCTTTTTACGATCAAACTCATTCTTTTGTTTTCGCAATACAATGAATACTCCAAAACCAAACTCAAGTTTGACAGTCAGGCACACACACACACTACCCTCCTTTGCACACACAGCTCCATCTAAAACTTTTTCGATTTCATATAATGGGTTTCATGAATGAAACAAATGGAAGTTTGAGTGTCTTACAGTCTCTTGTCATGACAATCATGACTAATTGTACTCGGCGATGTATTTCTCTCTAAACTTTAACATGTTAAACACCACAAGGGTTCTTGTTGTGAACATAGGGCGCTGAGGAGAATCAGAAGATCGCAGGAGCAGTCTGGAATCCAGATTGATTAAATGGAGGCATGAGTGTGTAGGAGGTAACCTGTTTCCTTAAAAAGTAGAGACATCTTACAGGATTTGAGCAATGTCAGGCACCTCATTGTTTGTCTGTTAATGGGAAAACTCTTTCCATTTGGAATCTTATTAAAAAGACACCTAGTGAATAAAGCACCAGACTTGTTTTACCAACGTTTCCCAGTCGACATATATATACGACACTGGCTAAGCGAAGGCTTGTACTTCACAGAAGCACTGCGGCTGAACAGGCCCGCCATACACACTCTGCTGTGCAGCAGCCAGGTGAAGATCAGGTGTTAACATACGGCCCTGTCAGCTACTGCCCTGTCACGCTTGGCCAGGACCGGATCTGTCCCAGTATAGTTGGCAATGTGATATCCACACTTTCAGCAGCCCGTGAAAAGAAACCAAAGGAAACCGTCAACAAGAGAATGAAAGATGAGAAACCAAAGTGTAGCGGAGACTTGGTTGACAGAATCACAAGAATCTGAGGAAGGCCGAGAGAAGGTCTGAACAAGGGCCGACGACAGCATCCAGCCCAGCAGGAGCAAAGTTGTCGAGGCGAGCTTCCTGATGAAGACAAACACCTTGTTGTTTATTCCTGGATGGTCTGTTGCTGTCATGCTGTCAAATCAGAGAAATACTTGAAAGCTGCTGAACACCCAGCAGGGGTTGCCTTGATGAAGTGTCTCCTTGGTGATTAATGAGCCATCCTGGCAGACCTCATGATACCGCTCTTTTCAGTAATGAACATCAAGTCGTGTCCTGCTTCAAGGCCGCTGCTGAAGCTCCACGTCCATCCAGCCCACTGAAACTGCATGATGCATTTAGCTACAAGACAAAAAGAAAATGTATTGTAATGTAATTCATTTGAGGAAAATGTTGCCTAATGTTGATTCCTGCAAGTTGTGGCAGGTGTTGAAGTAGTCTGTGCAGACTTGTCCAGCTTGTCCAAGTTGAAAGTGTTCTCTTGTTGACGACAATGTTGACAGAACAAAAACTAACAATTGTATTTTCTAACTAAAAGTAAAGGGGGTGGGGGAATAAAAGATATGCGAGTTGTCATTTCTACAGCTGAATATACTGTAGAGAATGAGCCTACAATCAGTCTCTGTCTCTCTTTGTCTGCAGACCAGCGGGGAGAAGGTGAGTCGGTTGAGTCTGGTAGACTTGGCTGGAAGCGAGCGAGCAGCAAAGACTGGAGCGGCAGGGGAACGGCTGAAGGAGGGAAGCAACATCAACAAGTACGCGAAAGCAGTTCAAGAGACACACAAACATTAGTGTCCCGCCCCATCAGCTGTTTCTTCGAGTCTTTGCCCCATAAATGATCTACAGATGTTTTGTGTTCTTTTCCAAGACATTTTTTTCTAACCGCAGCTACTTGACTTCCAACTAAATCGTAGAATGATGCCAAGTGAATGTGTCTGGAAACCCTCAAAACCAGCTTGATTTTTAGATGATCCCATAACATGGAGGACATACCAATATCAACATTTGAACAGATACATGAAACGTGGATGTGTGTGTTGGTCAGGTCTCTCACCACGCTGGGCCTTGTGATCTCGGCGCTAGCTGAACAGGGAACAACAAAGAACAAGAACAAGTTTGTTCCTTACAGAGACTCTGTTCTGACGTGGCTGCTGAAGGTACGCACACGTACACGTCCACTGTAGCCTCGTCCCTCTTGTTTGACTATCCAGTGCATGTTCTTTATTGTCGTTATAATTTCCCTTTGTGTCCTGTCTCCTCCTCCTCCAGGACTGTCTGGGCGGCAACAGTCGCACGGCGATGGTTGCAACCGTGAGTCCATCAGCTGACAACTATGAGGAGACGCTGTCGACGCTGCGCTATGCAGACCGAGCGAAGAGCATCGTCAACCACGCGGTCGTCAATGAGGACCCCAACGCCCGCATCATCAGGGAACTCCGAGAGGAAGTAGAGAAACTGCGAGTACAACTGACTCAGGCAGAGGTGAGTGGTCTTTGTAATCCTTGAACTCAGCCCGTATAAATATCTGTTTTCCCATAGTCTCACTGCTGTTTCATCTTTTTCTCCCCAGTCTTTGAAGGCTCCCGAGCTGAAGGACCGTCTGGAAGAGTCCGAAAAGTTGATTCACGATATGACCATCACGTGGGAGGAGAAGCTTCGCAAAACGGAGGAGGTTGCACAGGTGGGACACACAGTTGTGAATATATGGTTATTAAACCAAATGTATTGAGCTTGAATACATAATCACTATATTTGGTAAAAAAAAGAAAAACTTTATAAATTGGATGACAGTGTGTGAATGGGATCTCTGTCTGTTTTGCAGGAGCGCCAGAAGCAGTTGGAAAGTCTGGGAATTTCTCTACAGTCTTCCGGGATTAAAGTTGGAGACGATAAGAGTTTTCTTGTCAACCTGAACGCCGATCCTGCCCTCAACGAACTGCTGGTGTACTATCTGAAGGTACACGCAGAATACCAAGCAAAATTGTCACAGAAATTGAACTCAATTCAAGTGTTTCACACTATTTTCAATCCATCTTCACGGTTCAAACATAACATCTCAACTCAAGCTCTTTGGTTTAGAGAAACGGAAGTTCCATTTCCTGCTGGCTTCGCAAGATCTAGTTGTCATCTGACTGAAAGCGGGTGCTGGTGGAAAACAGTGTTCTGTGTGTTGGGAGACCTCAAGACAGGAATTATACCAAATTTAAAAACACAAAACAGTTTTTGAAAACTGAGCTGACGTTAAGATGGGCAAGTTCAGAGCAGATAAAGATGTATAACAAGAGCGTCTGTGATTGCTTTTTGAAAAACAAAAGTTTGTGTGTAGACTTTAATCCAGTAGACATGACAAGTAAATTGTATTGTCCAACCCTGCTGCTTACGTTTAGTCATACGTCAAACCTTGTTTCTCAGGAACACACAAAGGTGGGCTCAGCGGACTCTCAGGACATCCAGCTGTGCGGCATGGGTATCCAGGCCGAACACTGCGTCATCGACATAGCGGCGGATTCTGCCGTTGTCCTCAGTCCTTACCGCAATGCTCGGTAAGGAACACCAACATCACACACCTCAAAGTCTGCGCGTGTACGTGGAAAAAAAGCTCCGGCTGCTGCGGTTTGGAGTTGTGTTACCACTGGAGACATCGGTCGTAATCCGTCAATCCTGATGTCATTGCTGTCTGTATTGTGTTTCTAGGACATGTGTTAATGGTTCTCCAGTGACCAGTGCTCTGCAGCTTCACCATGGCGACCGAATCTTCTGGGGAAACAACCACTTCTTCAGGTAATTCATCAAATATTACTCAATATTTGGTTGGTTAATGGGTGAGTTGGTTTATCAGTTGATATATTTTTGATTGGTTTGTCGGTTGGCTGTTTTTTATTCCCCCAACCTGTAGGCACAATAAATATAATTCAAAATAAATTTTACACAAGTTGGCGCCCCTTTTAATTACATATAACTTTCTTCGATATAAATATTTACTCACTTTATTTGAGTTCTTATTTAAAAACACACAGTTCTTGCGTGTATCTCAAATGTCTGTTATGTCCTAGCACATTTCTGCACCAGCTCCCCGCAAGAAGGATTCAAATTACAGCAACATTTAAAAAACATATACCACATATCGCTGATTAACAGATCCATACCAAAAATGTTGATGGATTAACTGAACACCCTACCTGCAGGATCAACCTGCCGAAACGGCGCTCTCGGGGAGCTGAGGACGAGGAGGGGGAGGGTGGCGTGATGAAGAACAGTGGAAGCAGTGAGCAGCTGGATGCAGATGGCGACACAGCCAGCGAAGTGTCCAGTGACGTCAGCTTCTCCTACGAGTTCGCCCAGACAGAGGTCATGATGAAGGCCCTGGGCAATGATGGTAAGGCGGCGTTAAGGTTCTAAACATCGAACAAAACATTTGGAAATTTGTGTTTGGTAGATTATGTCTCTGTTGTAACAATGCTTCTCAGCAATACATTGTTTACCCCGGGAAAGCCTGTTGATTTCCCTTTTTTAAATGTGCCCAATTTGTAAGGAACATGCATTTGTGGGATGAGCAGCACAGCTGGGTATGTGGGTCGAGCCCATGAACAATTTTCCACATCATCTCTGCCAACGCCCAAACGGCTTATTCTGCCCGTGCTATGGACTCTTGTTTGGTGGATTGGATGATTGAAGTCTATCAGGAACGAGGAAGAAACAATACCATTTCATTTGAATAATTGAACAAACACAACCGCAACAGCCTGGTGCCTCCTCCTCATGCTGGTCCCCAGCCGGCTCACACACTGCTGTGGGGTGGCAGTCCACTCCTCAAGCAGGATTTGTTACAAGTCAGCCAATGTGGTTGTGTTGGTCACTGGAGCACGAGCAGCACGCCCACGCTGATCCCACAAGTGTTCAATTGGGTTGAGGTCAGGACTGTTCATGTTTCTTATAAATTGGGCAGCGTTTAAAAGGGAAATAAACAGGCTGTCCAATGGTATAACATGCATCGCCAAGAAGTATTGTGACAACAGAGACATAATGTACCAAACACAAACCTCAGAACTTTTAGTTTGATGTTTATATACTGCATGGACTGAGCATTAGTTAGTGTAGTCTCCCATGTTTTCTGACTCCTCTACGTCTTGTCCCGTCAGACCCAATGCAAGTAGTCTTGCAATCTCTGGAGAGGCAGCATGAGGAGGAGAAGCGCTCCGCTCTGGAGCGGCAGAGACAAATGTACGAGCAGGAACTCCAGCAGCTCCGCAAGAAGCTCAACCCGGACCGCCTGTCGACCGGCCTTTCTGGAGGGTCGGCGTCAGGCCAGCAAGGTCCAGGACAGCAGTCTCACTACCGCAGCCTGGAGAGACTCAGCATGGGAGGGATGAGTCATTCCACCAGCGCTCAGAGCAGACTGAGACAGTGGAATGAGGAACGGTTAGTCTACACACTGGATTAATTTGAATGTTTTATTTTCATTTGGATATAAATGAAAACTAAACACCACCTTGTTCCATTCCCTCCTCGCCTCCGTCTCCCCTTCTTCCCTGCCCCCTCCTCCTCCAGGGAAGCGGTGTTGGTCAGGAGTCTGCGGCGGTTGAGGGAGCAGATTGTGAGGGCAAACCTCCTGGTGCAAGAAGCCTGCTTCATCTCGGAGGAGCTGGAGCGACACACGGAGTACAGAGTCACTCTGCAAATCCCCTCAGACAACCTCAACGCAAACCGCAAGGTCTTTCTCACACACACACACACACACACACACACACACACACACACACACACACACACAGCATGTAGACACTCGCACATGCACAGATCTCCCTGTCATCTGTTTTAGTCCAGACAAATCCCAAAATACATCTGTGTGTTTATAGAGGGACGCAGTGCTCAGTGAACCAGCGATTCAGGTTCGACGCCGGTGTCGTGGGAAGCAGATCTGGAGTCTGGAGAAGATGGAAAACCGTCTGGTTGACATGAGAGAGCTCTACCAAGAGTGGCAGGACTACCATCTCAATAACCAGGACAACCCTGTGAGTATACTTGACTAATTTGCCATGTGAAACTTTGCATAACCCTGCCAGGTCACTAGGACAACACTGTCTTTAAGCAGAAGTACACGATCTCAAGCAAGAACTAAACGACTGTATTAAGTGTGTTCTGAGAAATGAGGATGTGAGCTTATGGAATCGTACGTCACGAGCACTGTTGAGTCCTATTTGTGGTTAAGATATTCTGAAACTCGTATTTCAGTAAAAGAAAGTTGTCCTGTGTTTTATTCCATATTCTCCTCATTTTCTTGTTCAGGTGATGCGCTCGTATTTACGTCGTGCAGACCCGTTCTTTGATGAGCAGGAGAACCACAGTCTGATCGGCGTTGCAAACGTCTTCCTTTCCTGTCTGTTCTACGACGTCAAGATGCAGTACGCTATTCCCATCATCAACCAGAAGGGGGAGGTAGGTAGTCCCAGACCGGTTGGTTATTGATTTGATTCCTCCATCACTTTGTTATAAAAAAGGGAATCAAAAAGGAATCAGAGCTTGGGGGAGAGTCTCCAGACTTGGGGTATTATACATTTATTTAATGTTGTTTCTGATGTGGTTTCTAAATTCCAAGCAGCTGCTTCGGTTCTTCTCGGTGACACCCACCCATAATGACTTCCATTGAGATCAGCAGTCTTTTAGATTATGGATTATCATGGATGTCAGAGTTAAAAGTCACATGATTGTCAGATGATAATCATGTTGCCAGAATGCTTAAGTATGGCAAAATGCTATAAAGGTTGTAACAAGTCTAAGTACATTTCAGCTTGATGTTTACAGTAGAACTCCAAATGGTGAATGAGTAGCTTTGGAGTTGATCAACTTTCATACACAGACCAATCTTCTATGAACGATTAGAGGTAAAGGTGTTTTATAATGTTTCCCCGTCTCCTCTACGGTGGTCAGGTGGCAGGGCGTCTTCATGTGGAGGTGGTGAGGGTTGGAGGGGGATTAGAGGACAGCATGGCCGGAGGAGATGAAGCCGACAACAATCAAGACACTGAAATGCAGGATCGCAAACTGGTCTGCATGGTAAGACGGAGAGGAGTACACGATCTCTGGCACGGTCCTGCACTGTACTGCAGAAAGGTTTGTTTTGAAATGACTTTTGACCCGTGTTCCTGCTCCAGATTAAGATCCTGCAGGCCACTGGTCTTCCCCAGTACCTGTCCAACTTCGTCTTCTGTCAGTATTCCTTCTGGGACCAACCTGAGCCCATCATCGTGGCTCCTGAAGTAGACCCAGCATCCTCATCGCCCAGCGCCAAGGACCCACACTGCATGGTGGTGTTTGACAGCTGCAAGGTGAAGCCTGGGAGGGAGGAGGCAACTGTACTCGTCGTTGTGTTAAACTGACGCATAGGGAACTGGAAAGCTTATATATCTGTAGAAGGTGATGTCAGGGGGACATTTCATTTATAAGTTGCTGTATCTTTCTTTGGTCCTGTAGGAGGTCGCAGTGTCGGTGACGGAGGATTTCATCGAATACCTGACTGAAGGGGCAGTTGCCATCGAGGTATTTGGACACAGACAAGCTGATGCCGGAAGAAACCACGCCCTGTGGGACCTCAGCATCATCCAGGCAAAGACACGCACACTACGAGACAGGTAAACAGTCATCTTTGACTTTTCGCATTCCCCTTTGCTTTCCGGTAAATTATGAGAAAACCTGATGCGCTGGTGTTGCCCAGATGTGCTGACGATGCTTCTTTTTGTAGGTGGAGTGAAGTAACGCGTCGCCTGGAGCTGTGGATTCAAATCCTAGAGATAAACGAGAGTGGAGACTTTGTCCCGGTGGAAGTGGTTCCTGCTCGGGATGAGCGGACCGGGGGAATCTTCCAGCTTCGGCAGGTAAGAGCGGAGCCCCAACGCAACCCACAGTCGACTTCATCACAGCAGCTGGAACCAGCAAACGTCCGCTGGAAAGCCAGCTGCTAAATATTTTCTGAACGTCTGCGTCCTGTTCCTCCTCCTCTCCAGGGTCAGTCGAGGCGAATCCAGGTGGACTTGCGTTCGGTACAGGACTCGGGCACCATGCCTCTGATAGCAGAAATACTGCTCGCAGTGTCGGTCGGTTGTGTGGAGATCCGAAACACGGCAACCGAGCAGGAGGGGGATGAGATGGACAGCTATCAGGTAGACCAGTCGACTACAGCTCTAGCCACGGCTCGTTTGCCTCTTTCACTAAATTGAATTCCAAGTGAACCAAAGCCAAAGATGATTAACTGGCCGCCTTGTTGTACAGGAAGGAGACCTAGAACGTTTGCGGCGGCAGTGGTTAGCTGCTCTCACCAAGAGACAGGAATACCTGGACCAGCACCTGCAGAGCCTGGTCGGCAAAGAAGGTAAAACACACCGAAGTATACCAACATTCATAAAAACAAGCTTGCACATTACAACAAAGTCTGCCCTCTCTTTGAGTTGTGTGCTGCCCTTTTAGTGTAGAAAGTGTTCAACCGATGACCGTTGTTGTACAGAAAAAAACGAGGATGACATGGAGAGGGAGGCCCAGCTGCTGGAGTGGCGCTTGACTCTGACGGAGGAGAGAAACGCTGTCATGGTGCCCTCTGCTGGCAGCGGCATTCCTGGAGCACCCGCTGAATGGTATGACACACGGCAGCATGTGTGTGCGTTTCTCATGAATATTTCCTTGTGCAGGCCTCTCTCAACTTTACATCCTTAAGGCACGGATAAGTATGTCTTTGTTGATTTCCGTGTGTTCACAGGGTTCCTCTGCCGGGCATGGAGACTCATATTCCTGTCCTCTTCCTCAACCTCAAACGTATGGCACTTCTTTGCTAAATATAATAAGCCTGCTCGCATGTTGTTTCTCTTCTACTCGCTGGCTGATTTGCAATGTGTTCTGCTGGCTTTCCGTAGCTGAAGACCTCAGCTCTCTAGAGCAGTTTGAAGTTCCAGAGGCCGGAGGTTGGGACGCCACCCTGAGTGGAGAGGACGAGGACGACTTCTTTGACCTACAGATCGTCAAACACTACGACGGAGAGGTGAGGATGATGATGGAGCCTTGTGAGGTATTTTTCCCCCCCGAGGATGTCCGGTTGGGAAACCGTGTCATTAGCTAAGCGTCTTTGTCGACCCCTGCAGGTCAAAGCAGAGGCATCGTGGGACTCTACCATCCACGAGTGTCCCCAGCTCAGTCGTGGGGGGGCGTGGCCGGAGCAGCGGGTGTACCTGACGATCCGAGTGGTGGTGCAGCTCAGCCACCCCGCTGACATGCAGCTGGTACTGAGGAAGAGGATCTGCGTCAACGTCAACCCGGGCCGCCAGGGTTTTGCACAAAACTTTCTCAGAAGGATGTCCACCCGCAGCACCATACCTGGCTGCGGGGTCACCTTCGAGGTGGTCTCTAACATCCCTGGGGTAAGGCCAGGAGAAGATGGCAGGCCTCTAGTGTTTTGCCATAGAAACGTTTAGCTGGCTGGATTATCTATTACAAATCTTTGATGACATTTTTGTCTCATCAGGACGCGCCTGGTTCAGAGGACAGGGAGATGCTGGCCAACCTCGCCGCCAGCGCACACAACAGCGATTCAGCTGACGACGAGGCCGCAATTGAGAAATACCTCCGCAGTGTCCTCAGTCTGGAGAACATCCTGACTCTGGATAGACTCAGACAGGTTAGTGAATCTCTCAAGTAGATGGAAGTTATATATATTTATCGAAAAGCAGTATTCAGTCAGACAGAATATGTGAAGTTTTAACACACTGCAGCCTAGAAGATACATGGCTTGCTTCATTACTATATTTATCATCGTTGTAATTTATTTATTTTTACACTTTGCACATTCTAATCTGTTGCAATGTGCTATATGTGTGTTGTAGGAGGTGGCAGTGAAGGAGCAACTGTCTAGCAGAGGGAAGAGCAATAGACGGAGCATCAGTTCTCCGTCTGTCCACAGGGTAAACACATATAGTATGACATTAAAATGCACTGCAGGATCATTTAAATATGTACAAAATCAATATACTCTCTCTGTCCATCCATCCTCAGCTGTCTGGAAGTAGACAAGACCTGTCCACAACCTGCCTGGACGACAAGGTAACCCCATTTGCCTCCTGCCTCTACATGTTGACTCCTCTCAGCAGCAGCTGGTCAGAGTGATGAGTTAGAGTATGATGTACTACATCAAACCAACGTCCTTTTGTCTCTCTGCCTGTCTGTGTCTCAGGGTCGATGGGAGAGTCAGCAAGATATCTTCATGCCTTCACAGTTTTATCGCACCCTCCCCCGGCCCGCCTCTTCCCCTTCCACCTACTCCACCTCCCTGTGTTCATCCTCGACTCCCTTCGGCATTTCGCCCCCACAGAACCAGGAGCCAGAGCAAGGTAAACCTCCCTCTGCCCCTCCTCTCTCCTCTAGTATACTTCCTATGCCCCCTTTCCTACACACTCCCAACTTCTCCTCTCCTCCTAGTTATTTCACCTGTCTCTCCTTAACCGGTTCATCTATTTCTACTCCATGCTGGTTCATGAGACTCCACTCCTTATGTTTGATGTCGCCAAAAATATAATGATGTCATTGTTTACGTTACCAAATGCTGGGTCCCCGTGCTCTGTTCCCTTTCTCCCCGTCAAAAGTGATGCGTCTCTTTGCTGCCGGCTCCTTTTGTTGCCGCTTACATCCATGACTTCCTTCCCATCCCTCCTCCTGATCATTTTAAAGCTTTCCCGTGTAGTGTCTCTGATCAGTCTGATTAAATAGTCTCATAGTGATTTACTGTGCATGTCAGAATTCATGTGATTGTGACTTGGTTTAGATTAATTCCGTCAACAAAATGAATAGTTGTTTTGAACGTTTTCTCTCATTGTAATTGCTAAATCAACCGTTGGTGTGTCTCATTGCTGGCTGATGTCTTCTTCCGGCAGTCTATCACTGTGTTGTTGGGTGTGTTTTGGGCCATTTCCTGGACCTGCTTTCAACTTTCTCTTAATCTTTCACACCTCCTCTACCTCCCACACCTGCTCCACTTTTTCCTCTCCTCGCCTCTCCTCTGCCTCTCCTCTTCTCTGCCTCTCCTCCTCACCCCCCTCTCCACAGGTCGCTCAGGACTTGCTGCCTCTTATCTTTCAGTTAAGGCGCTGGTCCCTCAGATGCCCAAACTGCTCAAGTCTCTGTTTCCAGCTCGTGATGAAAAGAAGGAGCTGAGACCGTCGCCACAAAACCAGCAGGTCAGCAGAGCATCGCTTTGTTCTCCTGTGTGAATGGTGGAGCGGGCTGGGGCCCAGTTGGCCTCGCGGATTACAAATAACAACTCTATAATTAGTACTGAATGATGCCAATGAAGTCCAACTGTGGCAGGAAGGTACAGGAATGCAAACATGTGCACGTGTTGTCGTGTCATGACCTTGTTTGTTGTTACCCGGCAGCAGGTCCCTCGCATCGTGACATCAGGAGGGGACGACAATCGAGTGAAAGCAGAGACGGTGAGATTGGTTCACTTCCCTTCGCGACTTTCTTTTGTTTTGTCCCGTGTCGCTCAGATTGAGATTTTATGTAACTATTCGATTTTATCAATATGGGTTTTGATTTGTGCAAAACATTGCAAAAATCCTTTGCTTTTTGTGAATTTGTAATTGGATGACATGATTGGTCTGTGGATGAGCACTGCAGCTTTCATCCATCTGATGCACAGTCTGACTCCAGCTGCACAACGCTGACCGCAGTTGCAGTCCCTCTGGACATAAATTGTCTCCTGCCATACTGCGTTAGAGGGTCGGTGCAGATATTTATTGCTGCCCCCTCCCCCCCATAAATATCGTGACTGACGCAGACAGTGAATCAGAAGAGGCTGAGGTCATCCTGTATGTTGGTCAGTGTGAGCTGAGCTCCAGACGGATCACACACCTCTCTGTTAGACCCTCTGCCTGGGAAATACTCCGTCTTATCAACCTCTTCAACCAACTGTTCTGCTTCCTTATTGTTTACTGGTGTGTGTGTGTGTGGGGGGGGGGTGGGGGGCTGGCTTTGTTCCAAAGACCTTTTCATGTATTTACTCATTAGCCCAGAGGGGGACTGTGTTCTTTTTTGCTGTTGCGCAGTGTGCGGCTACGAATGTCAATGTTGTGTCATGCTGCACATAACAGATCCGAGATTTAGGAGTACCTGATTGGTCTAAAGAGTGATTGGGACATTTTTGGGGAAGTTGATTATTATTGTTGATCTTTGTCCTGTTTTGCCTTGCACTCTCTCGTCTGTCCCTCTGTTCCCGTGGCAACTGTTGGCTTCCTGTAGACTGCAGTTCTACGGCCCCCAGCCAAAGAGAGACGGACAGAGTTCCCAGAGGTCCCTCCTCTTCCTGTGCATGACCCGCATGACATCAGCCCCCTCAGCCAGTCATCAAGCGGATACTTCTCCAGTAGTGTTTCTACGGTTACCCTGTCCGACGTCCTCCAACCCTCCTCCTCGTCGTCCTCCCTCCTGGCTGTCGAGGCGGCGTTACCCACAACCCCCCAGCAGCAGGGCGCTGACAGGAACAATGTTGTAACCTCTCCTTCTCAGTGTGGCACCAAGACAGCCGCCGTTACTCCACCCGCCTCCCACAGCTCAGCCAATCACAACAACAGCACTGTAGAAAACTCCTTCCCTGAACACCAGCTCGTCAACTCGGGAGGAGGAGGAGGCTTTGAGAGGCTGGAAATCTTTCTGGACGATGACGTGTGCAGCCAGGATGACGTGCTGCCCGATTGGCTGACAGAAGGGGCGTGTGTTACAGTAGGAAGCAATAAGGCCGGGACCGTGCGTTATGTGGGAATGACGCAGTTCGCTGAAGGAGTGTGGGTGGGTGTGGAACTGGACACCCCTGTAGGTAAGTAAACAATTAAAGGGCCACGACACACAAAATACGTAAATACATGAGAAACCACTTCCCCCAACACCATGTTTCCATGGAGTAAAAGAGTACACTGTATTTTTGTAATAGTCACAATTTTTGATTTGTCGTGTACTGCCTTTGATTGGTGGAGCTGACCACAGATTACTTACGAGGGCATCCGGCTGCCGCTCATGGCCTCCTTTGTTTTCCTCCCCGCAGGTAAAAATGACGGGTCGGTCGGAGGTCAACGGTATTTCCACTGCAAACCGGGTTACGGGGTGCTGGTTCGCCCGGACCGGCTCTCCGACCGCGATCCGACCAGCCGGCGCACGGGAGACTTCGCTGCTCCCGCCTACGTCCCTGTGTTGCGAGGAGAAGCCATTGTTGCCCGCCGGGGGGAGAACCGCAAGTCCTGGAGCAGTTGAGACAGGGAAAGTAGGAGCTGGATGGGAGAGATGAACTCCCTGCAGCCCTCTTCCTCCTCCTCTTCTTCTTCCTCCCAGCTATGCAACGGGCTGAAACATCCGAACTGACACACTGCCGACCCTCCTATTGTTTAAAGACACACTCACTACATCCATTAATGAGCAATGGATGTAAAAGGACAATAAAGACAATGAAGAGATCATGCAGAGCGAAGGCAACGAAGTTGATGGAAGACTATGAGAGTACGTACAAGTCCGTGGAAGGACTGTTTATCATGTGGGAAGAAAATGCTAAATGAATGGTGGTCACTGGGAAGACTGCTGAGTGAATGCGGGGAGTGGGAAACATTTCCCTGAGATGCTCTGAGCTGACGGACAGGGATGCAAACTAGTCATTTATAAAAAATCCCAGTTCTATTCTGAGATTATATATTTAAACTTTAAGGTGAATACAAAACACTTCTAGAATGAAAAGGCTTCATCTTTTCCACTTGGATGATGGCTATTATAATTATTAATATTTGCCTCTTTGGTTTCTTCTATCCACTACATTATTCGTAGTCAGAACTTTGAGCAATATTTAATAGATTTTTAATGTTTCTTTTGCGTTTGTTATTCTTTCACATCTCACTATCATGAGCTTTTGACAAAAAAAAGACACATTAATATTCCTTTTATACTTGGGACCAGTCACACTGTGCGTTTGCATCCCTGGATACGACGTCTCGGCTCCGCTCCCCTCAACTCGGACTAAACTCTTTGATTATCTGTTTGAGACTCGTCTCTTCCGCCTGGACTCCTTCTTATGTTTTGAAGATAGCTCCTCCCAGAATGTGCCTTCACCATGGCTTGGTTTGCATTTGTATCTTCTCTTTTATTTAATTTCTGTTATCAGTGTTTTCGTTGAGGAGAATGACTCGTGCAGTGTGAGGTGATCTCAGGGACCGCAGAGGAGGGGAAAGGATGAGGTGTGTGTGTGTGTGTGTGTGTGTGTTGGTGAAGACTGTAAGGCAGGAGGAGGCGTGTCCTTTAGCGGGACAAAGCCGCTGTGGGAGGAAATTGCTTGTAATGGGCTTTAAAAGTAGATTTTGCACTGGAGGCGTTGGCGAGGAGCATCGGGATGTCCGTGGGGTCGGGCAGCGGGGCGGAGAGGCAGCCCGAGCCAACGAGTGGCGTGGAAACGGTTGTCGATGACGTCGGTCTAAGCCGGCCTCAGTCGGGGGCTGTCTTGGCACCAGGCCATCCGCCCGCTGCGACGGACGGTCTGGACACTAGGGGGCGTGGTGGCGCTCCGGTGAGGTCGGTGGGAATGGGCATGTGTCGCGTGTTGAGGAGAAGAAAGTGAGCTGGGCAGCAGAAGCTCTGCGGGGTATTTAGACGCTCGGGAAGATAATTGATTTGCTTCTATACATTTAGTTTTTGTGTTCATTAATTTCCAAACGGGAGAAGAATAACTGGGAGAACGAGCAGGAACGCCCGGCAAGATGATGTGGCAGACTTTGGGATAAAAGGAAAAACATATTTTCCTATTGAGCATCACATTCCAGAGGGACTCTCCACATCGACGGGGACCTTTCCTCTGCGTGCTCAGATGTGGGCAAAGCGTCCGCAGCAGGACTCTGTGTCCAGACGCTCAACGTCTCCCACCTCCCACGAGGAAAGTGGAGCGGCGTGTGCGACCAGGACTTAAAGTAAAAGGGGCGCTCCTCCTCTTTCACACATGAGAGCGCAGTTTACTCGTGAGGAGTTTTAATGTCTCCCGGAGCTCTGGGAGAGCTTTACATCTGAGAAGGGGAGTGGTCCTTTGTGAATGACCTCCACTAAGGTCAGCGTGTGAAGAAGCGTCGGTCTCGCCAAGGGAGCGATGGGATCGACGTTCCGATTGGTCGATGATGGAAAAGTAATATTTCATCGGCATCACTCGGTTACTTTAATGTCTCGTTTATTAACGACTATTCTGAGTTCCTGATGATGACGAACATGAATGTGCTTATTATTATTATTATTCTACGTGTTTTCTATGACGCAGACACTTCTCATACGATGATGCACACGTATGACCACATCATCTGGAGGACGACGTGCACGTAAAAGCACTTTCATCGTCTTTTAATGGACACGTGTGTTTTTTTATCACGCATCTTCTTAATTCGAGAGGCCTGAATCTTACTATTTATATTTAAATGCCTGTACACATGCATTTATCGCATGAAAATTAATGAACGCCTTTTTATTTATTTTTTATTTTGCACAAATGGTTAAATGAAAATTGCTGCTATTAGCATTGTAAAATCTACCTGTAAATGGATCGGTTGATTAATCTAACGCTCTGGATCTCCTACTGTCTTCTAGATTGGGATTCCAGTAGTTTTGTTTATTTCTCTTCTTTCTTTTGTTAACCCCGGACGGAGAAGCTAAAGCCAGTGCTTTGGTTCGGTTTCTAAAAGGATCCTAAAAATGAGGCCCTTTCGTGAGCCTTTAAGATGAGCGGGGAGTAAAAAGGTCGCTTCTGAAGAGAAGGTGTAGTCTGGGTGGAGGAGACATGATGTCACCGTAGCTATAATCCATTTGTTTAATACCTGAGTCAGCAGTCCTCTGGTTGGTCGTTGCTATTGGTGGCTGTCGGGCAGGTTATTAGTTGGCCATTTGGGGAGTGGTTTGGAGGTTGGACTCCTGTTTGTTTTCTCGTCTGTGTGTGTGTGTGTCTCTGTGTGTGTGTGTGTGTGTGTGTTAGAGAGAGAGAGACCTGGCTCTGACTCAGTAATGTCTCCGAGTTCCTGCCAAGATGGGAAAATGACCACCAGCTGCCACTTTCCTTGATACACTTTAGGATTTCAGCTGAGGGGGGGGGCAATAAACTCTCTGGACTAGTTCTAAAGCCCCCCCCCCCCCCCCCCCCTGTGGCTGGTGGACTCTCCCGTCCTGGTCTTGGCTCGTGGTTCTGTTCTGGGGGTTCGAGATCGCTTCAGGCTGTTGGATGTCCCTCGCATGTGTTTGTGCCTCAGAAAACCACGTGACGAGTTTCTTCCTCACACGCTGTTTTCATATCGACGACGCTTCAGTTAATTTGCACATAAGCCCCCCCCCCCCCCTCCCCGAAAGAATGACTCGGTTCGCAGCGTTGTACGTGCATTACTTTATCAGATTCCGTGTGACGCTCACATCAGACTTAAAGAGGGACAGCGCCGCCTGCCTGAAGCCCGGCAGCCTTCCCACGAGGAGCTGTACGAAGAGGAAAGGAGTGTTCTGCTCCGAGTGGATGCGATGCCGCCGTGTCTGCTCCGGAGAGATTAGAGCAAAGCCAGAAGTGTTATTTATGTGACGGTCAACCCTCAGAACCACATCCAGTTTGACTTTTATTGATGCGATTTGTATCCCTGCATATTCCTATTTATCTGTTTAAATCTTCCCCTCACGATGTTCTTTGTTGCTGTTCTTGTGTTGAAAGCTTCCGCTTCATGTCTGCGCCGCGCTCCCTCCGGGTTCCTGTTGCTCGTCCTCTGGAGCCAGAACCGTCTCAACCAATCGCATCGCTGCTGTCCTCTGAAACTCATCGTTCATTCTGAAAATAATATGAAAATCGCTCTGGTTTACTGTTTTTAATTTCTCAAAAGACGGAGCAGCTTCTTCTTCCTTCGGTGATGAAGCTGCCGTCTGGTTTTAAATGGACGTCAAAGGGACTTGGGAATAAGTTTCTCACCGATTTAAGCTCCTGTATTACTGCCTTGCTCGAGGGACTGACTTCAACACAGGGAATTTTATATACCACCATAACATCTGAACCAGTGGCCTCGTAGCCCACCACTGCCCCACAGCAGCGGCCCCGAGGCTCACCTCCAGCTCCGAGCTGGGGTTCTGCTTTTAAACATTTTACCTGCAGAAAAGGATCCGGCTCTATTCTCTTTTTCTTTTTTGTTGTCAGCACCACGCGGACTCCTCCTCGTGTCCAGAGTGTTCTGCCAACTTCTTCCCTGAGGCCTTTTTTCTTTTTTTTCCTTTTTTTTAACTGACAGACTTTCAACCCACTTCGCTACTAAACTGGTGCTCCCCTCCCCTCAGTGTGTTCTCGCATATTACAATAAACCACACAGTCTCAGTGCAGCCCTGGTGCAGCTTTGTTTTTTTGTTACAATAACCAATTATTTCAACAGCCGAGGATATAGATAAGACTTCTCGTCTTGGTGCATTTGTTTTAAAAGGCAGTTGGTATCAACACAATGTTGTGTGTCTGGATGAAGGGTTTGCTATAACTAATATTTCAGACCGAGTTTATTTTCCACCTAATTTTAGTTTTTAACACCAGCGGACACAATGGACTTCCCCCTCTGTCTTGGGGTGTGAGCTCCAAATCTTTTGTGTAAGTGTATGTGTGTTTGTGTGTGTACACACGTTTGGGTTTTGATTAATTTTATTATTCGATGCTGCAATCCAAAGAGTAAATGTGTATTATAATACATTTTTATCATTATCTGAACAGTAATATGGTAGGAAAAAAATAAAGGCAGATTTAAAAGTTTGTTTATTGTTATTCTTCAACAACGTAACCGTTGAATCTCTTGCTGAATATTTCTGGTTTGACTCGAGGACGCTTTCTGGCACAACAAGACAAGACGCACTTCATGGGCTCGGATCACGTTTTTATTCCCTTGTAAATAGAATATCAATAAAAACACCTTAAAAATAACAAATACGGTTTATCCAACAGATGAAAAAGTAACAAAAGGCGTATGCAGATCTTCCACATAGCGATTACAGAACAGTCTACCGTCCAAAAAAGGCACTAAATCTTGAAATAGAAAATAACAAAGGGAGACATATCAAGTCAAAGTGATACAACAAACCTGCGGGGGTTTGATATTTCATTCTTTAGAATCATTTCATCATTTATTGCCGAAATGGAAACAACTCGGGTTGTTTATTCTTTACATGACGGATACAATGTCGGAACCATTTTTTTCTGTATTTATTTACAGTCATTGGCTGATTTAATAAAGACATTAAAACGGCCACATCTACATAAAAAAGAAAAAAAATCCTAATTTCATCCAACATTCAGTTCTGAGGCGCGAACTGACTGCAGCCGCGTTGGCGACGCAGTCGGCAGTCCTCTGTTTGCTCTCGTGGGCTGACCTCAGGTCAGATCGAGATCCTCTGCGACGCCTCTGACGGCATGCGGCCCTGACCCGTCACGCCGAGCAACACGTTTACAGCGCGAAGGGCCGGATGCCACCGGGGGGGACATCAAAGTGAATACCTGGCGTCCGGGACGCGTTTGTTTTGTTTCCGGTGAAGAACCAGCGAATGGAAGCCCGTCCTTCTTTAGACTAAGAGGAACCGCAAGGCAGCGGGGGGGCCGGAGGCCAGAGAACTGAACCGATGAAGACGTCGCGCAATGTCAAACAAGGTACTGAATCTAACTGGAAGAGCAAAGGTCATGTCATTTAAAGTATTTACCGTGTTAGATTTTCGTGACCACTTTGACTTTTAGTGCAATTCAAGTTGATTATGAGAATAAACACTTTAAAAACACTAAAAAGCAAAGTGAATAGACAGTTTAGGGTCAAAAACAGAAACTCGACCAGAAACGAGATAAAAGATCGCGAGTTTGCGTTTCTTATTTTTGGGTTTCTCATGGACTATTTTTTGGATTAATTTGAATTCTCATGTTTATTCATTTAGTTTTCCTTTCAGATTTTGTGGCTCTAAAATGACGCTCACAATAAAAGCCCTCCTTTATTCACATTAATGTGCCACTTCGGTTCACAAAAGTACAACTTCAAAAGAAGACCATGAAGGCAGCCGCTGAAATGGTTTTAAATCCTGAAATAATCTCAAAAGAGCACAAAGTCTAAAATGAACCCCTAGATTCACCTCAGAAAGGCTTCTTCTTGGCAGATAAAAAACATAATTAAAAATTCCAACCCTTTAATTGGAAGTATATTTTGGTGTAAATAATTCAAACGGATGACAGGAAAAGCTACATCACTGACTTCTTTCACGCTTAAAGCGAATGACACCCGGGCAGCTGTGCTGCCGCACAATTAAAACAATCCAGCACAAAATGTTGATTCTCAAAGACGTTCAAACTGAAAGTAACACGACTTGAGTTAGAATTCCACCACGACTAATACGGATTTCTTGGACTTGGTGGAAGCAGGAGCTTATGCATGATGTATGTTCTTTTCTTTTTTAAGAGTGGAATTTCCCTTTATGTTCAAACTCAAGTTATTGGCTCAAGTTCAAGAAGGAATTTCCCTTTTAGAGACACCGACATTTCTAATCTCCGATCAGCCAGCGAGCCTCTCGGCCACATCACAGTTATAAATCGTCTCGTTACTTTCACCCCGACGGCCTGGACTCGTATTCACGTTGCAGCAGCCGTGGAGGAACCTGCGGGTGCAGCTTATAGCTGAGCGGGGTTAAGTGAGGTATTTGTGTTGAGTTGGTTGAACTCTGAACGAGTAGCTTCGCCTGTAGAGCACCTGGTGATGAAGCGGTTAGCGGTGGCCGTCACAGAACATCGAGTTCCTGCTTGGTTTCTATCCAGTGATGAACGTACAGCCATTGTGGAAGTCCTTCCTCGTGACCACGGGTTATAAACACAGCTAATAAATAAGGCACTTCAACGAAAGAAACGTAGGGTACACGCGTGGAACAAAAACATGACGGATCAATCTGATGTGCTGGATCTCCTAACTGGTGCTATTTACTCTTTAACTAGCGAGAAAGGTTACGCGCTACAGCAACGTACACGCCAACTACTCTTACGCAGACAAAAGGGACGTTTCGAGGTCGGATGGAACTTGAGCGTGAACTTTCGGTAACAATAAAATGTAGCATTTCAATTGGAACCTAAACAATAAAAAAGGTGCACTTAGCTTTGTTTATCGGTCCTAGAGTGAGAGAGAGAGAGAGCGAGCGAGCGCCTCAGTGTCTGTCCACGGCTTATCTTGCAAACTGCCCAATATTTTGGATGCCTAGTTACGGCTGCATGCTCAAGGACATCTAGAGGTCGCAGAGACTCACACTACACTGCCATTGGCCGCCTGCTGACTCCTCCCTCGCTCCTCATAACAGGGTCTCTGGCCAGTAGCTGGTGCTCCTCGTCACATAGCCGACAACACAGCGACACCCCCAGGTCAAAACGTGACATAATCCTTGTTGGGTTGGAAATAACAATTACAAAAATTAAAAAGACTTCTACAACGGCTGTACTGGGATCAATATTTCTTGAGTTGACTAATTTATTCGTCCTTTTCCCAAAGAACACTTCTCGCTGCGGTTGAATCCGACTCACTCAAGTTTCCCAAATCCTCCTCTTCCTCTCTTCCTGCTGCCTCTCTGGTGTTTCAGTCGTTCACACCGGTCAATCGTATGTCTGAACAGCAGGGACTCCTAAGCACCATGACATTGATCCAATAAAGTGTCATTTGAAATGAAAATATAATTTAAACGGGACAATGTGTGTTTAGAACACGTGGCATATCGAGCACAAACACGGGTATGCCGAAACTAAAGGAAAAGGCATTTTCCTCCCAATAGTTTGACACATCTGATGCATCTTTGATGAGCATAACTATAACACACAGCTCCATCCATGACCAGCACACACTCAAAATACACAACATAAAAACGTAATACTTTGGCTAATGCGTCCCTCACCTTTCACCGACAAGACAGACTCATACAGACGCTTTCTCTCATTTGAAGCCAATATATATACTGTAAATATAAATGGATCATATACACATACACATATATGTGTGTATATATATATATATATATACATACACATATAAATATATGTGTATATATACACACACACATATATATATACATACATAGACACATACACATATGTGTGTATATATACATATATAAATACACATATAAATATACACACATATATATACATATATTTCTATCTATATATATATACACACATATATATATACACATACACATATATTTCTATCTATATATACCACATACACTCCATGGTTTCTATAACACACTGTATATGCATTCATGTGTAGTATATGTATGTATTCACGTTACACTTTAATCTGTCGTATTAAACAGTGTCATTACATTGTGTAATACTTCACAACTGACGGATCAGTATTGATTATAGATCATCTCGTACTATTCACACCCGGTCACCTGGACATCCGGGTTTCTAATTGTCATTCAAATGTGTATGCAGTTATGTATCGAGTAACTTCCATTTGTGTTACTTATTAATATGGAAGCAAAAAGAGAACAAGAAGATTTAGCTTTTAAAAGCAATGAATGCTTAAATGGTGAAATGTCTACCTAAAACTTGATATTTAAATACTGTTGAATGTATAGTCTGTTTATAATATGTTATTAAAATAACTACCTATGTATGTGGTTTGAACTCCTTAATGCAATTTCAAGTTGATCAAGTTCCTTAACTTTCTTCATTTTCTGAACAGAAATATGTTTGAGACCAGAGGAGAAGCAGCGGCGCCTCGACTCGTCGGTCATGTGACGCATGGAAGCCAGACAAAACCTGCACCGTTCAAAAGTTGCGTCATTTTTTTTTGGGAGAACTTAAAATAATTACAAGGAATTAAACCACTCAATTTCAGATAGATCGTTTTTAAATAAAAATTGTAAATATTAAACATCCAGGTATTCCTGTCTTTGTTTCCATATATTGAGTTTATTCTAGCAGGGCAGGAGGAGGAGGTGGAGGAGTAGGTCCTTTCTACATTTCCACAGGCCCACAGAATGTTGTTACCAACGCGCCGTGACCTTCGTGTAGCGGAGCTTATTCTGCCGTCCTTCACACTCGAAGGAACCAACAGCAAAACCTTTGAAATGGAGTCAGCCGTGATTAAATACGCAACAGAATTTTAAAAAAACGACCAGTTGGAAATTAACTTGACTTTCAAACTCAGGCGTTTCATCTTTTGAGGCGGTTGAGTTGTGTGATCACAGTGCGCCCCGTGTCAAATACAGTGTTGTCCTGCGGTGGAACCGGCTCGATGCATCGAGTCTACGGAAGATTTAAAATGCCGAAAACAAAATCGGCAAATAATTGAAGGGACAACACTGCACATGGCCGTGTGTACTTCCCCTCATGGGTCATGGTTAAAGAATGTGATTTCCCTTTCTTGGTTTGGGCATTTCTTGTCTTCCATAGTCTGATAGGGAGCACTTTAAGAAATAAAAGTGTATTGTTATTATCATCATTCTTATTATAACATACTAAAAAATTCTATAAGAGCGTAGCAGAGCAGGTCGGTGGTTGGAGGTAGGGTTGGGAGGTATCTCAGGGTTGGGAGGTATCTCAGGGTTGGACTTTACACGACTTTTGGTCTTTCATTTTTTTGTTTTCACTTATTACATTCCTATAAAATCTGCTTGCATATTAACACACCTCAGATCCTGCTCCATTCATTGCTCTGACAACGCCAATGTCCGCCGCCCGTTTCAGTCGTCCTCCAGCGTTTCCGTCTTGATGTCATTCCCGATACTGCACCCTGGCCCGTCCACCTGATTGGCCAGGGCGTGGCTGCTGTGGTTGACAGCCGCCTTCTCCAAACCGATTGGGTCCTGGGGCTCGGACAGCACGCTGTGAATGGTGGCTTCGTCCTGGAGGGAGGGCGACGGGGGAGACCAGGACACGCCTGTCAACCTGGAACCTTCCACCTGAGGGACCGCCCCTGACACGTGGGAGCGGCCAATCAGGGAGGTGCCCCTCTGTCCAGACAAGCCCCCTCTGCTCAGGACAGAAAACCAGCTGGGCAGCAGCGTGGGTACCTGAACAAGGAGCGGACAAATACAGGGAATGTTAGGAGAATGTTTTTATTTTGTGTGTGTGTGTGTGTGTGTAAGTGTGTAAGTGTGTGCGTGCGTGCATGCGTGTGTTTTGAAAGGCTGTACCTGGGTTGGAGAGGACAGGTCAGCTCGACTGAAACCAAACTGCTTGGCTGAAGCTCTCTTGTCAAATAAGGACACCTCGCAACCCTGTGAACGAGCAGCACACAGGTTACACAATAACCAGTTTGTTCCACCACCACGACAATATTGCCGTAACGCTGCGACCCCTGACCTCTCTGCAGCTAGTGATTGATTGTGTCAGAGTCAAATACGTGACTAAGTGTAAACTCAAACAGGAGACACAAAGTGGACTCAAAACAAAGCCCCGCTGTGCGTGCACTGTCGCTCGCATACCTCCGAGCTGCTCAGTTACCTGGTCAGGGAAGTCGTTGCCGTCCACCTCGTCGCTGTTGGACTGACCGCCTGGACTCTGAACCTCGATGCCGTGGCTCTCCAAGATGGCTGCTTCTTCAAAAACACAAACCTCATCATAGCATATCGACCTCAAGCGTCGCACGAGGCAAGAAAGGACGCATGTCTGAGAGTCAGGGGAATAATGCGTATTCCTCGCTGACACCCAGGTGTGTGTGTGTGTGTGTGTGTGTGTGTCTGTGCAGAATGCCACAGCAGCTGTGTGTAGAGCAAAATGGCATCCAAGTTTCTCTCTCTGCCACACAGGGAGCAAAGAGCGTCCGACTAGGATGTGGGCTGATGAGTAAAGCCTATTTTATGTGTGTGTATTGATTTATTTAGAGATGCTCAGCACAGTGGATATCTGGTTCTTAATAAAAAGGGATCACACACACACACACCAAGTTTGGAACTCTCAGCGTCACGTTGAGGTCTTTTGTCAATCTTGTCAGTTTAACCCCACAAATATTCACTGCTGTCTAACTGACAGACAGACAGACAGACAGACATTACCAATGTTGGCGCGCCTCTTGATGTCTTTGCGGCGGTTGGCAAACCAGTTGTAGACCTTCAGAGACGTAACTCTCTCCAAATCTGACAGCTTCTTTCCTGCAAAACACACACATGTGGACATCACGTTTTGATACTACTTTTGACCAATAAAAGTAATTTAATGAACAGACGATTCCAGAACAATTGACCTCATGAGGACTGCAGTACTCTGTACTGAACATTTTAGATGTGCATTGATACATAGTCACACGTATTTTTGTCTTGAAAATGCTTTTCAGGAATTTAACAGAAAGGTTTCCCAGAAAACTGAGGCATGTCTAGACACTGTTTTGGTCCCCACGGTGACACAAGTCCCCATGGGTCTGTGTGCACTCAGGTAAAAGTCCCCACTGGGATACAAGTACAAGAACACACACGCACACACAACCAGAGAGCTATCTCTCCGGGCTGCTGCGTCTCTCTCCTCTACTCCTTCAGTCATCTCCCCGGGAGTGTTTTTGAAGGCTCATTCAAGCCCATCTAATTTCACTGGTCAGAAAGTCTCTTCGCAGCAATTCTTCAAAGAGTTCAAAGATTCAATGCGGCTGCTTTTTTTTTCAACATAGTGTTTATAACCCTGTCACTGAGGAGATTTTTTCATCACTTCTGCTGTTTAAAAGCATCCGTCATACAACAATAACATCCCCAAGCATTCAGTAAACAGAAAATGATCAAACGTGTTGGTTTTTTCCGTAACAAAAATAGTGGCATCATGTAAATAAACTGTTGGTATTTGAAGAGTTACATTCAATAAATAATTGATATTCATGATCTGGACTGAATGGACGGACTCGGTGATTGTGTAAAATAAAACTAATATATTGTGTTTATTTAGCAGTAAAATGAGGCATTTTTCGTCCTCTGGACATCAGAGCTACTTTGTTTAAACTGCAGAGGAGTTAAGTCGTGTGTTTCTCATGATGCAACATGTTTGGTTACCTTGTTGTTTTGGGGGGTTTTTTTGCACTGAAGTGGACTTTGTGAAGTGAATGCTGTAAAAGCACAATTACACTTCCTGTTGGGTCTCAGTATACAAAGTGATGGACATGACACAGGGAACGCTACAGTGATTTTCCTCTATGATCATTCACTTCCTCTCAGTCATTACAAAAATAGAGTAGGACTCACAGCCAACGACACTTCTAGAAATAACCACCTAGTTGCATTTGGACCATGGGGCTCCTTGACATGGCAGGTCTACATCTCATCTCAGTAGCTAAAAGCAAAGACTAAAACTATTTTGTTAACCAAGCAAAGATATTTACACTATCTACCATTTCAGTCCAAGTCATTCGTTCCTATTTTGACCTACCTGGTTTCTGAATGACGGCGTTGCAGGCGGTGGCAATCTCCTCTCTCTTTGCTTCATCAGGGTACTGGTGGTCAATGAAGTAGCTACACACACACACACACACACACACTATAATCCCTGTACCAATTAAACACCATACGTTATGGTATACACCTCCTCCTCCTCCTCCTCACCTCTCCATAACAGCCAGGCACTCCTTCCTCCAGGTAAACCTGCTCCCCCGCCGCAGACGGAAGCCCCCGGGGGCCAAGCCGAACGGAGGCGGGGCTTGCTGCCAGTCCATCACGTCCTCGAGGGCCACTGGGGCGACTCGCATGGCCAGAGTGGCACCTAAAGTCACAAAGGCAGGCATTTCAACACGCCGCAAACAACGCGAGTAGGAATCACAAGCAGTTTTCTGTTGACCATTACTCCACCGAAAGAAAAATCTCAAATATAATGATGAAATGTCATTATTGAAGATTGGAAATGTGCTATGCATCTTTACCCTTAACCATGAGGTTGCAAGGACAAAAAATGATTCATTAAAATCGTGACATTTATCATCGAGCATCGAGCCAATGAACCAAATTAAAGTCAAGAAATTCTGATGAAGGCACTGGGCCAGCTTTTTTTTATTTTTCTCCAAGGGACGACAAGGATAACTAGACTGCACTGCTTCCGTCATAAATTCCAGTGTGTGGGTCTGGACCAAACACAATGTAGTCATTGTTCAATCCCAGGAAAACAGCCTTGTATTCCAGTCACCAGGGATATCTCAAGACGCCCATTAAAAAAGAAAAACACACACATGCCACGGCTTTCTTTTCTGACGGAAGAGACTCTTTGACTCCAACTTGTCTGCAACACCCCGAACACCGAAGGCCGGTCCTCCGCTGCCAGACCTCTCCTAGTTCATGTTCAAATCAGCGATTAACACCAACGAACTGGGGTACAATTTACTTTTCTGCCCTGGTGTACTGGCGCCTCAGTCTTTGGGTGTCCGACGGCAACATGTTTGGAACAGATAACGAGCTCCTCCCCTTCTGTTGTAGCGAGGATTGTCCTCCTCAGTTTGATGGGACGGATTTGTGCTCCGTCAGCGTTAAGAAACGCTCCGTGTTATTGAAGTCAGCACTGCCAGTCGTGCATTCAGTGCAGCTGGTTATTGAAAAACATCTTACCCCTTTACCGTATTTATATTGTTATTTTTCTTACAAAGTGGAGGGTGGCGTTACCGGGATTGGTCTTTTCCAGCTGGTACCAGCGAAAGAAGGCCCGTTTCTTCTGCTCGCTGAGGTCGGATCCCTGCTGCAGGAGCCAGTGGGAGATCCGGCTCTGACTGATCCCTGCAGAGGAGATGAGGGGATGGGAGGGGAGGGGAGGAGAGAGGAGTGAGGTCTGTAGGTCAGGAGCTGGATGCCTGTCGGCATGTCAACTGGCAGTTCAGGTGCAGGTGGGTGAGGTGTGGTGGACGTCGATACTCACCCGTTACCTGAGCGACCACGGCCTGGGAGATCCGCCTGTTTGCCAGGAAGGACTTAATCTCCTCTTTGATCACAGCACTGTCCCTCCTATAAGCAATGGGGGGAGGGGGGGGTCTACTGGTTTACAACAGAGTACAGTCCGACATTACACACATAGAGCACACTTTAAACCAGCTGTAACTCTGCAATCCACATACCTATATAAATATATTCATGGCAGCAACTGCTGCCGAGGCCGAATATGTTGCAGGAATCACGATGCCAGACGCTGCTGTAATATTCGCTGCTTTCTGCTTTGATTTCATCTTCACACACCCTTGAATCAATACCGCTCTGATTGCTGCTGTCTGACTGCAGACTACAGATGAGGAGCACTAGTGAGAGTGTGTATGTGTGTGTGTGTGTGTAAATGTGTGTGTGTGTGCAAATATGTGTGTGTGTGTGTAAATGTGTGTGTGTGTGCAAATATGTGTGTGTGTGTAAATGTGTGTGTGCAGGCATTAATCCTTGAATCCTTCAGATTCAGAGAGAGCTGTTGACCATCAGGCCCTGCCGTCTGCTTCAGCCAGCTATTCTTTATGCTTCCAGTGGGGTGTAAAGCCACTTATACAGCCTTTGGATTGCAAACAAATAAATATAATCATAATTGTCATGCTAATTCAGGGAACTGGAGCTGTGGCAAACTGTACATAATCTACTTGTAATCCAATGGTCGGTGCTCTAATACTGTCAGCAACAAGGTTGGGTTACTTGGCGCTCTGGGGAAATACTGCTTGGAGTCTGCCAACTAGTACAAACAAGTTTATGCACTGACGAAATGTACTCGGCTTTACTCAGTACTTTTACAGTAGAAAAACAAACGTGTCATCACTCCCTGGTAGACTAACTATGAAAGCATAACACTGTTTAAAACATTTCGTTGTGCTTCAATTTCCTATCAGTCACCAGCTGACGTCAGCTGGTCTGGCCTGGTTCTTCCTGGTCGAGCCACTTCTGGTCCAACCTAGCCTGAGTTGAGTCCGGTGTGGTCTTACCTCAGCAAGTCCTCCACCTTGTCATCAACATCGATGTCCTCTTCATTGGTCTCAAACCCGTAGACCGGTGCCGCCACGCCAAGAGGGAACCGGGGCGGCGACAGCTTCCCGTTGGTGACGGCAGCCAGGCCGTTCTGGACCACCGCCGCCATGGTGACCGGCGATGCCACTGGGATGGGCGGAGGTGGGGAGGCGGTGTCGAAGTGGTTGCTGGGCGACAGCGAGAGTCGGTTGTTTGGGAAACTTGTTTGGGTGGCCGTGGAAGTCATGGAGGAGGAGGCGACGCCGGCGCTGGAGGAGGACAAGGAAGAGCAGGGAGGCATGTAGGGAGGCTTATGGTACAACTTCTGTCCATGTTTGCGATCCAGGTGCTCCAGCGTGTCCAGGGCATGGAGGACCTCCGTCTGCGTGATGCCGGTCCTCCTTAGCCTCTGCAGGAGGTCGATCTGCTCGATGGTGAAACGAGGCTCCTCGCACTGCTGGAACATCCTGCAGGGGATCAAAACAACGACAAAGAACAATGAAAAGAGTTATTTTGGTTTAGGAGACACAATTCTAAATACAACAAGTAGGAGTTAACGGCAACAGTCATTTTTTACCACAGCAAAGACACTAATAGAAAGTCTTATCTCACGAGAAATAAATCTAACTTGTCAACAAAATAACTAACATTCCTGAGAAAAGTGAATGAAGAGCACAAACTAATCAGGTAGTATCAGTCCTTCCTCCTGTCTTCCGTTCTCCTCCCTCTGCTGATTCACCGCCAGCAGGTACCGCTGGGACAGCGAGGAGGGCTGCTTTGTCTCAGATCACAAGTTTACCAAAGCAAACTGAGCTAAACAGTTAAACTGCATACAGACGACTTTTGTCTTAGAAAAAGAAACGGCGAATGTGCGGTTGTTTGGGAAACGTGTCTTGGCGGCGGTGGAAGTCATGGTCGGTGGACGAGCCTGCAGACGCAGCCGATTGAATTAGGTTTCGCTTTTGTTTACATGCTCATGCTTGCTGAACAGATGTATTGATAAAGTATCGGCTTTTTCCTTTGCCAATGTTTAATCGCATGTACAGTATCACGCATGTTGTTGTTATCTCCACCTGGCTCCCTGAGCTGCTCCACTGTGTGTTGGAGCGCCCCGACACCAGGAGCAGAGGAGATGGCCGCCGCAGCGTGCTGATAAAATGACACCAAAACATTAGAAAGTGTGGATAAAAAAAACGTTGAGGCTTATCAATACTACGGTCTTTAATAGTTTAGCACCGGGGCCCGTTGAATACCGAGTTTCGTTACCCAACCCTTACTTTAGATCAACACACAACAGGGTCTGGCTAGGGCCGTGTTCAGTCCGTCCCTCCTGAGCTGCTTTGGAAACATGGCGGTGCAACATGGCCGGACTCGGAGAAGAGGACTGTGGAGATATAAATAGCTTTTTCTAAGCTAACAAAAACATAATGGATTCTTAGGTTTCAGGTCAAACATAGTTACACGGAGCCTATAAGTCCCCCTAAATGTCATACACTGTCGTCATCTTAAATTGCACAAATTGCTTCATTTTAGGCTGTCAAAAAAACAAGTCTGTTCCACGACCGCCCTGGAACGATCTGCAAGCAAAGCTTGACCTGGAGAGCCACAACCTCTTTCAATTAAATTAAACTTATCTGATGTTCTTGTGCTGTTATGTGTCGCTGCTATTTGACCCTGTCTTGCCAAAGTCTTACATATAAAAGAGGTTTGTAATCTCATTGTGACTTCCTGATTAAGGGAGAGAGGAAATAGACATGAAATAAACACATGTACACATCGAGAGGCTCTTGGGCAAAGAACAGTGACCATGAATATTGTCAAAAATGGAGCTTGTTGAAAGGAAAATCTGCATTTTCTACTCCAAAATATTTTTTTAGCTCATTGATGACCTTTCTACAAGCTGAGTTTCACATCCACGTCAAGGGGAGGCAATCAAAAAACAAAATGGAAGAACGGTCACATCTGTTAGCTTCCTGCCTGCAGATTTACAGCGCACGCACATGCACACACACATTTAATTCACACACACACACAGTCAGACATCAGAGTTCGGCAGCTGCTATCCAGATATACAATGCATTCCTACAGATTAAATACGGCTTTTATCATAGGGGATTCGTTTCCAAGCCCAATATTCATATAATATGGCCCTACTAATGTAACGTACGGTATTTATTCAAACCAAAACCATGCTCTCTAACAAACACACTGATTTAATATAATTTCTAAAGAAAAAAAAAGAAATACCAGCGCTTGTAATAACAGAATAGAGAGAGAGAATGAAAGAGAGAGAGAGAATAACGCATCTGTCTTGATGCTTTTCTTTCTGATGCCGAGAAGAAAAACAGGCCACAGCAGAGAATCAAAGTCAGCAGAGCAGACATGTCAACACTTATAGAGGAGGAGGGTGAGTGTGTGTGTGTGTGTGTGTGTGTGTGTGTGTGTCTTGGGAAAAATGCCAACAAAAATGTACATCTCAGGCAGCCAAGCTGCATACTTTCTTTCACTGCTGCAGAGGATGAGTCACGCTATATGAAGTTAGGAACGATATGTAGGTCCCATACAGGGCTGCTGAATTGGAGGGAAATGCTGGGCTCCACCATTAGGTTTTCATTTCATGATAACCGATCGGTTTACGATATCTTGCTGCGAATGAACCATGACGTGATTTCACTTATCTCAGTAACTTGTCGAGCCTTGTTTGCGGTCTCCCCGCACTGCTGTTGCTGCAGCGACTCACAAAACTGGTGCAATTAACACTTTGGTTTGAAAGCGTGTCACAAGGAACAAGTACAGTGTCGGTAGTTCATGCAACATTTTTCCCCCCCGAGCATGCAGGGAAACTTAATCGAAAAATTGACAGATGGGATGAGGATTTATATTCATTGTGCAGACCGTTGGCTGGCGTACGCCCAAACAAGTAACTTGGAATCAACCCCGCCTTCTTTAGCCTCATAGTTTCCAGGTCATTCTGGCCACTGCCTGCGTTTGGCCAGATCAACAGCTCGAAGACCTTGCATTTTCTTTAATGACCAGGTACCGTGTTTAGTTATGCTCGGCACACACTTGTGAATTGTGGAATCGACAACAACAAAACTAAAGAGTTAACCAGATGCCGTCTAATTTAGAACGTTAAAGAATAAACCAAATGGATGCGAGTGCAGATGGACTGGTCCCCATCAGACCGGTGGCTGCCTCGCAAGGACGTTCTCTGAAGCTGCAGCTATTTAATGTTCAGTGAAGAGCAAGAAAGTGCTGACCTGCCTTGAAATAGACACTTCTGAACAAAACGCACTTTTGCTTTCCCATCGTCTCCCATTGCTTTTACTTGCGATCACATGACCACACTTGAGGCAGCTGGGATGAAACAGACTCCTGCCTGGAAGGCACTGCCCCCCCTCAGGTGTTTTCACTTGCACTAAACGAGAGGCCAACAAGCTGCCCTCCTTCCCTTTGGGCCTCTTTTTCTCACGTGACGCTTGTGCCGATCCAGTTAATTCCATCTTTTAACGCTGTGATTTACTTTGTCGCACAATATCCGTTGATGTTCAGTTGTATTTTTACTGTTCTCCCTGAGCAGAGCTGAAACCACAGGAGGAGGAGGTCAAATAAAGACTAATTAGAGATGTGGCTTTGGAAAGAAACCGCTCTGCATGAGTGGAACTTGCTGACTGCTTCCCCTTCTGTGCTCCTATCAATTAAGTCGAGTCCAGTGTTTTCCTATCGCACCAGCGCTCCTATTGTAGGGAACTTGTTAGAATCATTTATTTGGCCGTCGGTCAGTTTGGACTCCAAGCTCCCTCCCACAGGACCCAGAGAGCTCAGTGCTCACTAAACTTTCGGTACATTAACCAAGCCTTTCCAGCAGCAGCCGCATGCCCTTCATTAATATAATAGCATTAGTACATTAAGGAGGAAGCCCCTCATCGGAGAACACCAGATCAGATCTTGTAGTTCGGATTGTTCTACAGAGGAAACTAGGATGTTTCTAAATTTAGAGACGGGGGTCTAGTAGAAAGGCATGACGCTGACTCCTCAACTTTTTCAGAGATCAGCCCCAGGTGCTGGCAGGTGTTCGGTGAACCTGACCTGCCCTCTGACCTCCCTGGTGGAGCACACAGCTTCTGACACAGAACCCCCTCCAGAGAATGACATGGTGCTGCGTCAATGAACTCTAGCATCGCCTCTCCAGGCTGAAGCTTCCTCTCATGGTCAGGTTCAGTCCTCACACCCTCCAGCCAAACGTCATTGCAAGACTGGGCTTTCACTGTTGTCCACAACATGTGAAAGAGAAAGCGCAGCTCTGTTGCTGACCCCCGGTGACCACAACCAGATGTGGCATAGCGTTGAACTGAACCCTGGTCGCAGACATGCACCAGCTGAGCCCGGAGGACGAGTCATTTTAATGACGGTAGGCGACTTTTCAAAACTGAGCCCGAAATGTGACCCGGACAAGCTGCTCGCGTGGCCGCAGACCAAACAATGGGGGCGACCCCTGAATGTGGCGGTCGCCCCGATGGAGAGAGCTCCCTTCATCGACTTCTACGCCGAACCCCATTGGGGAAATGTAGATTTTAATTCCCCCGTGGCTCTGGGGGAAACGGCATCCCGGCAGAGGGTGTCTTCAGACGTGTTACTGGACGGTGAAGGACAACCCTTCCGTCCGGCGCATGTCGTGCACACCAACCCGGTCCCCGCACAGCGGAATTGTCCGTTTCCCGGCTCATCCTCCGCGGTTACCGCTCCACTTGAACACCGCCGTGCAGCGCGGTCGCGAGCGCTGTGGAGCAACTGGAAAAGTTGACATTGTGTTTGACGAAGTGTTTGCTAGTGGACTACGTGCACGCCGAATTGGACGCCGACTGTTTATCGTCCCGATAAGACCGTTTCGTGACGGGCAGCGCCGAGTGAAAGGAGTTTTCTGTTCTCGCCGCGCAGAGAAAAAGGAAACGTCTCGTTGGCTAGCGGGGTCGTCTCTAAAGCTGCAGCAGTTGGAGCGGCAGGACTTCACTTACCTTAATATTCCGGTCCAAGAGCCCCCGCAGACGTGTGTTTGACCATATAGCTCTTGCCTCGGGCCGCCAGGACTCACGGACACTGACAGTTTTCCCAAAATGTCTCCTCTGTCTCTAATTGGGTTTCAATCCTCCGTCAGACAGATTCGCCTTTTGTCCGGCAGACAGGCGCCATGTTGACACAATGACGCAAGGAACGACGGGAGTCGCAGTTTACAGAACTTACTGTACGCGGTGCCAGTTTGTTAGGCACACCACACATCCAGTGCAATGTTTCAGCTTTTTGAGTCGAGGCAGACGGCGAGTTGTGTGTTCGCCCTGTGGACAGCGGGGAGGTCCCTAGCGTGTAAGACGACGTGTGTGGATCCTGCGTTGTATCAGCGGTATAACGCGCAGCTCCAGAACCGACACGTATTACTTATTGTCTGTTCCTCTATCTAAAATACTTTTCCTGTAAAGCATTTAGATAACTAAACCCACTTTTTTTTTTTTATCCAGCAGAGGTCAATATTATTTAATTGTGGTTAAAAGCTCTCCCCTGGTGTCTTGTCCTGGAGCTGCTAAACAGGTGGGACTACAGTTTAATTACATAATGCATCCTCACTCATTCTCGGCCCTCTGGGAGAAAAAGCAAAAGGACCAGTTATCCTACTTGAGAATCTTTTGAAGCTGATAACAGGGTCTTGGAACTCCTTTACCCAGAATGCCAGTAGTGAATCAGGAACAGAGGGTAGTGTGTGCGCGTGCGTGTGTGGGCGCGCGTGCGTGTGAGACAGACCTTTTCGCCAGATCAGTGACACTTGACACTCATTACACAGACAGCCCTGCTGGTTTGCATTCTAGCTGCTGAATCGGTGACAAATTAACACCTGGGGGACCGAAGGAATACAATTATCAACCTGGTAGGTTAGAGGAGCTGCGGGTGCCGGCCACCGCTGCTGCACGAAAAGAAAACGTGTCACAAACAGTTAACTCTGCAATTTTTATGAAGTAAAATCAGTTTGTCTAAAGCAACTTTAGGATGATATTCGGGAGCAGACACTTTGCTGAATCAGCATTAGGAGTTAGGAGCCAACATAGGATCCCACCTGACCTCTAAAAGGATAGATTTGTTCCCTCGCTGCTCATAGTTTGGCTACCTACTAAAGAACAAACACAATTAATAAATGAATCACTCTAAGGGATAATGACAACTTCCTGTCATCCACGCTGTGATGCTTTGTTGGACGGGCCTCGTGTAAAAATAAAGATCCTAATCCAATTAAATCAATATGTTTAACACAAACTAACAAGGCGAGTGCTTTCACATTCAAATCCTAACGCCACACCTGGGCAATGAGAACAGTATTGAATTTATTAGTGGAAAACACGTCAGTCTACAGTCCGGTATAAAATATAAAAAAATAAATGTTACAACTAACACCTACTGCAGCTACAGTAACGACAATTACAACCGGCAGTTGTAAAGTAACACAGGTTGGTCTATATGTGCTCAGGAGGGAACCCAGACGTTGCCATGTGTGTCGGGAGCATGGCTGTACGGGATGTTCCAGATCCAAGGCTGATCTGAAAATAAAGAGATCAGTGACATTAAATATATACATATATATATATATACATATATACATACACACATATATATATATATATATATATCAAATATCATCAACAGCTATGGCTTAAAAAAACAAAACTATAGGACACAATATGCTTTGAATTGAACTAATCATACAATATATTAGTAAAATATGCTGAAGTAACTCTAGCCACTAGATGGCACTGTGACTGCAGTTCAAAGCTAAACCTGCTGCACATGGGATTTGAATACCAGAGTTCAGCGTTGACATTTAGACTATGTCATCATTTGCAGAGAGAAATTAGTAGAATCTGCAGAGACTATGTGGTTCTTCAACCATCAGACTCACAGAATAATCTAGTCCGTACCTAAACACACACACACACACACACACACTTCTGCTGTGTACCTTTAGGAGAGTAGCATGTGGGGGGGAGGTCAAAGGGCACAGGGAAACCAGTGGAGTCGGAGGCAGGAAATTGACTTTTGTGAACGGGGAAGGTCTTCATGTCCTGGAAGGAGACGACCACACGTTACAACTCTACATCGGCTCACTGTTGTCCAGCACGTGTTATCTGCTGCCACGGAGTTGTTCTTACGAAGGCAGAGGGCACATAGAGGACTCCCAGCTCGTATGAACGCACCATCACCTGGGTGTTCTTCTTTTCCATTGCTCCCCAGGCTGCTTTGGACAGGTTGGCACTGAAATGCACATTTAAATGTTTCAATACAGCACATTGAAAGTAATTTTTCAGTACGATGGGATTTTAAATTTCTCGAGAACGCAGCTGCGTTCAGCAGTATTTAAACATGACAAAAGTTGTCTTTGTGTTGATTCACAATAAGAAAAATAAGTTTGTTTTTATACATAAAATTAAAAGCTCTTGAAATACAAAGGATTGATGTCTACAAGTGAGAATCTAGTGAAAGTTCTTCGTAATAAATTTAAATGTGAAACTCTTGAATCAACTTTAATGGTACCATTTAGTACGAACAGTTTCAGCAGTAAAAAACATGCAGGATATGATCAGAAGGACACATAAATAATAATAAAAAAGTAAAAATAAATCAACAAATATAAATAACACACCTTGTGACGAGGAACCAGGCAAGCTGGGTGAAATCTGGTGATGCTCTCATGTAGGTCTTGATGTGTGGCATGGCATGACTCCTCCCTGTTGCAGTGGCTTTCCAACGACTAAACACACACACACACACACACACATTATGAATCTGTGGAATTGAACTTAATATAATGTATACATGTGAATAAGGCTGTGTCAACAGTCGGTAAATAAGCTTAAATCAATCTGTACATAGCCCAAAGCTCAAATGATCAGTGTGTGTAGTAACCTTGTACGGTGTGATCAGCTACTGTCATTTTGCAATATGGGTATTGTGTATTATAAGATATCATGATATTTTCACAGAGGTTAATAGAAGTACACCTAACTGGAAGAAGGAGTGGAGCCAGAGTTGTTTCTGAGCCGTCTGGATGCTGTAGGGAAGAGAGCCTCCCGCTGGAGGACAGAGGAAACGTACAGCAGTCACCACATGATCAAATGCTGGATCAATCAAGCAATTAGATATTGGAGGTGGATGACTCAATTAACAAATAGTTTAGTTTTTTTAAAGAACACTAAAAGACCGCAAACGTACTCATTCTGTGCATTTTACCTGCATTTAGTAAAGGTTGTGACCTCTACAAGTTATTAAGGAATCATAACAAAAATGTTAAACATTGCTCACCTGGATAGCCTTCTAAACTAGTTCTCACGTCTTCCACTGATGGATACACCTACAAAAGATGAAACAATCACCGGCTTGTTTGGGAAGGCGTGCCACTCATGCTGAATTGTGGCCAAACGTGGCATCTACAGGATCACGGTTAAGGCCGAGGTCAGTAGCACGGGTAGAGAAAAGGTCAGGTAACTGACTTCAGTCGGTTATAGTCTTTTATTGCTTCTGTTGTTTTTTTTATGATGTTTTAGATGCAAGAGAAAGAAAGTATCGTTTATTCTTTCAGTAGTTATGTTAATTCCTGTCTCAGACACACAGTGCATTACATGCAAGAGATGAGTAGGCAGTGCCAATGGGGCTGGTAGGGGTTCACTTTTCAAATGAAGCATTATTGTGTCTGAAACCTTTTACAAATTGGTTTCAGCCAATCCATTATCCTGCAGGGAGGAAATGTACAAACCGTCTACCACTTTAAAGCTTAGGCAAACGCTATCTTCTATTTGAGATCGTAACGGCTGCAGCAGCAGCAGAAAACCTAATTAGCATCGTATCATCTCGCATTGTGCATTGTAACGCTGCTGCATCACACCAGCAAGGGTCGGAGTGTGTTCTCCAGGGAACGAACCAAGTGCATGGGGGGGTCTGAGCGGAGTGAAGATTTTCCCAGCGTGGTCATGGTGCGCTGAAATTCACCCGTCAACCATTTGGTCTTATCCAGTCCCATGGAGCCGATGCTGGAAAACTGGCCAATCACAGGCCAGCTCTCCTCCCGGGGAACAGGATCTGTGTGGTCATACAGCAACTAATGCAATAAGAAGAATAAATAAATCAGTTACAGACCACGTGGAAATTGTTACATTTCGTTACATTTTTTAAGCGTTGTTGCCAAGTTTATTTTTACCTCCAATTCCGCCTGACAGTCGGGCCGTTATTAACTAGTTAGAGAGGAAACTTCTTTACCTTCCTTAGCCTCAGGTGGCCCCAGCGCTCCATGTCCGAGCCGAGATATCTCCCTGGGGTTGAGCCGACCAAATAAACCCTAGTAATAGATTATATGTGTAGGTTAGAAGTTGATCCGGATATTGTAGTCACCCACAACGCGCCATCATTTAGCAGCACATGCCTCGCGTTTACCTGGCCTCCGACAGGTCGTGCTCTCCGATTCGCCGGATCCACACCTCGAGCTCTGACGCACGGTACGACGCCAGGTATTCCAGCAGGTCTCTCTTGAAGAAGGTCGGAGACTCCCCCGCACTCTCATCGCTGCCCTCTGGTAACCGTGGAAACACGGGGCTCATCCACATCCTGAGGAAAACGTATATTCAGTGGGCAACTGGAAACAACATGAAGCTACTGTCGTTTCTCAAGTTTGGAGGATTTGATTTGTTCCCGAGGCTGTTGAAGAAGGATTGATGTGCGCAGCCTCGGTAACAATCCCTTCTCCAACAGACACTCACCCTTGTGTTTTCTGGTACCAGTCGGCTCTGATGAGGTTAGAGGTCAGAATTATGACCCTGAAACCTTCCTCGTACCACAGCAACATCATCTTCCTGCACAAAGACACACAATGTTCTGCTTTATACAGCAAAGGAAACCACAAAGAAACCTGCTTGGCAATGTACGTCACTAAATGTGTAAAATACAAAGTTACCTTCGGCAGTTTCAATACCACTGACCCTCCCTGCATTGTCCGCACACATTCATCATAATCATTTCAGCCAGAACTTAGAAGTACTCCCATAAGTTATACATTTATATAGGATGATAACAGTGCAATAATGGCAGTCCTATTTCGACTACGTGACTGTGACTTGGTCCGATTCTAAAGTGTGGACAAAAATGGTAAGAGCCTTACATAAAGATGCATTCAAATATGAAACTGATGTGAGATGTGAAAGAAAGACAAAAAAAGAGCAGGCATGATACCAGACAGGGACAGAAATGCTTACGTGTGGTGAGTTCCAAAAGCAATATCCAGCTTGGCCTGTAAGGGAGAGTCACACCACATCAGTCTGGAAACGTATTAACAGGAGTATGTCAGTATGACGATCCTACTTCATAGCTCAGTTTATGTCATATCAGACAAACGCAACAGCGGTCTCCTGTGGTGGTCTGCACCTGACAGAAGTGAATATGGGGAAAAGGCTTCGCCTGCAGGAGTAGCCGGGCCTTGGCCTCCCTCTTATCTCCGTGGACGATCAGAACTGGACAATCCCTGTCAACGCAACACAAATCTACTTTTAGACCGTGAGTCACTGTAAAAAGAAAAGTACAAACTAACTCATTCTGCAGAACCCGCAGAAGCAGAACTTACCGAAACTCTGATGGGTACTGCTTGACCATCCAGGCAATATCAAAGCAGTAGTTAAACTACGAAGAAAAGACAGTACATTGGTGTTAATGGACACATCTGCTGCAGTCTACAGCTGTGGTTCACAACCTAAAAAAGGTATATTGATAATAAATTAAACATATTTCAGACTGGGGAATTTTTAAGTTAAGTCACCTGTGCCAGTGATATCATTTGCCCCTTATAATAGATTGTACCGAGTCTGTTTGTGAGAGACAATGACGGTCAATAAATAGGTCGGGGGACAGAAAAAGTCCAAAGAAAAAAAAGCCAAATAAAGTTATACAAGTACAAATAAATAAATACATTGACCATTTAGCTGTTTAAAATCAACTTAAATGGGAGAGGGGGGTTGCGACTCAAAAAGGCCGACAACCACTGGTCTCCAGCTCTGCTAGCAGCTAGCTGGGAGAATGCGCTTGCACTAATTGCTAATGTCAGCATGCTCACATGGCGATGTTTAGCAGTTATACCGCTCACCACATTTCTCACCTCAGTGGAGCACTAACTAGTGCGCTAACATTTGTTAATTAGCTCTAGAAACACAAAGTGAGCTGAGAATGATGTGATTCGTTTTGTATTTTTGACCTGATGAAAAGTTAAAGGATCACCAAAGCGATTACGTTTCATCCTGAGGGGAACACAGTGGCAGTGACATCATCATCATCATCATGGTGACCAGATGGATATTCACATGATCTCCGAAGTTAGTGGATTCATCCTCGGGAGGTTTTGTGTGGCAAAAATATTTGTTTTAAACACAGGACATAAGTTAACTCACCTGAGCAGACTCTTTCAGGGTCCCAAATAATGGCGAGAGAATGTCTGGATGAAAAAAAAACTAACCGGTTACTAGAATAGGTTATAATGGATTATGCTGTATACTGATTTCTGAACAGAGATCTGCAGTCAGGGCAAGAAACGAGAACCTTCATCTTACTAGAGGGTTTCCCTGCTGCCATTTCGTAAAATGACAAATCTAAAAAGTAATAACACACACGCAGAGCCACTCTCGCTCATTTAAAAAAAGATAGTCAACCTATATTGGGCAGCACGGTGGCTCAGTGGTTATCACTGTCGCCTCACAGCAAGAAGGCCCTGGGTTCGAATCCCGGTCGTCCCGGTGGTTCCAGGTCCTTTCTGTGTGGAGTTTGCATGTTCTCCTCGTGCCTGCGTGGGTTTACTCCGGGTACTCCGGTTTCCCCCACCATCATAAAGACATGCACCGCATCGTATGGATAAGAATGAATGTCGGTGGTGGTCGGAGGGGCTGTAGGCTCTGATTGGCAGCCACGCTTCTGTCAGTCTGCCCCAGGGCAGCTGTGGCTACTGATGTAGCTTACCACCACCGGGATGACTGTGTGTGTGTGACTACTGGACTCTGGACTGTAAAGCGACTTTGGGTACTTAGAGAAGCGCTATTTAAGATTGAAGGTTATATTGACCCAGAGAGCATTCTCAGCTTATCCTAGTTGCTATTTCTCGTCACTGAGCAACTTCTACTAGATCACTGAAGGACATTTGGAGGTGAAATGAATGAGTGATGTCAAACACTTGTAATTTTAAACTTGCAACATTCACATCAAAAGCAAGATTTTATTGTTCCTCTCACTAATCTGTCTGCACCAAACGAAGCTCCTCTCACCTCTGATGTGCAGAGCCCCACTGTTGTACTTCTTGTCCAGACCTGTGACTTTGTTGAGGTAAAACCTGTATTTGTCACTCAAACGAGGAATGCTGGACTCAAAGAAGTCCTCTGGCTCGTCGATGTAGTAGACGCGACCGTGGGGACTCGGGGGTCGCTCAGTCTCCACCTTGGGTTTCTTTGTCTTGGGGCTCGGAGGGGCCCTCATACCGAGGCTCTTCCCCTTCACATCTATATCATCATCGTCGCTATCCGAGAGAGCCCAGCCTGAGCCGTCCAACGCCTCTTTCTTCCGCTTTCCAGCCAACGACGGACTGGTTTCATACTTCGAAGGAGTCAACTGGTCTGTCGATGCCGGTCGTTCGGTCTCTGAGCCAACGGCGAGCGAGGACACAGGGGCGTTAGCTGGTTCTGGTTTCACGTCCACAGTGGCCGCTTCCAGTCTGGGGCTCCGTGGGGAAGGGGGTCGATGGGAGCTTTCACCGGATGCAGCGGGTCGGCGGGACTCAGATGTTGTAGTCCCAGAGAGAGGGACAGCCTCGTCATCGTCATCACTGCTGGAGATGTTCCACCTGCCGTGGTGACTGTCCTGAGACATGCCTGGTCAGAGATACAGAGGGTTCAAGCATCAGGAGGAGAGTGAATCTGAAGCAAAGCCACCGGGTTTAACTGATGAGACTGGGAGAGCTCCAACATTTAAAAGACCAAGCACAACTTAAATGCAGCTTAAATTCACTTGCTCCAGGTGTTTTACCAAACATATGAACTGATAGCTCTTAGAACAGAGAGGCTTTGAGCCAACGTACTATATCAGTCTGGTGCTGATTTGTGACAATTACTGTTTATATATATATATAAATAACCAAATTGAGACAGGTTCAATTCTAAACACAAGTGACAGCATGCCAGCATTTGGGTGCATGTAGGCTATTTATAATAAATGCAAAGTCAATAACGTGGGACTAACTGCTGCGTCTACATGTAAAGTGTTTACATAATATTAACTACATGCACAATAACATCAAAAGCATGCTTCGATGAAATAGTCTTAAAAATTGGCAAAATGTTAATTAGACGCAAATATACAGCATAAAAAAATCGTTTATACTAACGATTAACACAGAAAACACAAGAAAATTTTTAAAACACGTAAAACCGACCGTGCACGTTCTGCAATTAGCGAATGATAAGATGGTATCACAGTGTTATTGTTATGAAGAGCGTAAGTGACGTAGCATAAAGGCCGCGCGTGGCATTTGCTTTTACCAAGTCAGATTGGTGAGCAGCAGTACAGCTGAATGATGTCGCGACTCGTGTCGCTCCACCGCTAAACAAACTTAATACATTCCCTTGTAACAAACCACACGTGCAGGAGGTGCCCAAGGAACACTTGTCCGGGTCGAAACTTTTCCTGCTTTTTCTTTGGTCATGTAGTTCCGTCTCAACGACGGGACGTAAATACAAACCGGCAACTCATTGATAGGTTTATATAATAATGGTTGGTACACATGACTAAATCCGTTGACATTTAGATTTCGATTATTTTGTGTCTGTGTCTGTAATTGTAGTAAACTTGTTATCACAAAGTCTACGATGTGATACCCTGCTTTGTGTTCTGTGCCTGTCGGTTCATACTCCTGACCAGTAGGTGGCAGTGTTGCACACCCAAGACTTTGTTGGTTCGCAGTCGTAAAATCTAAATCGGGCTCGGCTCGTCTCCCTCTCGAGTTGGTTCCGCTGGGGCGCTCTGGTGAGCAGTGTAGTCTCGGGAGTCTACCGGAGTGTTGCTCGGTTAACGTTACTGACACAGTGCACATTTGTAAGGAAGAAGGACTTCACAGTATGGCGCTAAACCTCACCATTAACACAAGCAATCCGCCGCTCGGTGAGTTTGCAGTCTTGCGGCCCAACTGAATAAATACTATACCGGGTCGGGTAATAGTTAGCTAGCTGTTAGCTGTTAGCTAGCTACCTATTTAAATATGAAGCACTTTAATGTGTATCTGCGTGTCATAACGATGCAAGTAATAGCGGTGTCCAGTCCAAGACAACTAAAGACTGGACCCAGTCGTTGCGACTTGGTAGACACGGAAGACATGAACACGAATGTCAAATCCATAAGACAATATTGAAAGTTAACTTTTATTGTTTGTAATTGTGCCAATGTTGGTATTGGAACCAACCGATTAGAAGATAGCAACTCGAGGATGGGCAACGAAGCAGCCATGAGCTCGTCTGCAACGTGAATTATAGGCCTATATGAATTGAAGTAGCTGAATGTCCATATAAGTTAACATGCATGACGTTAGCCAGCCGACGAGAGTCTGCAGCTGACGGGAGCTGAGTTGTCTTCGTGGCACTCTGCTCCACGACATGCGGACGGGTCGGTATCGGGTCCGTTTAATGACAGCGGCCACTTTACTCTCCACACGGCCGATTTCCGGTCGTCCCCGTGGGATGCCTGCGAACAAAATGTAACGCAATGAATGACGCAATGCCAATGCTTTATGAACTTGAAAATAACACATGGAGAAAAAACACATGTAGTTGTTGTATCAGTTGACACAGTGTCCGTTAGCTGGGCTGGGTTGGATTAAGACACATAGTTACATGTTGCCGACATGTATTGTATCTGTGTGATTGTTCATTGTGTCGTGTTCAACGAAGCCAGGACGAAGCTGTCCAGAGGGTGGAGTGTCGGGGCTTTCTGCACCACAAGTGACAGCTGCTGAACAGCGCCCTGTGCGTTTCTAGTAAACACAGCAGGCTGATGCAAGCGCGTTGAAACGTGGAGGGTCGGATGGAGGACGGCATCATGTTTGCATAGCTGATAGACGTTTCATTTGCTTTGCGCCAGTGCTCCTAATAATTGTAATGGCGGGCCATCATTAGTCAGTGGTTGAAGTGGTGCCCACAAACTCAGTTTTCCTCTGGAGAGGTGAACCTAAAAAAGTCCAATCCATCTCTGCAGCTCTTCCACGAGACATTCATCATGTTAAAATGTACTGTGAGGGTGTGAGACAAATGGCAAGTCAGGAATGCCGAGTGCCTGGAGCGACTGAGGCTCAGGAGGTAGAGCGAGTTCCGCGGCTCTTCCAGTCCACCTGCCGAAGTAAACGGACCGTAATTGTACAGGGCTGTTCTAGTCTTCCAACCACTCAAAGTGCTTTGACACTACAGGACATCGTTCACGCCCTCGTACACTCATGGGAGGGCCTACGGTTTCACCTGCCCATCAGAAGTAACTAACATTCACACACCATAGGCACAGCTACGGAAGCAATTTGGGGGTTACGTGTCTTGCCCGAGGAAACATCGACATGGGCTAGCAGAGCCGGGGGTCAAACCGTCGATCCTCTGATGGAATGATGACCCTGCTCATTACTGAGCCACAGTCGCCCCAGAAGTCCGGATGGCTGTGCCATAGTTGTTTGAATGGGCACCTTGTATGGCAGTCTCTGCCATCAGTGTATGGAGAGGGTAAATGTTGGAATTGAAAAGTGTAACACGCTTTTAGTGGTCAGAAGGTGATATTTAAATGCATGTTGAACGACGAGTGGTTTCATGTAAAGCCACTTGAGTACTAACACGTTGCAAAGCTACTGCGTAAGGCAGGCAGTACCTCTACAGAGATTACATTTTACAGAGTAGCATGACACACTGGAGCGAACATGCTCTGCATCAGAGGACCAGTTCAACCAGTTTTCAAAATGGATGTGAAGATTGGCATTCATATAGGTCAAGGTAGTTTTTCACCAAAGACACTTTTAAGAATCCAAAAGCAAGTCCAATTGCCCTTGACTTAACTCCTTTAGTTTCTCTGAAACAGAATTGACCGCAGCTGGTTTAGGCTCTTCAGCTATGTGGACACAGACTCACAACGAACTCTTAACACTGAATGTTCTTCTCTGTCCTGCAGGAGCGCTTCTGACGGCAGAGCATGTGAAAGGCAGTGTGCAGGTGTCAGTGGAGGAAGGCAAAGACACCCAGCTTCATGTCTCAGAGTGGGTGGCATAGCTGTTTCTTCAAGTTGCTCGATGAGCTTCAACTCTGCGTAATGTTGAAAAAGTTGTTAAATTTGAGTGTTTTTTCTCATTTATTTCTTCTTTGCGCGCCCTTTCCCTCCCTTAGTGCGATCCAGTTCAACGATGCCAACTCTATCAGTCGGTACTTGGCCCGTGTGGCTCCCGCTCTTGGCCTCTATGGAGCCAACATGATGGAGCAGACTGAGGTGTGTGTATGTGTGTGTGTGTTTATAGGACTTTCTGTTCCGTTTGGTGATCTTGTCCCCTAATTTAAAAAACTGTCTGGTACCTGTAGGTCGACCACTGGTTGGAGTTCAGTGCTCAGCGGCTCTGTAGTCAACCTGCTTTAAGCAATGCGCTGGTGGATTTGGATAAGGCCCTTTCCCTGCGGACCTTCTTGGTTGGACATACCCTCACCCAGGCTGACCTGTCCGTCTGGGCTGCCCTCAAAGGTCAGTAGCCCCATACAGGATGCACCCGTTTGGAACTGACTGTCTCCGTCTGTTTGTCTGTTTTCATGTGGACGTTGTCTCTATTGTAAACCGTCAAATGGAGCCCTACTGATTATGGTTGTTTCTCTGCAGGTCATGGGGATTGGCCAAGCCAGGGCAAGTCCTTCTCGCACGTCAATCGCTGGTTCTCTTTCCTGCGCTCACAGGTTCCCTTCACCGCTGTGGGAAACAAGTATGCCAGTAAGAAAGCTCCAATCAGCAAATCCAACGTAAGTGTTATTTCAGCCGTTTTTAAGCAATTTGTGATATAACGTTCAAAATATTTGGGTAGTGTTTAGCCTCACATTATTAGTGTCTGGGTGTGAATGTTTTTTATTTGTTCCAAAACAACACAAGCTCTTGTCTGGTGCAGAAACAGAATTGATCATTTCTTCCCTCACCGATCGATTGGTTGATTTATTATGTTTTTGATTAGGCAGTTCAAACTAGCTGTTCGTTTGGTCTCAGTGGAAGTCAAATTAACTGCTTGTGTCCCTGACTAACAGTTGGATGAGAAGAAGCAAGATGTTGGCAAGTTTGCGGATTTGCCAGGAGCTGAGATGGGCAAGGTGGTGGTTCGATTCCCTCCCGAGGCCAGTGGGTGGGTTTTAATCTGTAGTTTAGGAGAGGTTCACATTACACATGGTCATTGAGTACCTTTCCTAATAAGGACAAATTGTCTATCTCTCTGTGGCCAGATACCTGCACATCGGTCATGCCAAGGCTGCTCTGCTCAACCAGCACTATCAGATCACTTTCAAAGGCAAGCTCATCATGCGCTTCGACGACACCAACCCTGAGAAGGAAAAGGAGGACTTTGAGAAGGTAAGACATGGCAATTACATACCTGCAAACTTGTCACCTTTCGGTGAAATTCACCGTTTTGAACTCAAAATAGGTCATCCACGTGAATCGTGGAGATCCGAAGAGTTTTTGTTTTGGGGGGGGGGGGTCACCTGGCCCGCTGCCGTTGAGATTGCAGTGAGACGCGGAGAAAAGTGTGAAGTGGTGCTCTTCGCAATAAAACATCTTTGATGGGACGTGTCGCGTCTCGGCCAATCAGCGTTCAGACGTCCACAGCGTTTGGGGGTTCAGGTTAGCTTGAATGTTAGCCCGCTACATCTGCTGCTGTCGCGCTGCACGGTGTATCGATGCTAACAAAGTACCCGTACATTAAACACGATGTGATTTAGCATATTTTTAGTATCGATACTTCATTAAGAGAGCGATCAGAACGCACGCGCTGCTCCGTGTCGAGCTGTCTGCGCACACTGCGCTGCGCAGCTCACAGCGAGAGAAGTGGCGCAGCTTTAGAGACTTCGGCTTAAAAAATAAAAAGATGCCAGAAGTGAAATGTTTCAGTCTGTAAAGTTCTGTAACTCTCCAGCTGCTCATCCTGATGAACTGTGTATCATCTGGTCAGAGACTAACGGCCTCATAGTGTATAATCAATGCTATGATGGAACCATGTAGTTTCATTCATATCTGGCTGTATTAATACTAATATTACTGTCATTTGTTAAGTGTTGAAAAAGTTGGTAAAAAGTGAACCATACAGATGATTTATTTATTACTATTATAGATAAATATACCAGTCTCGTATTTATGGTACCATATTGTTTTTATGGTATTGTATTGAATTCTGGTATCGGGTATCATGATATTTATGGCAGGTATGTAATATGTATAGAAGTTATAATATGAGTATCGTGACAAACAGGTAGAGACAGAACAGATTCAGGGAAAAGTCCATGAGGACTGTTCAGGCAAAACAAAAGGAAGTTGGTTCATGAATGACTTTAACCATATTCTATAAAATGACAATGTATATTTGTTATTACTATCATTACAGGGCTGAGTCAGAGCGGAGGACCTTTTGTTCTTAAACTGTTTATTATCATTATTTAGATTTGTGGTCAGAACAATAAAATGACTGTAGTTGTGGTTCTAAAAGCTTTGAGGCTTCAAACAACGTGGATGTGGTGTGGTGACAAAAAAATAAAATAATCACCTGCACCCCCCCCCCCCCCCTGTCGTCACCTTTTTCACCCCTCATGAGTTTGCAGGTATGCAATTAGTTATTGCCATACTACTGGAAAGGAAATAGTATTGTCTCTTTGTCATTCAGATTTTAAAAGAAAAAAACTGCCACAAATGGGTTTTGTGTTCTTATTTCTAATTGTGTTAATTACTTCTAAGGTTATCCTGGAAGACATTGCCATGCTCCAGATCCACCCAGACCAGTTCACCTACACCAGTGACCATTTTATCACCATCATGGGATTTGCGGATCAGCTGCTCGCTGAGGGCAAAGCCTACATTGACAACACGCCGCCTGAGCAGATGAAGCTGGAGAGGGAGCAGCGCGCCGAGTCCAAATGCAGAAACAACAGTACGCCCGGGGAGACATGCCTCGTTCACCAGTCACAGTTAATACTGAAGTGCAAGTTTTCGGACCTCTCTGAAGTGACACCTTTTGTCCTCCCGTTCTGTAGCGGTGGAGCAGAACATGAAGATGTGGTCGGAGATGAAAGCAGGGACAAAGAGCGGTCAGACCTGCTGCATGCGGGCCAAGATCGACATGAACTCCAACAACGGATGCATGAGAGACCCCACCCTCTACCGCTGCAAGACCACTCCTCACCCTCGGACTGGAAGCACCTACAAGTACTTGACTTAAATAAGTCCACGGAGGGGCAGGCTACATTATTAGCCTTTATGATTTAGGATAAAAACAACACATAATTTGTGTTTAACATCTGGAGTATTTTCTTCACATATTGGACGTATTGAAATACCCTCCAAGTTTTCATTGTTCAAACTGTCCCCTTCCTTTTTTCCAGCGTCTACCCAACATATGACTTTGCCTGTCCCATCGTGGACAGTTTGGAGGATGTGACCCACGCCCTTAGGACCACTGAGTACCACGATCGTGATGAGCAGTTCTACTGGATAATCGACGCACTACGCCTCAGGAAGCCTTACATCTGGGAGTATGCCCGACTCAACCTCAACAACACAGTGCTGTCGAAAAGGAAGCTCACCTGGTTCGTCGACCAGGGATACGTCGATGGATGGTATGTTTAGATTTATCTGTTGTCTGATCTGTATTTGTGTGTCTATCCGGAACGTTTTAGGTGTCTATTTCTTCGATTCACTCTTGGTGGTCCTTCACAACTTCTTCTACCACTAGCTGTCTCTCAATTCCCCCTTCATTCCACCCTTCTTCTCTTTGCCCTTACTTTTTTCTCCCCTTTCTACGCCCCATGTTCCCCTTTGACTTTTCTCCTCTCATCCTCCAGGGATGACCCTCGCTTCCCCACTGTCAGAGGAGTCCTAAGGAGAGGAATGACCGTTGAGGGTCTGAAGCAGTTCATAGAAGCCCAGGTACATCTGTCAAAGTCAGAGACGAGCAGCGCAAAAGCCACGAGTCCTCTAAAGTAATCAAGAATACATAAAGAATGAACAAGATGACATTCTCAGCTCGCTGCCAGACCAAAGAAAACTATACGTGCCTGAAAACGTTTTTTTAACCTCTTTTGTTTCTTCTTTTGATTGTCACAATGTCAAAGTCAAGGACTTAAGAGTTGTTAAATGTGTCAACATCTCATTGCAGCCTAATTTCAAAAGGATTTTGCATCAGCTAAAAACATGTTTTTCTTTCATCTGCCTCCTTCCAGGGTGGATCACGGTCAGTGGTGAACATGGAGTGGGACAAGATCTGGGCCTTCAATAAGAAGGTACACTTTTCTTCTTATGTCATGTTGCATCTAAGCCCAATAGCGTGCACCTGGCTGTTTACTTAAATGGTCATAACGAATGATTCTGACATTGAATGTGGCTCAATATACATTCTCATTTAAAAATGTTTGAAGGGTCCTTCTGGAAGGCCATCGTTGAACTGTACCTTGTAAGATACAACTGCAGACATTTTTCCATCACGGATTAAGGGCTGATTTTGTGTTTGTTTGACCAGTTTGGTTTGATGGAGAATGTCCTGAATGAATCTGACACTGATTGACGGAGGTTCCGAGGGTTCATGGGCTGTGGCTTCGCTGCTGGCATGGCTTCTTTCTGCTTCACTGTTCTCATTCTATTGAGCGCTTTACTTTGCTCCCCAGTTTCCTGCCTCATTCCTCTGCTCTCCTTATACCCCACCCAATACCACTGAACAAATCCAGTCGCCCCATTTCATGTCCCACATTTGATTGTAGTCGTGTTTTGTTGTCCCCATTTTCATCCGTCTGGACACCAGTATTGCTTTCCTTTGGGTAGCTTTCCTTGCTGGCAGTCACTGCTTCATCCCAGAGTCAAATAATAAGTGTGAAGCTGATAGTTTAAAAGTGCACATAAACAGACAGCATGCATATCTTGGGAAAGAACGTGTGAGTGTCAGACCTTAGTTTGGGACCAAGAGCTACCAAAGTATTGATGACAGTTGGCCTCAGATTGACACTTAGCAATAAACGTTGGCTTCATTTGCATGTTCCACTAACCCACTCCTCCCTGCCCTTTTCAGACAGTTTCATGCCCCCAAAGCTTTCTTTACGTCCACTTGCCAATCTTTAGATGGGCTGTAACAGCCGCTCATGTTTGAATGTGGTTGCAGACATTCTTCACAGTTGCTTGTTTTTGTTGGTCAACTAATAAGCTAAAGCTTTCTGAGTTCAGTTTATTAAGTCACTCAACTCCTTCAAAAGGTCTTCTGCTGGCACCTCTGTGCTTCTCCTCTTGTGTTAGATTTCCTTGATATTTTAATCCCATTTAATTATGTTTTGGGGCAACAGAAAAGGTACAGATTATAAACGGTCATTGGATCCCTGGAGTAAAGAATTTTATTTTTCAAATGATCAAATAAAAATATTTTCCGTTTTCCGTTTGTAGTTTGAGTTTATCGACCGATCATATTTGAGCGGGCTTTTGTTTGTATGCAGATAAACAGTCCATGGGGAATGCATTTCCCGAACTGCAATCTCAGGACCCGTCAGCCATCATCTGACCAAGATTGAGCTTTTTAGATGCAGATATGTTTTAAAGGATTAGCCGTAGAAAAGAATGATCTCGTCTCAATTTGCTAATCAGACCGTAATTGAGGAAAAACAAGTCTTGGCCCAGATATCTGTCATCCGGATATCCGCTGGCTACGCCGCAGCCCCAGAAATATTTGCCTAGTTGCCCCTAGAGGCTAAATCGTCATCAGACCGATAGCCAATGGGTTCCGAGATAGAAGGAGGAAAGCACGGTGTTGTCTCAGGACAAGAGGTGGCTCGAGGTGGAAACTCTTCAAACTAACAAAAACGGAAAGGTGTAAAGCATTGTATTGAGAGAAAAAACAGTGAGTCAGAAATAATGTAAACGTTCCATTCAATGTCTATGTGTCTCTACCTCTCTCCTCTCTCTCTTCCTCCCTCCCTGTATCTGACATTAAACAGCATCTCACTCTTCTGTTTCCAAGCTGCCAATTAGCTGTCTGAAGGTACTCCCCCACCTCCTGCTCCACCTCCTCTTGCTCATTTTCACGATATAATCCCATTATATTACATCCTCCTCCCTTAATGTGTTCCTCTCCATCTATTCCCTTCCCTTCATCCTGTAACCCATTGCAGCTTTTTGAGCGAGCACTTGATATGCTTCCTCTTCATTTTTTAAGAATAACCTCTTTATTGAACATGGTCATTCCTTGACGTGGCCTTTCAAAAGTGCCTCACACTTGTTAATGTTATCTGGAATGAGCACGCAAATGTGTAATTGTGTCTGGCTTCATATTCGTGTCAACTGAGCTTATCAACCGATTCCATTACATCATTTTTAGAGCACAGGACTATAATGCTGTGAAGTAGTTTGCATTGAGTATCCAACAACGCTTCTGTGATCATCTGGTTTAATTTAATATATCGTTTGTTGGTGGTGTTGGTCTGCTTCTGATTGGATAGTCTATTCTGCAAATCATCCATTCAGCCCATCATCTGAGCTCTTAACCCTTGTGTTGCCTTAGGGTCATTTTGACCCGAATCAATATTACACCCTCCCCCCGCCTTAGGATTAATTTGACCCCATTCAATGTTTAATGTCGGTGTTCTTTCGGTAGTCAACAAACAAACATAAAGTGCCTCACACTTAAACTTGGAAAACAATATTAATTCTAATAATTTTCTGGAGGTTTTAATTGCTGGCGTCAAATTGAACCCAAAGGGTAAAATATGTTAGTAAATATAAAGGTAACAGGAGGGTGAAACATTGAATCGGGTCAAAATGACCCAACGGTGGGGGGAGGGTGTAATATTGATTCGGGTCAAAATGACCCTAAGGCAACACAAGGGTTAAACACTAACAGCTGGCTGGTGAAATAGTGAAAGGTGACTGAAGAAGTGGCTGACGAAAAGCTTGTTTCACTCGACTGCATACGATCACGATTTCGCTCCTGAAATCCGCTTTTCTTCCTCCACCCGTCTTTCTTCTTGAGCGTCACGCTTGTCAGCTTCTGAGCTGGGCTCTTTTTTTTTAATTTTCTTTCTTCTCTGCTTTGTCCTGTCATTACACAGCATTTTCTATGTAGGGATTGTTGTTTCTTTTCACTGATGTGTGTGTGTGTGGGTGTGTGGTCTTAGGTCATTGACCCGGTAGCTCCCAGGTACACAGCTCTGTCCAGCTCCTACGTGGTTCCTGTCTCCGTCTCAGAGGCTGCAGAGGAGATGAAGGAGGTGGCCAAACATCCTAAGGTTTGTTTGTGCCTGTAAAGATTTCTGATGCAGGAGATTAGAAATGTGTTGATGCTACTTTTTGCCATATCAGCTTCTATTTAGTCAAGCACCTGTTTTTTGTTGATTTGCATACTTTTTGATCTCCATAAGAACAACTTTTTTCCCTCTTTGCATTTCTTGGAGGACATATGCTACCTGTTCTTTAGTTCATGCAAAGCATTTAGATCCTTGTTTGTGGTAGAAGTGAAAGGCAAGTAACAGGAGGCGGGTGTGCTGCATGTTGACGCCCCATGAAGACGCTCATTGACCCCTTTACATTACTTGAATAACAATTCAGTTCTGTGTGTCTGTTACAAACAACACTGTACTGTCGTGTTACACACGTGGAGGTTTCAGAGGCCATTGTGATCTCATGTCTGTAATCCATCCAGAACGCAGAGGTGGGCATGAAGAAGGTTTGGTACGGACCTCGAGTTCTGGTTGAAGGAGCCGATGCTGAGACCTTCGCAGAGGGGGAGATAGTCACCTTCATCAATTGGGGCAACCTCATCATCACCAAGATCAACAAGTATGTCGCTTGTAGTATTCAGCTTAACCAGAGTGTTGCGAAGCGTTGCGTGGAAGTAACGAAGAGCACCCTTTCCCACTGCTAAGGGGGCCCGACTCTAAGGTCGTCTCCATGGAGGCTCGCCTGAACCTGGAGAACAAGGACTTCAAGAAGACAACAAAGATAACGTGGCTGGCCGACACCGACAGTGCTCCCCTGCTGCCCGCCATCTGCATAAACTACCTGCCTCTCATCTCCAAGGCCGTCATCACCAAAGACGACGACTTCAAGGAGTACATCAATAAAAACAGCAAGGTCTGCTCTTCATCTGCGTCTTGCATTTGTCATTTTTCAAATGTTTTGTTTTGCTTGATCGCCTCGTTGTCATTTTCTCAGCTGGAGGAGAAGATGCTCGGCGATCCTTGTCTGCAGAGCCTGAAGAAAGGCGACGTCATCCAGCTCCAGAGGCGGGGCTTCTACATCTGTGACCAGCCTTACGAGGCCATAAGGTGAGGGGAAGGACCTATTCTTTTGATCAAACCTTTCAATTTCTTGGAGATGAACAAATACTCTTCCTATGGTCTGTTTCTAACTGTGGTTAACCTCCTCAGTCCTAACAGCTGTAAAGAGAGTCCCTGTGTGCTGCTCTACATTCCCGATGGACACACCAAGGAGATGCCGACTGCTGGATCCAAGGACAAGAGCAAGAGCCAGGCCTCCAGCAAAACGGTGCTTTTAAAGAAAACCTCCAAACCTTTTTTTACTAATCTATTTCACAATAATATCTGTAAATCAGACTTGTAATGAGTGTTTAAGACCTCTTTAATGAATAATCTCAGAGCAGCGGAGAGCAGCACTCTGGCCCTCACCTAAAGTCAGCTTGTTGAATATTAAGACCCTAGTGCACTCTGATCTTTTGTTTCTTAGCATCCACTAATTGTGGATTTAAAATGACAAAGGCAGACCGGTCCACAGTCTTTAGAAGGGAAAGAGGTGTTCAGCCCTGGGCGGGGTACAGACAGAAGCTTTAAGAGGAGTTAGCTGGGTTGGGCCATCCCCAGCAATAGAAGCAGGAACCTAAGCGCTCGTGATCGCTAACTGGTCTAACCTGTAATGCAAAGGTTGGCCATATGATGGCAAAGCTAAGAATAGATCGTATTTGAGTCCAGATTTACCAGTTGAGCGAAAGAAAGAAGGAACTTGCATGCATCTCTTTAATATCTGGGATGATCTGTACCTGTCGGGTTCTTGCTCTTCTTCGGTGTTTTTAAATCTGCCCTTTGCTCTCGTCTCAGCCTGCTTCGACCCCTACTGAAGCTGCCTCGACACCTTCCCCACCGCCTGCCGCAGCCTCAGCCAGTGACATGTTCTCGAGCATCGAAGCACACGGTGAAGCTGTCCGTCAACTAAAGGTTGCCAAGGCTCCTAAAGACGAAGTGGACAAGGCAGTTCAGCAGCTGCTGTCTCTAAAGGTACGTCAGCTGGGATGACAAGAGCAATGAGAAGACTCTTGTCTATTCAAGTGTTTGCTATCTCATTCTTACTTTCTCTCTCTGCAGGTGCAGTTTAAGCAGCAGACGGGTATGGACTACAAACCGGGCATGGCCCCTCCCACTTCTACTCCAGCCCCGCCGACCACATCAACAGACACTTGTTTGTTCACCCAAGTTACCCAGCAGGGCGAGCTGGTCAGGAAGCTGAATGCCGAGAAGGCGCCTAAGGTAGCTAGATGATTGTTCAATAACTGAACGTGTCCACATCTGCTTGTCCACTCACTCGTCATGTCCCCTTCCGTCTGTCCATTCATAAAACTTGTGCTCATCATTCTGAGTGAGTGATTGGTCCAGTCGTCCTTCGTGCCCTCATGTTTTGTCCGGTGATTTCTCACGTCCAAATTCTACTGTCTGGTCGCTCGCTGCTCGTGTCCCAAATGTTTTGACCCGTCCATGCGCATGTCCCCACGCTGTTTGCTTGCCAATCAAGTTTACCCATAACTACCTGGAACAATAAGCTGGTTTGTTGATGGCACCAGGACCAGGTTGACCTCGCAGTGAAGCAGCTCCTCGCTCTGAAGGCGGAGTTTAAAAAGCTGACTGGTCAGGATTACAAATCTGGGATGGCACCTTCTGCTCCTGCCTCCTCCTCTGCTCCAGCTCCTGCGGCCTCCTCTTCCTGCTCTTCTTCCTGCTCTTCTTCTGGCCTGTATGAGCGTGTTTCAGAACAGGGGGAGAATGTGAGGAAACTGAAGTCTGAAAAAGCCCCCAAGGTATTCTGATGCAGACAGTAGAGAATGACAGTGACTAAAAAACAACTAACAAAATAAAAACCAGTGCTTAGAAAAAAACCAAAGCATAATTATGCAAATTAGTGTGCTGCAAGTAGCTATCTATTCTCCCTAATAACAAGTATCTCATTACTCGTACAAGCACCATTTGAAAAAATCAAATCAACTTCACATTTCCAAGATGCCTTTAACGCCTCTTTCCAGTCAAATTAATTTGACTGGAAAGAGGCAGGAATCATTTCAGGTTCACAAGCTCATGTCTGATCCAGGGAGGCCTTCATACAAGTTTTGGATGATCATAATAAATCTTGAAAACATCATTGAATTTGAAAATACTAATTCCAAGGCATAGAGAAATTCTGGAAAAATAAGCAAACACAAAAGTTTAGAAGAAGTCATGGAAAAATACCCGTATAATAGAATATATGTGGTTCAGTTAAAATTCACATATAAAAAACTACATTAAGGTCCTTAAAGTAATGCAACAAAGACTGTTTCAGGATTATGCAAAAGACAAGTCTTAGAACATATGAGAAGGGATCACAATGTGCACAATGCGTGCCACAGAACCTGTTTCAATCTCCACCGTGCTGGTCCTTTGCTGCATGTCATATCTCTCTCTCTCATCTACATTTTCCTCTGTCCAAAAAAAGGAAAAACAAACAATTGGGCTACAGTGGGAATTGTCCATCATACGGTTTATTGCTGTTTGACCCTTTGCTAAACACCGCTAAATTTTGGTTGTCGGTGAAGTTTAGTATATCTCTAACCATAGCCAAAGACCAACAATCAAATGTTGCGTTTAAAATACGTCTAATATCAGCCGATACGTAGACACGACATTGAGGCTGGAATGCGGCTACATTTGGGCTGACCTGGCCAGTGGTTGTCATCATTGCAATCTGAATATTTTTACCCAGTGCTTTTGCTAATTGTGCGCATGTGTTGATATGACAGTGTGTAAGACGCAGTATCCTTGTCCGTGTGTCCCCAGGATCAGGTGGACGCTGCAGTGAAGCAGCTGCTTGCCCTGAAGGCCGAGTACAAACAGGCCACAGGCCAGGACTACAAGCCTGGAGCGGCCCCAGTCCAGAAAGCCCAGGCCCCAGTCCAGAAGGTCCAAGCCCCAGTCCAGAAGGTCCAGGCCCCAGTCCAGAATAGTCCTAGCGCTGCACCTGCTGCTTCAGGCCTGTATGAGAAGCTCTCTGAGCAGGGAGAAGTGGTCCGGAAGCTGAAGGTCGAAAAGGCCTCCAAGGTGAGACTATAACTGCAGCATCACAACTTCTACATGTTCATCTACTCCAGGTGTTTGCCCTTCAGAGTCTTAATAGTGTTGGCTAGTCCGGCCAGAGTCACTGCTGCTTGGACTTAATGGTTCTCTTCATACTGGCTGTTCATCAGGATCAGATGGACGCTGCAGTGAAGCAGCTGCTTGCCCTGAAGGCCGAGTACAAACAGGCCACAGGCCAGGACTACAAGCCTGGAGCGGCCCCAGTCCAGAAGGTCCAGGCCCCAGTCCAGAAGGTCCAAGCCCCAGTCCAGAAGGTCCAGGCCCCAGTCCAGAAGGACCAAGCCCCAGTCCAGAAGGTCCAGGCCCCAGTCCAGGAGGTCCAGGCCCCAGTCCAGGAGGTCCAGGCCCCAGTCCAGAAGGTCCAGGCCCCAGTCCAAAACAGTCCTAGCGCTGCACCTGCTGCCTCCGGCCTGTATGAGAAGCTCTCTGAGCAGGGAGAAGTGGTCCGGAAGCTGAAGGTCGAAAAGGCCTCCAAGGTGAGACTATAACTGCAGCATCACAACTTCTACATGTTCATCTACTACCAGGATGTAGCTTTCAGAGTCTTAATAGTGTTGGCTAGTCCCGCCAGAGTCACTGCTGCTTGGACTTAATGGTTCTCTTCATGCTGGCTGTTCATCAGGATCAGGTGGACGCTGCAGTGAAGCAGCTGCTGGCCCTAAAGGCCGAGTACAAACAACAGACCGGACAGGATTACAAACCCGGATTACAAGCCCCAGGTAGCCAGGCCCAGACTCAGTCCAGCTCTTCCTCGACCAAGTCCAGCTCCCCCCCGCAGGCCGAGGAACTCTTCTCCCAGGTGACCCAGCAAGGAGAGCGAGTGAGAAAGTTGAAATCCGAGAAGGCCCCCAAGGTAAGGAGCAAATCACAGAGTGGAGTTAAATAAGCGGCTCGTACTAGAGGAACATAACAGTAAATCTGTTTCCATTTCAGGACGAGGTGGATGAAGCCATAAAGACTCTCCTGGACCTGAAGAGCAAGCACAAGACGCTTACTGGACAGGACTACAAACCAGTGGCTGCTGCTGGAGCCACTGGAGGAGAGGACAAAAACCGCAAAGAGAGGGAGAACAAGTCTGAGAAACAGGGAGGAGGAGGACCAGGAGGAGGGAAGAAGGGTAAAGGAGACAAAGCCAACCAGGGCAAGGAGGCTTCCGGAGGAGCAGGAGGCCCAGGAGAGGGTCAAGGACCTAAGAAACAAACACGGTGAGAGACTGGAACTGGCATAGAAGCAGAGGGGATGAGAATTAGATGCTGATGAACTAGATTTGTTTTCATCTGGCAGTAATGTGAAGTGTTACCAGCCAGCACATCGTTTAGTAGAACACGGGCTCCGTAACGAAGAGTTGCATCTGATTTCAGATAAGACCCTATTACGCAATACTGTGAACATCATTATAAGGATACTTGGTAGGACTGAATAATAATTTTTAAAAGTACAACTTAATTGTATTTTGTTGTTGACTGTTGTTGCAATTGCCCATATGATTTGCGATATTAGAGAGAATTATCACTTCCACATCAATATTCTAATTTTCATTGAAAAATATATTTACGTGGATATGATGGATTCGTTTATTTTTTTGCTCAATTCTGTGCCAAACAAGTCAGTTGAATAGGTCAGGAGTACTCTGCAGTTTGGAAATATTTCCTTTAAAATGGTATGTGGACCAAAATGTATCTTACTACGATTTTATAATTGCAGGAGGACGTGTTGCATTTTGATAACATTTCAATCAGACGTGTAGCAGAAATACTGAGGAACAAAACGTCGTACTTTTTGCATCTGTCAAGTCAATTTTTCTACTTTGAATTCTTCAACGTCTCTCAGCCTCTATGTTGGTGCAGATTTAACCTCCGTCCTCCTTTTCTAAACATCGACCTGCTGCCAGTTGTATTCTGATGTCTGACCATAGTGAACGCTTTTCTCCGTCATCTCACGTGGGCAGCAAGGCTCTGCAGACCGAAGTGGAAATGTGTGGAAATGCAGTTAGATGAACAGATGCATGGCGAGATCATACGGCAGTTACAGTTGGTTGTTCTGAAAAGGACTAACATGTTCAAGTTAATTAAATCACAACAGCAGAGCCAATCAAAAGTCTAGTTTTGAACTGCCCTTTCTAGTTTGTTGAATCAGACGCTTCATCAGCGAGATGCATTTGTTTTTCACGGAGGTGTTGGATTGGTAGCACAAGACGGTGAACACTCAGCGGGTAGTTTTATTCAAACCCTACGGTGCCGAGAGTTGTACGTTGTTGGTCTTTAAACAAATAATGGAGCGTTGCGGGGGCAGAAGTACATGCTCGGCGTTCTAACCTGGACACGGAAGATGGATCGTCTGTAAGCACAACCCTCTGCTACAGTTGCTTAACGACTGAAGAAGGTTTTTGTTTTTTGTATTCACATTTGGTGAGTTTTCATTGGTTGGTGTGTTTTTCCTCTGCTTGATCAGTGCTTGCAGTCTGCTGTATGCCTTGTGGATGAAACCTAATCGCTCCTTGATACACTGCACTATTAATATATTTATATTAGGGCTGTGAAATGATTACAAATTTTAATCGGATTAATCACAGGTTTTTGTGGATTAATCATGATTAATCACATATTACCGATATTCTCGGTATATTTTGTGAGAACATAGAGATTTATGACAAAAGACGGATGTATACATTTTAGGGCTGCAACAACGAATCGATAAAAATCGATTATTAAAATAGTTGGCAACGAATTTCATTATCGATTCGTTGTGTCGCGCGATTATTACGGCGCTCAATAAGTCACGGAGTATAAACAAAGTTGAGTTGAGCGCAGAGCGGCGCTGGAGAAACAAGAGCGGAGGGAGAGGAGAGGAGAGACGGAACGCTGCGCTGTGAGAGCCAATCAGCGCTGAGCTGCTCCTCTGTTGATGAATCTAATTGGCTGCTGCTGCTCACGTGGCGCTGGATGCGGAAGTCATTCACGTCGTCGGAGACATTCACGGAGCCAAGTGCGCTTACGGGTGACGTTATGAACCCAGACACCAGGGCGCTACATGTCACGACGTGTGTGGCATTAACACAAGAGTATAACGTAGAGAACATGGTTATTTATTCCGTGGCGGATAGCGGAAAATATTTTTCCACGGAGAAAGGCAACGGAGATAAGCCACGACGCCACTCGCTGTGAGCGCTGCGCTGCGCGTGCAGACAACATTTAACGGAGCGGAGCAGCGCGTGCGCTCTGATCGCTCTTTTAATGAAGTATCGAAACTAAAAATATGCGAAATCACATCGTTTTTAACGTACGGGTACTTTGTTAGTATCGCTACACCGTGCAGCGTGACAGCAGCAGATGTAGCGGACTAACATTCAAGCTAACCTAACTTCCCAAACGCTGTGGACATCTGAACGCTGATTGGCCGAGTAGCGACACGTCCCATCAAAGATGTTTTATTGTGAAGAGCACCACTTCACATTTTTTCCGCGTCTCACTGCAATCTCAACGGCAGCGGGCCAGGTGAAAAAAATAATAAATCGGAACGCGTCTCTGATATTGTTCAGGGGGCGGGGCCACATGGGGACCACTGCTCAGGAGAGGAAAGCTGTCAGTCTGTTTGTGACGGTTCATCACCATGGTGACCAGTGAACAGGTTCATCACCATGGTGACCAGTGAACAGGTTCATCACCATGGTGACCAGTGGATCTCCAGGACCTTTCCATGACTTTAAACCAAATTTCCATGATTAAACATTTTGTGAAAACTCTGTCTATACGTGACAAAGTGAGAAGATGTAGTATTTAAACTAACAATGAGAATTCCAAAGCATACCGTATATATACCGTGTAAATTAACATTTGAATAAAACAAATTTGCATTACTTTTCCAAATATTTTGGGATTTTATTTTGTTCAATTACTTTTCTAGGCCTGCTAATAGCCATTTAAAAATGCCATGACTTTTCCAGGTTTTCCATGACCGTACGGACCCTGTTTTGAATAAAGGGTTGAAAATTTAAGTTTTTTCGTTTTTTATCCGATTAATCGATTAATCGATTATCAAAATAATCGTTAGTTGCAGCCCTAATACATTTATACATTCTTCTATACAATGGTGCTGCAACTCAGCAGTTATTTAGCAGTTTTCTTCCATATGGAACATTAATACATCTTCATCCTAAACAGAATGTTTAACCCTCCTGTTACCTTTCGGGTCAATTTGACCCCATTCAATGTTTAATTTCGGTGTTCTTTGGGGTCAATTTGACCCCAGGCTGTTTTTCACTGTGTCAAACGTATAAGAAATATCAACTTTTTTATTTATTCAAAGGGCTATTTAGGTAGTCAACAAACAAACATAAAGTACCTCACACTTAAACTTGGGAAGCAATATTAATTCTAATAATTTTCTGGAGGTTTTAATTGCTGGGGTCAAATTGACCCCGAGGGTAAAATATGTTAGTAAATGTAAAGGTAACAGGAGGGTTAAACAGAACATTTTTCTCTTGTTTGTCAACCATTAACTCCACCATGATACAATCTAAAGGTGGACAGATTGACAAGTGACTTTTTTTTGCTCGGTCCCGATGCGCGCACGGAGCTCTGTGGCGCGCCAGACGGAGATCGATAAGTGTTAACGCAACGCGTAGAGACAGAGATGACATGCTGCTGTGGAGATACGATCAACAACAGACGTTTAGTTTAATAAAAGAACAAAGACGTGCTATAGAGAACATGTCAGGGGCGGGCCAATCTTTTAATGTCATGCGATCTACCAACACTACGCGCGATCGACTGGCAGGTCGCGATCGACGTGTTGAGACCCTGATCTACAGGAAGTAAAAGTCATAACAAGGTTTCCGTAGGTGAACCTGCGGAAGGATCATTACCGATGAACAGCACGACCGTCTGCATGAGAGCGGACAGAGTTCAGATTGAAGTGGTGTATTGGAAGCTCATTTTGCAAGTGACTTTTTTTTCGTCCCGACGACCAACAACAGACGGATTGGAAGCTCATTCTGCGCATGCGTTAAATGCGTAAAAAAAAAAAAAACTAGTTAAACCTGTAATTGAATTAACTGAGTTAACGCGTTATTTTTCACAGCACTAATTTATATATATATATATATACACACCAAACACATTAGCACCCTTAAACCCTGAAGACTTTCTGAAGTTGATACGGATTTGATCTAAGATGCAAAAGTATAAAACGTGTGTTCCTCAGATAAAGACGTATAATCATGATCCCACTATCGCCCCAATGAAGGAGATTAAACGTGCTGCCTTCATGGTGCAGCTCTGTGGTGTCGGTTAGCAGTTGGAAGCCGGTTTGCTGGCTTCGTTGCTACTGATGTGAGCTTTGAGTTGCATGGTTGTCTGCGCTGGCAATGGCTGTGTGTTTTTGTTAAAGCCCCATTATGTAGTTTTTCCCTTTTAGCGCCCCCTTCAGTTTTTGAGGTATTTAACGTTTACTTCAGTGTCGTAAATACCCAGTTACGATAGACGCAGCCTCGCATACACTTGTATTGAGTTGGGATCATGTGTTGTCCTGTATTATAATTATTATTATTGTTATTATTTGTACGTGTCACGGGTTATAAAAGGTGACGAGGGGGAGGTGACGCAAGTTTTTTTTTGTTTGGAGCGCGCTGACAGGCGGCGGACTGGTGAGCGGACTCAGAACGGCAGCAATCCGGCGACTGTTTCTATTTTGGATTCATACCAACGGGCGGGATCACTAATAGAAGACTGCGCAGGAACACTGTGAACTGGGCCAGCACCTACCGGACTAGGGTGAAGTAGCGCGGGGATTGAACGCGGCGCCTCACCACGTTTCCGCCTGGTCGGTCAGCTGTTTGCCGGCTTTTGGGGGGCAGGGGGGGGTGTGTGCGCGTGCAGTCATTTACTTTTGTTTTGGGGGACTGCAAAGACTTTGGGGACTGTCGGGATCCGGGGATTATACTTCGTTTTGAGTGGGTTTGATTGTTTGTAGTTTATGTGTTCATTTTGGGGGCTTGCAGATGCATTGAATTTGATTTAATATAATAACATTTGGGTTTCCGCATATCGACTGTGTTTTTCTCTTACGACCATTTGAGCAGAGAGAGTTAACACCAGAATTCGCAGATCCGCCCATTCCCTTTTTTTTTTGTGTATTGTACCTTTTCCCCTTGATTGAGTTGCTAAGGGCGAATTGTTACAACATAACCAAAAGAATGACAACATTTAGTTTAGATGAAATACCGATGGCGTTTTCAGCCTATACAGGACTGTCTCAGAAAATTAGAATATTGTGATAAAGTTCTTTATTTTCTGTAATGCAATTAAAAAAACAAAAATGTCATGCATTCTGGATTCATTACAAATCAACTGAAATATTGCAAGCCTTTTATTCTTTTAATATTGCTGATTATGGCTTACAGCTTAAGAAAACTCTAAAATCCTATCTCATAAAATTTTAATATTTCCTCAGACCAAGTAAAAAAAAAGATTTATAACAGCTGAGTGTTTGTCAAGGCTCAGGAAACCCTTGCAGGTGTTTCGAGTTAATTAGACAATTCAAGTGATTTGTTTAATACCCTACTAGTATACTTTTTCATGATATTCTAATATTTAGAGATAGGATATTTGAGTTTTCTTAAGCTGTAAGCCATAATCAGCAATAAATCAGAATAAAAGGCTTGCAATATTTCAGTTGATTTGTAATGAATCCAGAATGCATGACATTCTACTTTAATCCACGATGGTTGGAGTTAAGCCTTCTAAAATCTACAGTTTTACGGAGGCCAAAAGCAGTTTTCTCTCAAGCTTGCCGCACTGAAAGGGTGGCACACCAGGGCTCCAGACTAACTTTTTTAACTAGGAGCACAGTCGCTCCTAACTTAAAATGTTAGGGGCGCAAGCAGAAAATTTAGGGGCGCACTTTTCCTGGGTCAAAATGGGTCTTGGGTGCTCCCAAAAAATTTTTTTGCGCGCTGCGCGCGCACCTTCTATTCATGCAGTCGAGCTATTGAGTGCGTGATCAGCAGCTGGCCACTCGGTCCATTCACGCACCTCACTGTTGTGTATTGATCAGACAAGACACGCTTATCAACTCCAGTGTTTCCGATCACTGAAATCAGTATCTGCCGATCACCGATAATACCGATCACTGAAATCAGTACCTGCCGATCCGATAATACCAATCACCGATCACGGTGTTGATTGAAGCATTCTATTTATTGTGTAGCATTATTGCCTAGGACTATGAGGAAATACATATATAAAGCAACTCAAACATTAAAGAAATTACCGATTTCTTTAAACATTTAGGACTTTACTTTGAAAATGTCCTAATTGATACATTAAAATAGTTTGATTGCTATTGTAGGGATTTCAGATATGTATGGAACACATCTGCATTATTCATTTCCTGGAACTCTTGGGGAAATCTATATACAGGACTTTTCTTAACATACAAAAGACTGACTAATTTTTATAAACTCTTCCTTGGTCCAGTAAAAATGTTTTAATGTTAGCATAATTTAAGCTAAATCTCAGAAACTATCTATAAAGATACATCAGTTCATTGTTTACTTTTATATGTTAGTGTATGATTTGTCGACATTTTATTTTGATAAACGGATGTTGTTTCACGTGGTTCTTTCCGCTAACTTTGCAAAACCGGATGTTGTCACTTAAATCCTTCCGCTAACTTTATCAAAACCCTCGCGCGCTCCAGATCGAATGCGTTTACCGTGAACATCAGTGTATAGGGGCTCAGACATGTGAGAGTCGGCTGAGTTGACCCAGAGATTCAACTCGGGGGACGGGGACGCCGCTCGGTGGTGAGGATCCCCTCTGACCTCTCACTCTGCGGCCCTCGCCCTCGTTGTGTCTCCGCTGCGGTGCGCCTCTTTTCACACATTAGCCCCCCCCCCTCTCACACACAGGCCAGCCTTCTTCTTCTTCGGTTTTCGTCTCCTTTCTTCTTCTTCTGGAGTTAATGTCGGTTAGCAAACCAGTCATTCAGGCATTACCGCTAACTATAGTGGGCTGAAGTGTAGAACAAGTTTGTAAGCAACAAAAATATTTAATAACAAAAAAAGAAATCTGCTAATTTACTGGTCGCGCATGCGCGAGTTGATGAAAAATTTACTCGCACTGTGTCTAATTTTAGGCGCAAAATGCGACCATTTGGTCGCAGTCTGGAGCCCTGCACACCTGTATTACCGGGGTGGTCAAGCAGGAATCTATCAACATAATGAGTTCCATTCATACAAACACAACAACACCAAATCTATTATTGTCCTTGTTTGAGGGGGATGACAATCTCAGCTTCATTCAAAAAACCTCAATAGAAGTTCTGAATGTAAAACATTTATAATTCGATACAGCCTTAACCTGTGCCTAAACTAACATGGCCTGACATATTATAGTTGTCGTGTTAATTTCTCTTTTTTACATTTGTATAGTATATATTTTGTAATAGTATTTGAGTAGCGCTTCATCACCACTGCCTTTTTTAATTTGATCAGTTATTCTTTCACTGAGCTAAATATAACGGTTTGAGTGGAGACTAAAAAAAACAATCTTCGCTTATATAAAAAAATATGGCGTCTACAACTGCAAATAATAAATTGAATTGTGTGATTAACTAAATAAAAACAGAGCAGTACACATTTCCCTTTTTACTGTGTTTTATTGCAGTGTTTTGGATCTCTTCATTTAAAGGTTGCATCACACTAACGTTGTTGTCTGTCTCCCGCCAGGTTGGGCTTGGAGGCCAAGAAAGAGGAGAACCTGGCTGACTGGTACTCTCAGGTGACTTGGCCCAATAAAATGTCCAGAGAAAAATCCATTTAAAACGCTGACATTTTCTTTTGAAAATTCCTCCTCAATGTAATGTTGCTCCTCCCCTCCAGGTCATCACTAAAGCAGAGATGATTGAGTACTATGACGTTAGCGGCTGCTATGTGCTGCGGCCCTGGGCCTACTCCATTTGGGAGGCCATTCAAGACTTCTTTAACCAGGAGATTAAGAAAATGGGCGTGGAGAACTGCTACTTCCCCATGTTCGTCTCGCAGGCTGCCCTGGAGAAGGAGAAATCCCACATTGAAGATTTTGCTCCAGAGGTAAATGGACGTCCTCTGGGTTGGGCAAAAGCATACAAAATAAAAATAAAAGAAGTGTACTTAACGGAAACAATGTGACAATGAACAATATGACTGTGCAACTAAAGTAATCATATTGTATAATAATTTTGATGGTGATGTCATCTTTGTCAGGTTGCCTGGGTAACCCGTTCAGGAAAGACCGAGCTGGCGGAGCCCATTGCTCTCAGACCCACCAGTGAGACAGGTCTGAAGCACAGCTCTTTAGAGCACTTTAATCCAAACTATGCAGCATGTTTATCAATGCGGACGCATTCATTGAACTTAACATGTAAACAGCTTTTTTAAATGGATGATTTTGCTCTTCCATATGAACATGTGGTCTGTTTTGATTTTGCTTCAGCGATGTACCCTGCCTACGCTAAATGGGTCCAGTCCCACAGAGACCTGCCAATCAAACTCAACCAGTGGTGTAACGTTGTGGTCAGTATCCTCCCGCAGTCGCATGACAGCATCTTCATCAGCGATGGCCATTCCACGCCATCCACTTGTGAATCTTTACTTCGTGATTACAAGCTGGTTAAAGAAAATCGGTCCACTGAAGTCTTTTCTCTGCCCCTCTTTCCCCTCCAGAGATGGGAGTTCAAACACCCCCAGCCCTTCCTGAGGACGAGAGAGTTCCTGTGGCAGGAGGGTCATACGGCCTTCGCCACCAAAGAGGAGGCAGCTGAGGAGGTAACGGCCACCAGGACGCCTCCGTCCGTTATCTTTGATGCAACACAGCAGAAGTGTTTTTGATGCGTCGGTGCCGACATGTGAACTAGCGCGGTACATTTCCAGCGCCTACATGTGTGCCGTTACCTGTGCTGTATTGTGCGAAGCTAAGACTTTGTGAGCTTTACACATTATGTTTCTGCAGGTGCTTCAGATCCTGGATCTATACGCCCGGGTGTACGAGGAGCTGATGGCGATCCCCGTGGTGAAGGGGAGGAAGACGGAGAAGGAGAAGTTTGCCGGAGGCGATTACACCACCACTGTGGAGGCATTCATCTCTGCCAGCGGCCGAGCCATTCAGGTACTGTGGTGTACTGGTCCACTTCCTTTGATCCTTTCACACAAAGGCCAGCAGAATATGAGCTTCAGAGATACAGACGGGGATTAATGATAACCTTTCTATTCTTTTTATTCTTAATTCTTATGCAATCGGACAGTGATTGGTCCGAGTTGATGTTTTAGAACAAAGTAAACATTGCACTGCATTGCCTTGTGCTTCCTCAGGGTGCTACGTCTCACCATCTGGGTCAGAACTTCGCCAAGATGTTCGAGATCATGTTTGAGGATCCGAAGAAGCCGGGTGAGAAACAGCTGGTTTTCCAGAACTCCTGGGGAATCACAACCAGGACCATCGGTGTCCTCACCATGGTCCACGGAGACAACATGGGACTCGTACTGCCACCCAGGGTGGCCTGCCTGCAGGTACACACACACACACATATCTATATATATAAAAATACAGCAGGTTAACTAACAAATGTGTAATGACACCCTTAAGCCCAAGTCACCTGCTTTTCATCACTCATACAGCACGTGTTAAAATTACTCTTTTTTTGTTCCAGGTCGTCGTGATCCCATGTGGGATCACTGCCTCCCTGCCGGAGCAGGAGAAGGAGGCGGTGTTGAGCCAGTGCTCTAAATACATGAAAAGGCTGCTGGATGCTGGCGTCAGGGTGAAGACTGACACACGAGACAATTACTCCCCAGGGTGGAAGTTCAACCACTGGGAGCTCAAGGTCAGAAATAACATGATGATAACCGTGGTAGTTAATGAAGGCAGCAATATGAGACGGTAGATAATAGGAGCTCAGATTATTGTGAAGGCATTGATAGTGACTGTATATCTCTCTCTCTTTTTTGTCCTATCTGTGTATGTCTGCGTGTTTTCATCCAGGGAGTTCCTATCCGTCTGGAAGTGGGTCCCAAGGATATGCAGCAGCGTCAGTGCGTCGCGGTGAGGAGAGACTCGGGCGCAAAGGTGACCATTCCAGAGGCCGAGGTGGAGAAGAGGCTAGTCGCCCTGTTGGAGGACATCCAGAGCAACCTGTTTAACAAGTAAGATGCAGCACTTCTCCCTAGGGTCCCACTGCACGACACTCTGTGGACAACGTGAAAGGAAGGATTTTTTTGTTTTTTTTAAAAAAACTGCAGTGAAACCTTTCTCGTCTGCTTTCACTGAAAGGATTTTAACACCATGTGTCTTATGCAAAAAAGGCTAAGAAATTGCTTATTGCAGGTTTTTAAATGATTGTTTCCCCCTCCCAACCAGCTGGGGGCGACATTGTGTCAGAAATGGTGTCCACAGACTGACAGATCCATCTGTGAAATGAGAGTACACAGAATTGCAGCAGAATGAGGAAGTACTTATGTGGTGTTCATAAATGCTCACGACTATTGATGGGAGTGTTTCACGCGTGTGCTTGTCAGGGCTTCGGACGACCTGAAGAGGAACATGGTGACCGCGGAAACGATAGAACAATTCCAGAGGGAGTTGGACCAGAAAAAGGTGAGGAGCACAAGCCACCACAGGCCGCACACAGCACTTCATGTTGTGAGTGAGTGATTGACTGTACATGCACCTTGCTTTGTAGATTATCCAGATCCCCTTCTGTGGAGGAATTGAGTGCGAGGATTGGATCAAGAAGATCACTGCCAAGTACGTCTAACATATCACCGGCTGAAGCGATTTTAGTTGATGCTTGGCTCGGCCAGGCAACCAAGTCGACCACATCATTACCTGTGCAGATGATGATAACGAGTATCCATAAAATATATGTATACAATAAGCACATTTGGGAGTAAAAATATATTTTTTCAAGAGATGAATTCAAGATTCAGTTTATTTATATATTACTATAGAATTTCTTCCAATTCATTAATGTTATGCCAAATGCTATTCTTTTAAAATTAATTTTCCATAATAACCTCATTTTGCTTTTGTGTTTTAAATGTCAACCATTAAAAGACATTGTGTTTGCTTGTAGGGACCAGGACCTGGAGCCTGGAGCTCCTTCCATGGGAGCCAAGAGCCTCTGCATCCCCTTCTCACCCCTGAAGACACTGCAGCCCGGTCAGATGTGCATCAGCGGCAAGGAGCCCGCCCAGTACTACACCCTGTTCGGACGCAGCTACTGAGCACCGGCTCATCTTGTTCAAAAAGAGCTTTCCTGCCTTCTCTCATCTATTTGTTTGTGTCTGATCTCTCATTAGCATATAGAGTGACAGGGGTGTGAGATAACTGGACTGTGGTATTAGACTAAGGAGATTTGTCTTTTTTTAACATGTTATGAACACAAGAAAGTGGAGGGGAGAGAAACTGCTTTTCTCCCACATGGCTCATTAATCTTTAAAGAATACTAACTGACCGTTTGTATGAGCATTGGAAGTAAAACCAGAAACTAGGAAAATATTCAATCTTTCCTATCCTTTCTGAATTCATATTTTTTTATAAGTTCCTACTCAATGCTGTCAAAAAAAAGAAGAAGTTTGATTTAGTTTTTTTTGTTTGGCTTCTGTCAACAGTTAGTAATTGAGATGGTCTGCATCTTTTTTTAAACTGGAAAAACTGTCAAAAAGACAAACATACGCCTGGGAAAAACTCCCATCTCTCGCAGTTAAACAGTCTCAGGAACTCTGCAGGTACTCAGTCTTGTAGATGTGGTATTATCAACGCTCTTCCTGTATGACTGGTTACAGTATGTGGCTCATGACTTGGTCAAATACCAATTCCTCTGATCCACCAAAAACCTAATTACATAAAGATGTGAGGAACTGAATATGGTATAAAAAAAATATGTTGTGACCTGTCGATACTCTCCGGTTAATGAACTCTACAACTTGTCCGTTATAAAGGTATTTCCATTGCAAACTTCCCTGTGTTGTTTTTTTATCCAGGATAAAGGTCGGTGGTGTTAGGAATCCCCTGCTTTACCATCTGGCTGAGAGAGATGGTCATGAATGGTTTGTGTTTGAGGGCAGTGCCAGGAAAAATTACACATCAAATTAAGTCAAATAATGTAAATGTGGTAATTAAAACAGGCTTCCATTGTTACATAATTATGTGCCTTGTCAGAAAAAAACTGGCACTTCATGTCTCAAATTTCTAAATATAATAGTTGGTTTACAGTCTGTGAGCACTTCACTTATAATGCAAGTGCTTAAACGGAATGCTTTACCTTATTGTTGTGCCAAAATGCTGACAAAGTAAAAGTATGGCCTGAGTTTAGCCTCAGCCAATTATATTACTTATATTAAGTGTCACACTTAGATGTGGTTTTCCTCACATTCCGCAAAGGTTTGTGGGGCCTTATTTTCCTAACTTTAAGTTAAAGTTACTGGGGTGTTTTTTTTTATAACCTGCAAACTTTCGGGGGACGCATTTTCATAACCATCCGATAACTAACATCAGGCAAATTGTCACCACCTGCACATAAGGATTTTATATATTATCAAAGTCTGGAAAAGAAACACTGACAGCTATCGCACTCCATAGCCTCATTCCCAGTCTTAATCGAAGAAAACTTAACTAAATACATTGCTCACAAGAATCCTGCATGCAGCAACACGCCAAAGCATTCGGTCCGGTTTGAACAGGCATATTCAACGAGCACTGCTTTAGCAATTATAATGGAAGGTTCTTTTGAAGGGTCGATAAGCCCACCAGCCCTGCCCTGTAATGCCAATGAAGTCTGCTTCTCCCATATGCTCCCGAAGCGCGGCTTTTATTTTGAAATCCGGTACCGGAAGAGGTTTCTGTTGGAGTTCCCTCAGCTGAGTACCGCTCCCTGTCAGTCCGCCTCGCAGAGCTGCGGTTCAGCTCTTCTACAGTCTGTTGGCGAACATGAGCGACAAAGGTCTGTCGGACGAGGCAGCGGCATCGGCTTGCAAAGATGGAGACCCGATTACCAAGGTAAGTCTGCTGGCGGCCCTTTTTGTTAAACTTCTACCGGACGGCAGAAGCCAGCAGGTCAACCCGGCAGGCCGACGGCTCCCCGACGGCCTGAGCTAGAGAAGATCGATGCGTCCATTGTCGGACAGCGACGTCCCTCCCCGAATGTGCGAGAAGGGATTTGTTTCTGTACAACACGTTTGCAAATGTTTACGGTGAATCTTGTAGCGACGTACCCACTTAAGGTCACTCATATTTGGTGTTTTATGTGTTGCTTTTTAACTTCGCAGGCTGTTGTAAGCAACTCGTTCCTAACTTGTTAGCGAAGCTGAGACGCGACAACCAGCAACGTTACGTTTATAACCACTGAACGGCCCGTGAGTTGGTATTTAGGCGTGGCCGGACCGGAGTACCGTATAGCCTACCTTGCATATGCTGTGGCTTAAAGCAGCTGGCACTGCGGACTGCTAACGTAGGCGGGGTCGCGAGCGTAAACTTCCGAAGCTAACCCGGTCCAGCTGACCAACCACTACGCGACCACGAGTTTTAAAGATGTACCTTTTTTTTTAAATCTATATTTCTAGCCGTGCGTGTATTCTCTTCCAGACAGGGTATCACACACACACACACAAATTCTACACGCATGTGTTTAAACCCAAGTTGAACTTCTCGTTCATTTTTCTAACAGCTTCCTTCTAAATACTTGCCCAGGTGGTTATTCACATCCATCATCAAGCTCTTAAGACTTTCAAGCATGTGGGCCCCCCTCATGAAGTGTGAGCATAATCCCAGATCAAAGTCCACATCTGATAAGAGTTTTGTCATGAATGAAAGACATAACACTAAACAGACAGCCATATACCCCCTGCTGTTGCATCATGATCCACCTCTCTATTTGATTGTTTGCTTCAAGTTCCTCCCACACAAGGGTTGCACCATTTGTGTGTCATCCCAGTGGACCCTCTTGGAGTTTAGTGAAACTCGGCCAGCAGTCATGAATCTAGCGACAAGGTGGCAGAAGATCGGCATCTGTTTCGTGTGGACGTGGTTTGCATGGGGAAATGGATTATGCTCTACTAGTGGTGGGGTTCTCTGCATGTGTTGTCGGTTGATGTGTTCCCACTGCTGGAGGAAGGGCACAGGAAAGAGGAACGGTTGCTAACCCACGGAGATGGCGCTCAACTGTGAAATGCACACACTCTCACGTTCACACGCAACATCAGGATCCAGAGAAGAGGGCGAAAACTCAATTTGACCCATGCAAGCTGTGATTCATGAGATGGTCCCCACCCTCACATCAGTTCTGACGATCCAAATGCACATGACACTACTGACCCCGTCCATGGGCACACAGCAGGACTCTTGACACGTACCTGCACCAAGCCATTGTGAAAGCATTGCTGTCCCCGTTGGCTCCTAGAGGGCCCATGTTTAGTACACGTTCTAGGAACTGATCTGGCATCCCAGTCACGGCATGGTTTTTTTGCATAGAAAAGAAGAAAGTCACTTTTCCAAGCAAGGCGGTTGCACAGATTGGCTGCAATCCCTTTTTTCGCAAATGTTTGCCAGGATACAAATTTCCCCCCCCCCCGCTGGAATTCAAGCACGACCAACAGGGAACGACGTACTTTGCAAACAAATTAGTTTTTTTACTTCACGCCGCTTAGAGCCGCTGACATTAACCATCACACTTTGAGCGTTCTAAAGCTTTGTTTTGTGTTTTGTTTCTTTAGGATTTCATGATGCAGCAGACCATGCTGCGGGTTAAGGATCCAGTCAAATCCTTGGATTTCTACACTAGAATCCTCGGCATGACGTGAGTATGTAGCGTGGGCTTCGGGGTCAACGGATCTGTATTTCCCCTTGCAACAAAGTATTCCTAAAAAGTGACACGGTGCAAATGTGTGCGCTTTGAGCACGTCTCCCATACACAAACTGGACTCATGTCTAAAGTGTGTGTGGGGGGTTCTTTCTGGGGTGCCAACAATTTCTCCAGGCTCATGCAGAAGTTTGACTTCCCCTCCATGCGGTTCTCACTATATTTCCTGGGCTACGAGGACAAGAAGGAGATTCCAACAGATGTGAAGGAGAAGACGGCCTGGACCTTCTCCAGAAGAGCCACCATTGAGCTGACGCAGTAAGGGTCTTCATTCTTCTCGCTCCTCCTCCTCCTCCTCTTCATTTCGTCTCTTACCTTTTTGTGTCCACCCTCCTGTCTTTTAGTAACTGGGGCTCTGAGGCTGATGAGAGCCAGTCTTATCACAATGGAAACTCAGATCCACGTGGATTTGGTAAGATTGCTTTCTCGTTTAACAGACAGGGAAGACCAATAGAAATGTGTGTTTATATGTATGTGTGTATATGTATGTTTGTATATACACTACCGTTCAAAAGTTTGGGGTCATCCAGACAATTTTGTGTCTTCCATGAAAACTCACTTTTATTTATCAAATGAATTGAAAATTGAATAGAAAATATAGTCAAGACATTGACAAGGTTAGAAATAATGATTAATATTTGAAGTATTAATTTTGTTCTTCAAACTTCAAGCTCAAAGGAAGGCCAGTTGTATAGCTTATATCACCAGCATAACTGTTTTCAGCTGTGCTAACATAATTGCACAAGGGTTTTCTAATCAGACATTAGTCTTCTAAGGCGATTAGCAAACACAATGTACCATTAGAACACTGGAGTGATAGTTGATGGAAATGGGCCTCTATACACCTATGGAGATATTTCATTAGAAACCAGACGTTTCCACCTAGAATAGTCATTTACCACATTAACAATGTATAGTGTGTATTTTTGATTAATGTTATCTTTATTGAAAAAAACTGCTTTTCTTTGAAAAATAAAGACATTTCTAAGTGACCCCAAACTTTTGAACGGTAGTGTATATAGATATATTTATATGCATGTGTGTGTGTATATGTATATACACACGCACACACTTTAATTTTTTTAAGTGGTCTGTAATGTGATTTCCAATTTCCAGACTGTATTTTTTCTCTCTTGATTTTCTTGTAGAAAGGCATCTAATATATTATCAGAATCAGTTTTTATTGGCCAAGTAAGTTTGCACAAACAAGGAATTTGACTGGGTAAAGTGTCTCTCAGTGCTTACACAAAATATACATTTCAACACAATACAATACAGAACAAACAAAACAGTTCAGTACAGAACAAACAGTGCAAAACAGTGCAACGGTCTAAGAAGTTTAAGAAAGTGACTTAAAGTATATACAAGAGGAATGGCTATATACAGTAGCTGTGAAACATTAGTGCCAGAAGAAGTGGAGAGTGTGAGAAGTGCAGGGATAAATATATATGCTACAGTGGGTTATTGTTTAGTAGTGAGACGGCGAGGGGGAAGTAACTGTTTTTGTGTCTCGAGGTTTTGGCGAACAGTGATCTGTAGCGTCTACCAGAGGGGAGGAGTTTAAATAGTTTGTGTCCGGGGTGGGAGGGGTCTGCAGTTATTGCATGGTCTTTAAATTTATTTGCATGCAGTAAAAGGATTAAACATTTTATTAGTCTTGATCTCTGTTTTTATAAAATTCATACAGTGCTAATTCACCAGTCATTTATTCCATTTACTACGGTCTAACTGTGTGCTGTTTCTATTTGAAGGCTCACAAGAGCAACGTGTGTGTGCCGCTGCAGCGTGGACTCATTGCTCTCTGTTGGGTTCACAGGACACATTGGGATCGCCGTTCCTGACGTCTATGCAGCCTGCAAACTGTTTGAGGAGCAAGGAGTCACTTTTGTCAAGAAGCCAGAAGATGGTAATATTTGACATGTTTGTGAATACATTTTCTTTATTTCGCCACATCCCCTCTTTAGCTGGCCTAAACACTCAAAATGGTAAATGACAGAAACAGAAATTGGGGTTGAAACCATTCATGAAAACGAAAAGTCTTGATTTAAAGTCTAGGGATGGGCAGTAGTCTTTAAAATGTACCAAAGTAGAGGGGACACATCGACCAAGACTTGTGCGTGTTTCATTCACCACAACCCAAGATGTATTAAAGCAATGCATTCGCTGTCTGCCGATCTCAGGAGATGATCCAAAAGTATTTGTAAGTTAACGAAAGATATGATCTATGTATTGCCCTGATATATTGTATGGACTGCCAATAGCTTCCCGTGTACTGCCCCATTACATAACAGAAAGCACCTGCATGAACTGCAGCGTATTCCTGGTGTATCTTTATTCTGCTGACATTAACAACCCTCCCTCTCATCTTCTCCTCAGGTAAGATGAAAGGCCTGGCCTTCATTCAGGACCCTGATGGCTACTGGATTGAGATCCTGAGTCCGAATAATATGGTGTCCATTACCTCCTAAAAGCTCTGCCGACGTGCCACCCGCTGCGGTGTGACCAGGCCCGACCTGCTGTGGCTTCAGCAAGCAGGTCGTCTGGGTTCAAGGAAGAATTTAGCAACGCGTGCCAGAGCGCTGAGGGTGTGGGGTGGGGTGGGGTGGGTGATGGAGCAGGTTCGCTTTGCACAACGGCGTCGGTGTGCCCTGTCACGGGCCGGACACTTGATCAAATAGATAAGAGCTACCCGAGTTAATTCCTCTGGACAGACACGGCTTTGTGTAGTCGTGGGGTTCGTCTACCATCGGCTGTTTGTTTGTGTCTTCAAAGTGATGTGGAAATAAATGCAGGTATTACTGTATAATAAAAGTCACCGTTTAAACAAAAATGGATTTGTGATTATTTTGCTTTGTAGTTTCGAGAGTTGAGGCAAAACAAAACGGTTACTGTTGCCAAAACACTAAAGGGCAGTGCACTATTCAGATTAAGGGAAACAGTAATAACCTCACCTGGGTTTTAATCCCATTTCAGTCAAGTGAAGAATGTGATTAACAGGTTTTAAGTGTTTTCCAAATTAATCATTCTAAAGTCCAATCTGAAAGAAATGAGTGTTTACAATCACACTTCAGTGTCTGGCTCACATTTGGATGAACTTTCAAACCCAAACTGAAATGAGCTGTGGCAATCCTGCGATAATGTCCAGCAATCTTTCTAAAATTTGAAGCGCATTTTTACAATCAATTCATTTAATTTTGTACGACCCAAAATTACAAATTTGCCTCAGTGAGCTTTACAATCTACACATACGACCTCCCTGTCCCAGGACCTCACATCGGATCATCAGCATGCCCACCAGACCGGAGGCATAGCGAAGGAGGCCGGAGATCATCAATCTAACCTCTAAAAGTTCGAATATTTTCATTGAAGAAGTTCATGAAAGTCATTGCTACTAAGGTCTATAGGAATACACAGCTCTACAGAGCTGTGACGCTTTTTAGTCTGTCCACCAAGTCGGGCGCTAGAAAGGCAGGGGAACAACGTGACTTTATTTCTGCACCGTCCCGAGAAGTTTTGTCGGCAGCGATTTATAGAAATACAAGAAAACCGTAGCGTCCCAGTGGGTCCTGCTGCTTCAGGGCCTGGATGTGCTGGAAAATGATTCCAAAATAGGTTTCCTTTGTTGAAATCTAATCATATAAATACTTGCTCCCTCTTTCATATGACTACTTCAGACCAATTGAGGCGTGTGTTCTAATAAAGAATACTACTTAGCCCATGTGAATGATGCGGTGAGAAATGCCTGAAAAGGGACCTGGCTCTACTTTTGAAGACGGCATGGAGAGAAACATTCTCTTCGTCCACCTCGTCCTCTCCGCCCGTCCGTACGCAGCGACCATCTTCAGTGTGCATGTGCTGGTTCTAATGTGTTCCACAATTTGAGGGATTCTACTGTGATTTTATTACAATGGTGAAATAACTCTGTTGAGCTTTTTGATGCCACCGCTCTTGGTTACATTTCATTCGTCATGCAGCGTGTGGATGCCAATGATGGATTGTTGGTTGGCTGTTGCACCACTTTGGGTCAAGAATTGATGAAACATCTCAAAAACTATTGGATGCAATGAAACATTAGGTCATAAGGTGACACCGGGCAGTATTGCTCCGTTACGGCCTATAGAGCGTATTCACTCACGTGACCACAACAAACTCTGGTGGCCATGTTGGGGTCCCACCACGGCATTGTTTTGCTTGTTTGTATGCCGCTCTTCCCTTAGAAATGACCATTATATCCTGAAGGACACACAATTTCAGTTCAAAGCGGTGTGCCTTGTGATTATGGTACTGTGCCTCGTTGTTGGATGTGGGACTAATGATTCAGAATATGGGTTTATCAGCTCAACAAGAGGCTATGACTTCAACTTGTCATGCATCTACTTCGGCTTCACTCGGCATATGAGCGTTACGACTGTTCTCATGTGTTTCTGTTGACACATCGGGTTGTGGGCACGTTTCCATTGACACTCGTCAATAATCTCTTTTTGCTTTTTCGCCGAGCGAAAATCAATGTTTCACTTGCGCAAAAGGAACTGTGGATGGAAACTTGGGAGGAAGCCATGAACATGGCAACTCCGTCGGGCGATGTCTGCCTTTACTCTGTGATTCATTTCAAGGTAAAATAAAACACTGGCTACATGGGCACAGCACTCAGCACGGCCAGCCAAACAGTCACTGCTGGTCCTGAAGGAGCTGGAAGCGGCTTCAGGACCAGCAGTGACTTCCGGGAGGACTCGCCCCTCCAGGCTTGTCATAAGTAATCGACGTAAAAGCGTATCAGTACGTCATACAGCTTCGACAGAGGCGTATTCAGTCGAGATGGCCAGTGCTCAGGGCAACAGCAGCGATTCAATTCTTTCTTTGAAAGAGACTCCTTTCGGTCGGCGTAACAATGAAGACACATTGGCAACAATAGAAGTAGGACCTCCTAGAGCAGCGGTCGCCAACACGTCGATCTTGATCGACCGGTCGATCTCGGAGACGTTCGCTGTCACTCTCCAGAATAAAATGAAAATAAAATCAGAAACACATTGTTCCTCATTCTCGAACATTTTCTAAAGTGTCTTCTGAAACGTTTTCTTCCTGACGATCGACGTCAGAAAAGATCTCCGCCTGATTTTAATGAACGCCTGTAAACGGGTTCTCTGACAGCCGTGTTGTCAGCTGTGCTCAACTCAGCCGACACTCGGATTTCCGTGGTCAACTCAGCCGACACTTACATTTCTGTGCACCTATAGACTGATATTGACGGTAAACGCATTCAATCGGGAGCGCGCGAGGGTTTTGATAAAGTTAGCGGAAGGATTCACGTGACACAACATCCGGTTTTGCAAAGTTAGCGGAAAGAACTACGTGAAACAACATCCGTCTTTCAAAATAAGATGTCGACAAATCATACACTAACATATACAAGAAACAATTAACTGATTTCGAATCTTTATAGATCGTTTCTGAGATTTAGCTTAAATTATGCTAACATTAAAACTGTTTTACTGTACCAAGGAAGAGTCCCAATTGGGAGATATTTCAAAGTAAAAGTCCTAAATGTTTAAAGAAATCGGTCATTTCTTTAATGTTTGAAGTGCTTTAAATATGTTTTTCCTCATAAGCCCCGGCATTGACTGATGCAGCTGTGTTCAGGACAATCCAGACTTCCATTATCCTGGAAATAAGACATATCTACTGTCCCAATTGGGAAATATTTCAAATTAAAAGTCCTAAATGTTTAAAGAAATCGGTAATTTCTTTAATGTTTGAAGTGCTTTATATATGTTTTTCCCCATAAGCCCCGGCATTGACTGATGCAGCTGTGTTCAGGACAATATTGACTTCCATTATCCTGGGAATCAGACAAATCTACGGTCCCAATTGGGAGATATTTCAAATTAAAAGTCCTAAATGTTTAAAGAAATCGGTCATTTCTTTAATGTTTGAAGTGCTTTATATATGTTTTTCCCCATAAGCCCCAGCATTGACTGATGCAGCTGTGTTCAGGACAATCTTGACTTCCATTATCCTGGGAATCAGACAAATCTACGGTCCCAATTGGGAAATATTTCAAATTAAAAGTCCTAAATGTTTAAAGAAATCGGTCATTTCTTTCATGTTTGAAGTGCTTTATATATGTTTTTCCCCATAAGCCCCGGCATTGACTGATGCAGCTGTGTTCAGGACAATCTTGACTTCCATTATCCTGGGAATCAGACAAATATACGGTCCCAATTGGGAAATATTTCAAATTAAAAGTCCTAAATGTTGAAAGAAATCGGTCATTTCTTTAATGTTTGAAGTGCTTTATATATGTTTTTCCCCATAAGCCCCGGCATTGACTGATGCAGCTGTGTTCAGGACAATCTTGACTTCCATTATCCTGGGAATCAGACAAATCTACGGTCCCAATTGGGAAATATTTCAAATTAAAAGTCCTAAATGTTGAAAGAAATCGGTCATTTCTTTAATGTTTGAAGTGCTTTATATATGTTTTTCCCCATAAGCCCCGGCATTGACTGATGCATTTTTTTCTTGATCTATGATTCAACCCATACTGACTGACCTACACTGGCAATAAAATATTTTCTTTGTACAAATTAACCCTCTTCTGTTCGTTTCTTATATACAGCACTGATGTTCTTAGGTAAATTTGACCCGGTTAATGTTTAATTACAAAAAAGAAACCAAAAAATCCTAATAACTATAGTTTCTACATCATCAGTGTTGGTGGAGTTTTTCTGCAGGGGTCAAATAAAGGTTCTCGTCAAAATAGTATCTGTATTTCTCGCACAGGTGGGGTCGTTAGAAAGTGAGTGTCTGTGTGTGGGTATGAGATTGGGATGAAACAGGGTGTGTGTCACTCTTCAATCAGACAGTCTATTAGAAGTACTATAGTACATATTTATTAGGAGAGACATGAAATAAACCCTTAGATTAGTGTCACATGTCCAATAAAGGTGTATTTAGGGGGAAAGTGAGAAGATGATAAACATTGTTTATTCTGTAAAGTGTGCTTTTCATGTAGGGTGATGGGCACACAGCGGACCTCGGTATGGTCACACCGTACACCCCGGCACGTTCGCTCCGCTCGGCAACAGCCAATCGACTTGTGACTCCTCCACCTCGAGCTAATCACTCGAAATCCAGACTGTTTGCTGTCCTGGCTCCTCAGTGGTGGAATGAGCTCCCCACTGACATCAGGACAGCAGAAAGTCTTTACATCTTCCGCCGGAGACTGAAAACACACCTTTTCCAACTATATCTGGATTAAAACACAGATTTGCACTTCTGTGGCTCTTAAATAGCTCTTACTTATGGTACTTTTGTAGTTCGACAATGTTGAGGAAATGTTACTTCCTGTATTCTTGTTGTTCTTAGTTTGTACTCTAGGTTGAAATGCACTTATTGTAAGTCGCTTTGGATAAAAGCGTCTGCTAAATGACATGTAATGTAAAAGCAGGATATAGATGGTTCCCATAACCTGGTTCTTTTGCTTGAAGTTTGAAATGTGTACAACTTTATATATGGGGCTTTGAACATGGGCGTGTACACAGCAAAATCAGCAGAGCCAAATTAACACTCTCAGATTTGAATTTAACACTTTAGAAGAGTGTATAAGGGTCCACACCACAAAGTGTTAATTTCACTCTTTTTGGAGAGTTAGTACTTTAACACCAATTTAGTGTTATTGACTCTTTTGGGAGTTTAAATTTAACTCTTCGTAACACTCAGTAGTGTTATTTTTTTTAACACTTGTATGTAGTGTTAAAAATTAACACAGCTGCATCAGTCAATGCTGGGGCTTATGAGGAAAAACATATATAAAGCACTTCAAACATTAAAGAAATGACCGATTTCTTTAAACATTTAGGACTTTTAATTTGAAATATCTCCCAATTGGGAGCGTAGATTTGTCTGATTCCCAGGATAATGGAAGTCAAGATTGTCCTGAACACAGCTGCATCAGTCAATGCTGGGGCTTATGAGGAAAAACATATATAAAGCACTTCAAACATTAAAGAAATGACCGATTTCTTTCAACATTTAGGACTTTTAATTTGAAATATCTCCCAATTGGGACCGTAGATATGTCTGATTCCCAGGATAATGGAAGTCAGGACTGTCTTGAACACAGCTGCATCATTCATTTCCTGGAACTGTTGGGGAAATCTATATACAGGAATTTTTTAACATACAAAAGTCTGAGTTTTATTTTTATAAACTCTTCCTTGGTACAGTAAAACGTTTTAATGTTAGCATAATTTAAGCTAAATCTCAGAAACGATCTATAAAGATTCAAAATCAGTTAATTGTTTACTTGTATATGCTAGTGTATGATTTGTCGACATCTTATTTTGAAAAACGGATGTTGTTTCACGTAGTTCTTTCCGCTAACTTTGTAAAACCGGATGTTGTGTCACGTGAATCCTGCCGCTAACTTTATCAAAACCCTTGCGCGCTCCCGATCGAATGCGTTTACCGTCAACATCAGTCTATAGGTGCACAGAAATTTAAGTGTCGGCTCAGTTGACCAAGGAGATCCGAGTGTCGGCTGAGTTGACCGCAGTTCCCTGAAAGAGGAACGTACCACTACAGGTGAGGCGCAGGAGAAATGCAGAAAGAACTTTATTGATAACTTCACATATTACACAAGGTCAAAGTACAAAGACATAAAACTAAGTCATCAATAAATAAATGTTGAGATGCCTGTACCTTAGTGTAAATGTTTACGTTACGGCATTAACAAGTTGCGCCTGCGCATGCGCGACAGCCGAGATTCTTGGCGACTTGCCAGGTCTTACCTCGGTGAGTTCGGCTTTTCTGCTGTTGCCCTTCAAAACAAAAGCTCAACATTGATCTTTTTTCTTGTCTGGTGGAGCAATCTGGTTTACTTGAAAGTGATTGCAATTGTATTTCTTCTATTATTTGAAAAAGCACAGATGCAGGAGTCACAAATGGGGATCTCATATTTATTATTATTATAATTATTTAAATCTTGTTGAAAAAAATCACCAAATCAAAGACCAGGAGCTGGATTACTGACAGACAGCTCACAGACTGCCTCAGACTGTCTGTCTGCTTATGAACTAACTACAAGCTCACAGACAGAGTTCAGTCACAGCCGTCACACTGACTGGAGTCACATGACTTGATGGCATTGTGACGAAGCTACACATAGACAGCTGTCTGAAGGTCTGTGGTTTTGGGTTAATTATTATCAAAAAAATTGCCCCCCCTGAGAATTTTTTCAGGAGCCGCCACTGACCAATACTATAGCCTCAATACAAGGGGCGCAATTACTGTAGATAGCATGAAAAAGTGTCTGATGTCTGTGGAGCCTGGAAGGTCACGACCTGTTTGGAGAAAAGCCCAGAGTCTGAGATTTGGCCATCACGATCAGCTGCTCCATGACTTTGCTGATAATTCACCGCTGTATAATGAACAGAGGCGAGCTTGGTTGCGGCTGAGAGGGACGGCAATTATTTACCAACAATAAGTGTGTTTTTCTTACAATAAGGGTAAAATGACACGTTGTGTCCTTATACATTCAAATCAAAGTGGTCCTTTCATCTATTCCGAACACCTTATCTCATGTTCCAGTGATAAGCAGACGCTCTTCTGTCTCATCGCGTAACATAACAATCATCTTGTAACCGAAGAGAAGTAGCTATAGTTATACACGTCATAACCTATTTGGTTTGAATCCATGTCATGACTTGTCATCCAGCCTCAGCATCATTTCTGTCCTTCTGGACAGGGAAAGTAAAATATGTCCACATATACATTTCATTCAGTGGATTTATTTTTGCTCATTGTAGCAGTTGTTTCACCTTTCTAATAGCAAACAACAACGGTGTGTGGTTCATAGACGACTCATGGTTTAAAAGTGATCCATTTGTTGTTATATCTAAGAAGCATGGCTTAATTACACTTTCATTTTTACGATGCTTTTTCATGCTAAGTCTTTCACTTCTGGCTGTGGTGTTTTCAGTAATATCTTCCACTAAGCACCTGTTCCTTCCCTCTTTTTTTCTTGAATCTCTATAAGGGAAGCACACATAAGACTCTCTTTGTTACTTCATATATAGAGCTTATATTATACGAGCGTATAGCGCTTATGTTTGATAATATGCTGTAAAAGCGAAGTCTGCAGGGGATTTTCATTCTCAACATAATGTGTTCGGTGTGAGGTGTACGCAGTTTACTCACTGGTGACCCTTTTTCACCGGTGTAATCTTATGCATGCTCCAACACATTGGTACACTTGGGGGAGGTGTTCAGTTGGAGATCTCATTTCTGGCTCCCTGAGAGATGTAAGTGCAACGTTCACTCTCCTCTTAGCTTTGCTTTTGGTCCCCACCTACCCCTGAGAAAATGATATTCACCAGCTAGTTGCTGACGTAGTCTGTACCTTTTAGTAGATGAACTTGCTGAAACATCTGCCTGGTGGAGCCAACGAGAACGCTGAGCGTGAACCAGAACAGCCGAGCCAGCGGAGCTGGGCCTAAACAACAACGTCAAAATAGCCCCACAGAGCTGAGGAGAGGAACCGCAGGGTTCATCCCAACCAGCAACACATTTCGCCCACTGGTGGTCATGTGATCCTCAGTGGGGCACCTGTTCCTTCAAATCATGAAAAACAAGTGTAATTGTGCATGCTTAGAGCACAATTAAATGTATCCCCGCTCCAAATCAGAAAAAAGTGGGCAAATGAGACTGCACGACTCAATATGACCCGTGGTAAGAGTACGATTATTATTATTATCTTTATTTATAAGGGTACATGTACAGTTAAAACATAAATCACCATTCGATGCACTGTACCAGTGTATAACTTCAGCTAATTTGCATCTGTAGTCCCTTGACAGACCTTACACCATAAAACATAAAACAATAACAAATAGTACAGGATAAATACACACAATGCAAAGTTACAGTACAGCATTTTAAATGTAAGAAGAACATGCTATTTAAAAGTGAGTATTAAAAACCATTAAAGTAAGTAATACACACCATTTAAAGCAAGTAATAAAAACCATTAAAGGTAAGTAATACACACTGTCAAAATTATTTAATAAAAAACATTAAAAGTAAGTAATACAGATGAGATGTTTGTTGTTGTATCCGTGTACATGTATGTGTTAACTGTCCACAGCGTCACGTTTGCATTGCGTTCGTTTATTCTGCGCACATTTTTGTAATATTGCTCCTTTTTGTACATCACAGCACATCATAATTACTGCACTTATAAAAGAGTGGGTTTGGTGGCGCTACTCCGGGCTGCGGTGTCTCGTCGAAATGACTCCGGCCGGGGTTAAAATTATAAACTTTGCCGGAGCGTCAGTGTCATAGAACTGACGCCCCTGAGGTGCGGAGAGCGCTCGGTAGCAGGCGCGTCCACAAAGGAACCGGGCGCGCACACGAGGACGGAGAACGCGCACAGCGATCTGATGGACTCCTGAAGGGGGCCGCTGAGGTACCAGTACCACTGGAGACCTCTCGAAACTCGATGCTGTGCTCATCATAAGGAGGATCCTGGGGACTTCCAGAAAGAGAATTTCACTTTTATATTTCAATGTGTTATTTTTTACAAATTTGTGTCACTATCTGATGTGGGAAAACCATCGCTCCACGACAACACGTGCTTAGATGTAAGTTTGTTCTGGCTATATCTTGTGTTAATGTGTTAATATACATATATTGTTTGGCATTATTGGGGGTTGCGTAAATGGTGTGCTGACAGGCAGTGTTTTGTTATGTGACTCTTTGTGGCGCCCGTTGGTGGTATTATTAATAGTTCCTAATATCAAACGTAGACACCAAACTTAATTAAAGATATAAATAATGCTTTAAATTGTTGTTGGGGGGGGGGGGATGCTAATTAGAAGCCATTATTTGAATGTTGTTTAATGCAATTTTTACTATCACAGATGGTTGTATCACGAATACCAAACAACTATAGATGTTTTATCTTGTCCAATAAGAGAATATTGTGCTAAAATGTGAGTAACTTGCTTGTCAGGTGTTGCTATTGGTCTAAATCCACTAGTCTGGAGAAACCCATGTGCACACAGGGCAACCTTAGCATCTTCCATGTGAGTGAGCAACAAAGAGAGAAAGAGAGCGAGAAAGAGGGAGACAGAGAGAGAGAAAGAGAAAGAGAGAGAAAGAGAGAAAGAGAGAGAGATGCACCCTACCCACTCTATTGCTGACAGAACTATTCTCTCAGCCTCCTTATGCAAATCCATGCAGATGAATATGTTGCACCAACTTCTCGCACACGGCTCATGTCGATGTCTCCCTCCCCAGCCGGCACCGGCCTCATGTATCTGTGCGACAGACTCTGACTCCCTGGCGAGGGTCAGAAAATGAACGCCTCCTGTGATCCTGCAGTCGTGGCGTATCAGCAGAGCTCCGGGTGTAACCTGGACGGCAGCTGTGACTGGCTGTCTCCTTCCCACTGTAACTGGACGGTGGAGGACGGCAGAGCGCCGCGGCTGCCCACCTTTTCCATAGCGGCCAAAGTTCGAGTGATCTTCACCTTCATCCTGTGTGGCATTTCCACTTTCTGCAATTTGACTGTGATGTGGGCGGCCAACAACTACAAGCGCAAATCGCACGTCCGCATGCTCATAATCCACCTCACTGCAGCCGATCTCTTGGTCACCTTCATCGTGATGCCCGTGGACGCCGTGTGGAACATCACAGTCCAGTGGCTGGCCGGCGACCTGGCCTGCCGGTTCCTGATGTTCCTTAAGCTGCAGGCCATGTACTCCTGTGCCTTTGTCACCGTGGTGATCAGTCTGGACAGACAGTCGGCCATCCTCAATCCTCTGGCCATCAGCATGGCGCGAAGAAGGAACCGGGTCATGCTGGCGGTGGCGTGGACCATGAGCGCCTTGTTCTCGATCCCTCAGGTAAGGCCAGGTGACACTGGTTGGACAAGACAGGCTGTTCGGTTGAATTAAAGACGGAAGCAACGGATTCGGAGAGAAGTGTTGGGTTAAGGGATGTTATGAACAGGAAACAGGAACACAGTGAGCAGAATACGGTCTTCAGATTATCGGTCTGCACACACTTTCTCAGTTTCACTTTCTGGTGGAAAACAAAGATCTCTCTGCACGGTTCATCATGCTCTCTACATCTCTGTGCATTTACATAAAATGTGGCAATTCGTAGAGGCTTTGATGCAATAACAACCGGCATGTTTGTATGGGTCCCAAATGTTCTCGGTGTTGGGGATTAGTGGCTCCATCATTTAGTTCCACAAGGATGGGGATCCCTAATCTTGACTGTATAAGTGCTGCACTGTAAACATTGAGACATATGGCATAACACTGTTGATCAGGTTCATGAGGGGGGAGAACAAGCTGGTGGTACGGTGCTTTCCAATCTCCAAACAGAGGACACAAACATTTTGAGGTCAATCGTTTGAATCAGAAATTCCTACAATATCAACACAAATAGATTTACATCTGAAATGATTGCAAATTAATCTGCAATTATGTTTTGATATTTAATCTATCCTTTTGTAAATTAAAATGTCAAGCAAAAATACACAAACATTCGATCTTGCTTCAAGGATTGTTTTAATATATTAGTCACATGAATATCTTTTGCTTTTGGACTCTTGGTTGGGGGTTCGGGGGGTGGGAAGCAATATTATAATAACCTCCTACATATTAATTGTCATCAAACACTGGCATTTGATCTATATGAATGCAATTCCTCTGCTGGGCATTTTGGTCAAATCAACATAATTCTTTAATCTTTCCATCCCACCTGGCAAACAAACAAGGCGAAGGAAATCCCGCATGCCAACTGCCGCCAGCAAAATGCTATCTTTATATTTTTCCACTTTAATTCCACAGATGTTCATTTTCCATAATGTGACCATCACATACCCAGCCAACTTTACTCAGTGCACCACGAGGGGCAGCTTCGTGATGCACTGGCAGGAAACGGCGTACAACATGTTCACCTTCTCCTGCCTCTTCCTGCTGCCGCTGGTCATGATGATCATCTGCTACACCAGGATCTTCATGCAGATCTCCAAACGGATGACAACCAGGAACTGTGAGTTCCCGGCTAAGCCCTTGGGGACCCTGAGTGGGTCAGAAAAAGACCCGCATTTGATGCATTTTAGTATGTTGATTGCTCAATATGCCATCCGTCCATGAACACCGTCTATCTCAATCTCTCTCTCTCTCTCTCTTTCCTCCAGCATCCTCCAACGAGCCACATCTCCGATGCTCCAAGAACAACATCCCCAAAGCCAGGATGAGAACTCTGAAAATGAGCATCGTCATAGTGATCAGCTTCATAGTCTGCTGGACTCCGTACTACCTGTTGGGTTTGTGGTACTGGTTCTTTCCGGACGACCTGGAGGGGAAAGTCTCCCACTCCCTCACCCACATCCTGTTCATCTTTGGGCTTTTCAACGCCTGCCTGGACCCCATCATCTACGGCCTGTTCACCATACGCTTCCGCAAGGGGCTGAGGAGCTGCAACCGCAAATCCTCTGCGATGTCTGACTGGGAGATGAAATGCACGGCCGCTGCTTTGCCCTCCAAAAGAGGGATGAGAACCGTAGCTCTGGACGGGCTGAGTCCAAATCCAGCTCTGTCCAGCCGAGTGGCAGGAAGACAAATGTGTTATTTCAGTGCTGAGAGCACACTGTGAGTAGAACCAGGAACTTGACACTGCTAATGCAACTGTTTCACTTTTTATTTCAGGGTTAAATGTTTATTTTCATGTGCATGTGTAGAATAAGTCTGAGAATCTTAAAAGAAATGATCCGTTACCATGATGTGTCTCTGTGGGTCGTCTTACTTAGCACTTACATAAGGTCTTTAAGAACCTCTAGTAAACAGAGCTTTTTGATGCTTTGTGTTTAGCTCCTATTTTAAGACGAGTTTGCCCTTTCCAAGATGCATTTGCAAGTGGGGAAACAGCTTCAGTGTCGCGCATGCAACTTCACTGTCTCTGTGTCTATTAAGGAGCTGCAGATGGCGTTGGAGGCTACTGAGGTTGAGTGCTTTCCTTTGTAGCCAACACAAAAGATGATAATAAGTTCATCAGATGCTTTATTGAGTCCATTCCCCTGAGGAAAAACCAATGAGCACATCGGCGTTGTGTCATAGTAGGAAAAGCACAATGTTACTAATAACATTACCCAGAGCCTCATTTCATTCAAGTGTTCCACTCAGTCAATCAGTGTGACGGTGAGCATTGCAGCATGAAACAACATCGGGACATTGGAAACTGAAGCAGCAGCAGATTATTCGCTCCAAAAATGTCCTCTGTGAGAGTTTCTCATGCTACTGCTGAGCACACATGGAAAACAAGTTTCAGTTTATTAGTGTGTGTTTTTTTGTTTCATTTATGGTTTGCAACAATATAGAATTGATGATGTGGCAAAAATGCAGGACAGCTTCTGGAGGGCAGAATTGTGCATGCACTTTTTAGTCCAGATTACAGTATCAAAATACATTCTTACGGCCATGTGTTACTTTTGGACTGCATCTAAGGGATTATGTGAAACATGTTTCTGCTGTTTATTATCCAATTTATCTGGATTCACGGTTGTTCATTTCACCTGTACATCAGGACAGGTGTGTTTACGCAGTGATGCCAGTATAGGCTGCAACTCACTTATTTTTGTTGATTTAATTTTGTTGAATCATTTCACTGATTAATCTGGTGATTGTTTTCTCAATTTATTGTTATCTACATAAAATGTGAGGTGAATCGTAGCCTCAACCAACCCCGACAGCTAGGGGCTTTCCTCACTATATTACAACATTATTGGTCACGCAATGTATTTCTATGTATGTGGATTGAAGCTGTAACCATAGTTATTCTGTGCTGATTAAAAATGTCATTGTAAAACTGTGATTTCAATTCTTGGATGAGTAAATATCGATTTGTCTCAGCTGGCACTGTTGGAGCCATTTTAATTGGGTTTTGATACTTTGGACCTCCCACCACTAGGTGGCGCAAGTCCGACTTAATTGGATGTTTAGGACTCCTTAATGAGGAGAGGCATGGAGGCCAGGTGTTGCTCCTTTGTGGAAAGCAAACAGTTTTTCGACCGTGATTCATGCGATAACAGGGGACAATACGGCAAAGTATATCAGAAATGGTTTTGTGTTATATTATGATTTAAGTATGTGCACCAAAGTGGTGTCAACAGTGGTTATGATTTAGTTTGAAATAAATACATGCAAATGGACAATAAACAAACTGGACATAACAAACTGGACCCTCCTGAAAATTCAATGAAGCGCGTCGAAATTCCAGCAGATGAGCAGCCAAGTAGTGCCTCGGTGTTGAACAGGCTCCACAGGCCCTTTGTGGCTTCAACAGCTCCAACATGTCTACCTCGTAACTTTCTGTCCAATGAAGAATTCCAAACACGCCAGAGATGAATTTGCTGCGTCTATATGCGTTAGACGGAGCAACACATCAAAGCATGTGGCGCTCCATCGACACCACAAAGGAATGTCTCAGAGAGATGGCATACATTTACTTGAGATTTAAAGAGCGTTAAGCAATAAAGCATCATATATGACAATTTAGTTAGAGAGTGAACACATCAAAAGTTCTAGTCAGCACCTTCGAACATATCATAGAGGTTTCAGTCAAACTTAGTACCAACCATTGGTTTGGGCAACCTGAATATCACCTGTTGACCAGTTTCTACTTCCCCAGAAATCAGTACCAGGAAACCAACACTGGACATCTGGAATTCTTTCTGAATATTTCATTTGCCAATAGGATCACTCTGTAATGAGCTGTGATTGGCTAGATTTTCTAAAGCCTGAAAAAGTTGTATAAATATTAAAAACAAAAATTGTAGAACGCAAATAATAGTTTGATATTATTGCCAGTGAATGAGCATGTGCCACATCTTTAGAGGTTATGGGAGGCATATTGTGTTTCTCTTTTGGACAGAGCTATCGTAGCTGTGTGTACCTTCTGATCTAACTCAGTGAAAAAGCACATTTCCCAAAAATGTCAAACTTTTTATTTAATTCTATTCAGTATTTCTAATAATATTAGATAATAATAATTTACAGCAGTATAAACCAATATATGATATGATATATCTTAGACCCATCGGTGGGCTTTTGCTGTTGAGACATGTGCACAGGATGGAGTGGATGGTGAACGTGTTATCGGGAGTCTCTCAGTGGGCCAGAACATTTGATCGCTGATGTTTACTATCTCGTAACTAGACCCACGACCCCGAAGCCCCGGAGCCATCAGCACATCTGGTCTAGGGCTTGTTTTCCGTCGTGAAGACCCACTGACGTAAAGGGAGAGTATGAAGCACAACACACGGCCGTGGTCCCTCAACACAATGCTGCAAATCCGGGTTGTCACCTGTATCCGTATCACTGAAACCCGAGCTGTTTTTCAGTCTCATCCCATTTTCATCCCGGACATTTAAATAGAGCGTGTTTGATGACTGTTATCACTTACATTGTTTTGGACTTGGCCCACATTATTAGTCTCCCAGCTCTTCCTGTCTGGAGCATTCCAACTCATTCATTGCTCGCTGATCCTTCACAGGCCTGTCCGCTCCCATCACGTCTCCTCTGGCGTTGGGAGCACAATCGTCTGACGGGCACATCATCATCATCATCATCATCATCATCACACAGCCCTCCTCTCGACGTGCATCCCAGGCGTGCCGGCTCGGGTGTGTGGAGTGAACGCAGCCGCTCGAGGACCATGCGGCTCCGTGTGAATAGTGCTTTTTTCTCTCTCTCAACTATTTCAGTTGGAAATGGTGCTGTTTCATCAGCCGACTGCTCTTCACGAGATCTTTTGGTCTCTGGTGGATTCACCACAGCTCCCCCTGCAGCCTGCGTGAATATCTCGGCCAGTTGAATGCATATTTTAGAGCAAATAGGCTGTGAGTGTTTGTTGAGACTTAATCCGGTTGGTCAGTGACAGCCCCCGTTGATCTTACGCTGCGTTCACACTGAAACGGTTCATAAAGAGTCGAGAGGAGCCCGGTGTCTGAGGAAGAAGTTTTGAAGCCAGGAGTGCATCTTAAGAGTATTTATTTTAACATTAACAAGCATACAGTTCCTGGTTGTCTTAAGGACCCAGCCACGGCCACCACTTACAACGTCTCGTTGCATCTTTAACCCACAGTCCATCCTAAAGACAGGTCCACAGAGGACCCATCTAAGGTCTTACAAATAGTGTTAATACTTTAACTTTAATACTTACATTCATCATCCGTTGAGCATTAAGCTCCCATTAGATGCGTGTCCTCCTCCTCCAGCCTTTCAAAGAGACTGAGCTACGCGCCTCATTTAGATAGCAGCTGTTCACCACTTCCGATTTGCGGAGTTTAGCTTCCGGTTTAAAATAAGAGCTTCAACAGGGAAACAGCCAGATCTCCCAAGAGAAAAGTACCTCTCGAATAATCAAAACATCACATTCATACAATCAACATTACAGTTCCAAATATATTACAGTGACCATACAGACTCCTTATTCGCCTCAAGTAATATTTCAACTTTGCCCGAAAAATTCGCCTGACGCAGAGTTGCAAAAGCTAATCGGCGTTGAGACGCACCAGGATGTGTAACACAGTACAGTGATGCCCTATAGGCTACTGTCTTACCTCTGGCGTAAGTAATTAAACCCTCTATGTCCAGTGTGCTGAAATGCATTTCGTCTCTGTGCGGTGACACTATTGAACGAGCGCCATGTTTTGCAGCAGGAGAATGCCTCATTTCTCAAGTGTGCACACCGCCCTACCACAAAGTCATATATATAGCTGGATTGTTTCTGTGCAGTTTTATATCGTGCCACGGTCATAGGATAAATATAATTTTTGAATTACCTTTACTATTTTTTATTCAGAAGAAGGTCCCAACAAAGATCTTTCTTGATTCGTGCCACCAAAAGCAGCCTGCTTCCCCTCCCCGTTGACGACTTTGGACTCCATGTGCAGTTAAACTACTTTACCCAGAGCAGACTAATGCATTGTTTTCCTGCCAAACAATTGGTGCCGATAAAGTGCAGAGATAGCAACAATTTGTGAAGGGCAAGTCTCAGCAGAGTTCTCATTTTACGGACACAGGAGCAGCAATCATTGGTAACTGGATTTGGCCATGACAAAGTGGAATCTATCGTGACCTTTTCACACATGTCAACACTATTAGGAACTGCACTTTGAGGTTCTGCTGCATAGTAAACCTGTGAAATACAGTTCCAATTAATCATCATTTGACCTTGGACATGATAAACAGTTGCTAAAGGATGTGCGTGGGGATTTTTCATTTTTTCTTTGTCAACTAATTCCATGAAAAGATCCTTCAGGGTTGTGTGGAAACTCAAAGCCTTGTACATCCTATTCCTCCGATGCCAGGGGTTTTCTAAGTCTGTCGGCACGCACTCCGACCTCGGAGAGAAACTATAATAAATGTTTTACACAGGCCTGCTTCTTGTCATGCTGTTAACCCCTCTCTACATCTTATTGAAAAAGAAACTCAAAGCAATGTCAGTATACTAGTGAGTGTCTCCTTCTTGGTATAGTGATTTATTCAAGATTTTGAGGTTCCTAATCTTAATCTAGATTCAGTATGATCGGATAAAATGAATACAAAAATAAATGCACAAACAGAACTCAAAAGGAATTATCTTTACCATCATATTGATTTCATGTTTCTTCAGTTATTTAATTGAAACTCCTAACCCAAAGCAATTGAATGGACCAGTATAGTTCAATGCTTCATACAGTTCTTTAAAGGAGTTATTTTTAAAAGGTCAACAGCAAGACTGCATTCAGCTACGACAAAGATGGAAGTCAAGGTTCCTAAAAACATGTTTAGTGTCTGTAAAGAGGACATTATGTTGTTTGACTAGCATTAGATACATAGGAGCTCTTGTTTCAGAGCGCTGTGGATTGGCCTTTCTACTCTGGACTTGAGCGTGCATATGCTACGTCTTCCCATTGGTCGAGGAGATCTGCCTCAAATATATTATCCTCCTTTTTCTTAGTGTTGGGTGCTAGCTTAAAACATAATAGCATTCCCTGGCAGTTTCTTGCTAGCGCACTTTGTATTGTTTATTTTAAATACAAAGCACATTTAATCTACAGTAAATGTTGAGATGGGTTGTTTTATGCTAAATATGTTGGCTAAAGGTTATTGAAAAATGCGTATTAATTGTTAGCGAGTGCAACAGCTAATGCTATACCCTGTCGGGTAAGTTAGAGCCATAAGATTTCAGTGGCGAAATGCGGTATTTGTGTCCTCATATCATTTTACCCCAAAGTAAATGTCATTGGAGTGCAAATTGGCAAATATGACTTATGCTGCAATTCATTACACACACAAAAAAATGCCTCCGACAAGGAAAAAGGCAATTTAACTGTCATTTAAATCCAAATTTCCAGACATAAACACGCCACAGCAACGTTTTCCTTCTCCTTACCTACAAAGCCTTGATTGGTGATGCACCATCATATCTTAAGGAGCTTGTAGTACCATATTGCCCCACTAGAGAGCTGCGCTCACTAAATGTTCCTTGAGTCTTAAAAAGTAGGATGGGAGCCAGAGCCTTCAGTTATCAAGCTCCTCTTTTATGGAACCAGCTTCCACCTTCAGTCCGGGAGGCAGACACAGTCACTTCATTTAAGAGTAGACTTGAGACTTTCCTCTTTAATAGTGCTTATAGGCTGAATCAGGTTCACCTGGTCCAGCCCCTATAGATATGCTGCTATAGGCTTATAGGCTGATGGGGACGTTTTAGGATACACTGATCACCTGTATCCTCTTCTCTCTCTCCTCTCTCTACAGATGTCATGTGTAGATTAACAGCGTTACAGAGTTACAACACATTCAATGAATATGAAAAACATTTCTGAATAATTAATAGTAGGCATGGGCCATGATCCAGAACTCCATGATCCATGAAACAGGGAGGAAGAGAGGAGAGGGGGGTCATCAGCAAGGCCATGGCAGGCGCCATGCAGGGCCACGGTGTCATGACCCAGAGTTTCTGTCTCGTTTTGTGTCTTATTTTGAAGTCCTTGTGTCATCTGTCTCCCTGTGATTGTCTGCCCTGGTCCTGATTGTTTCCTTCTGTGTGATTTCTAGCCCCGCCCTCATTGTGTCCACCTGTGTCTCGTTATTAAACTATTAAGCACTATTAAAGAGGAAAGTCTCAAGTCTACTCTTAAATGAGGTGACTGTGTCTGCCTCCTGGACTGAAGGTGGAAGCTGGTTCCATAAAAGAGGAGCTTGATAACTGAAGGCTCTGGCTCTTATCCTACTTTTTAAGACTCTAGGAACATTTAGTGAGTGCAGCTCTCTAGTGGGGCAATATGGTCCATCCTGGAGAGTGGTCCTCCTCTGTTGCTCTCCTGAAGGTTTCTTCCTTTTTTTCCCCGTGCAAGGATTTCTTTTCTGTTTTTCGGGGAGTTTTTCCTGATCCGATGTGAGGTCCTGGGACAGGGATGTCGTATGACCTGTCCCAGTAGTCATGTGCAATTAGTCTGCTCTTATCCGAGCCTAAGTCGTCCACTAATGGGCCATATATTTCGAGATCAAATTTAATTTGAACAGTATTTTGCATTCCCTTACACTCCTTTATAAATGACACTTCATAATTTTCAATCAAATTAGAAACTGCAACAGTACGATATTATTAATATGAACATCTCAAACTCCAAAACTACTGAAATGATGGTCTAATTGACTCTTACATGTCAGTGAGAAGTCTAACCAGGTGCATCATGGCTGACTTATTTCTCTTGGATGCCTCAGGGCCCCTTGGAAGAGAGCGTGTCTTTACGCAGCGTCCTTATATCGGCAGAGACAGATGGACAGTTCTTCACATGCAGGTTTATGCAAATCGATGTCCAGGTGATGAAATACTCCATTACTATGGCTCAACATCACCTGTCAGCGCTCGTATTCTTTGGTCCATCTCTATGATGGAGTCTTCGCCTTGACCCGGTCCCGTTTCAGTCATTGATCGCCTTGCTGTGCCGAGACGTTTTATTTATGCCATTTCCCTATTGAACCATTTCTTCCTTCTTCCATTGACAGTACGAACCTTAGGTGACACGGCAATAACAACAGATGTTATGTTCTCCCATTGGCTGACAGTGCTAAAAGAAAAGATGATTATTTATGGATGTATCCAAAAGTCTAAACTCTCTCGATTTGTAAAGTTATTTTTATTCTTTAATACTATTTTCATGAATTAACAGTTCCGGACACATGGGGCAGGACAAGTAGCCCTGTATGGTATTATTGGGGCATTAATGATGCTAATCTACAATTCTCACAAACACAACGTTATCTGTAGGACTTGTGCTTGTAGGAAGAAAGAGTTAAGATGGGTACCTCCTCTCTACCGCCATCTGCCTGATGGATCGTTGAGGTCTCCATCGTGGAATATGCCTACTATGAACTATTCATACACTCTGTCACATTCATTGAATGTATTTAAACTCTAAATCTGTCCTTCTGTACACATGACATCTATTGCATCTGTCCATCCTGGAGAGGGATCCTCCTCTGTTGCTCTCCTGCAGGTTGCTTCCCTTTTTTTCCCCCTGAAGGGTTATTTGGGAGTTTTTCCTGATCCGATGCGAGGTTTTGGGGCAGGCATGTCTATGTGTACAGATTGTAAAGCACTCTGAGACAAATTTGTAATTTGTGAAATTGGGCTATACAAATAAACTGAATTGAATTGAATTGAATAAGGCCCCTTGACTTTTCATGGTCTTGGGTAAAACAGCAGGGACATTGTTAATAGTGTAATGGTATAAACAGGCCAAAATAAATTGTAGTTTTTGACGGCTGGGAATGGCATCCATGAATCTCCCACTGTCTCATACATGTCCTGAGACCAACCGCTCAGCCGATGCTTTGGAGACCTTCTCTCACATGCAGTTCAGTCCACCTGGAGCCACCAAGATCACCTGCTCTACATTAAAGGTATTAACTAATGTTGACATTATTAACACGTCAGTTCAAGTGAGGCCAATTACACAAGGATTGATCCACAATCATAAACAGTGGGGCGCCATTAGAATTTAAATGAGTATCCAGGTATCATTGTTGTGCCAAAAGTGGTGTAGCAGAAATGACAAACCACCTCCATTCAACACAAACCAGCGCAGATTTCATGATGATGTGTTGGGTGGGCGAATTTGTCTAAGCAGGGGCAGGTAACAGGATAGGAGACTAGGCATAGGAGATGAAATAAAGACAATCAACTCATTGCAGAGGAGAGAGGTTTGGTGGAGCAATAAGATATTGTTTTAGAGCAACACAATTATTTGGTGCTCTGCTACCACCTAGTGGCATAACGTTGAACACATTCTACAACATCAATTTACCTTCGCAGAATGCGGAAGGTTATGTTTTGATCGCTGTGTATTTATTTATTTATTTGTATGTGTGTGTGTTATTCGCGTATTAAACCGAATCGCATGAAATTTGGTGGGATGATTTGTTATTTGTTCTAGTTACCTTCGCATTGAAAATGCGGAAGGTAATGTTTTGATCGCCGTGTATTTGTATGCGTGCGTGTTATTCGCATAAGTCAAAAAGTATTAAACCGAATCGCATGAAATTTGGTGGGATGATTGGTTATTATCCGGGGACCATTTGATTAGATGTTGGGATCGATTGGGTCAAAGGTCAAGGTCATGAAAAGGTACCAAAAAAGTGCCTGCGGCCAAGGTATGCGCTCTACCGAGTGCCCGTTCTAGTTATGTCAATGTATTTTTTCACCGAGGGCATCCTAACTTGTTATAGTAGGAAAAGAACAACGCTTGGTTCTCTGCAAGTGTCCCCCGTCCTCCACGACAGCCATCAGGAAGAACACCAGCACCCTGAAACTGGAATCCAACACATTTTTATTTTTATTATTTACACCTGTGCTTTTCCTACTGTGACATGTTGACATGTCCTCCGTGAAAGCGGGCCGGACGTGCAGTTGATGCCTCTCACCAGGGTCAAAGGTGAAGGAAATCTGTTACAAGCCCACAGGTGCGTGAGCCTGTAAGAGAACCCAAAGTCAGCAACAACTCAACAACACTAGTGGAAACGTCTTTATTAAGGCGGATATTATCCATTGTAGCTCGTGTTAAAACAGCAGATGAAGCCCCCCACATACATCACACCCCCACTGGGCCATAGGATCTGAACACCTATTTCATTGTGGAGCTAAAAAAAGGAACAGCTCTTCAGATGTCTCTCTGAGAGCCTGTAAGTGTTCCTGTTACATCACAGTAGAGTTTACACCATTAGATACAGGGCCTGCAGCCAGTGGTGTTTACTCGGGGTCTGTGAGTCCCAGCCTAGATTTGCATATTTGTAATGTGTGTATACTGAGGCATAAATACATAACACATTGTTTAAATTAGCAACACAGCTAGAACATATCAACACAAATTGAAATCAGAAGTATAGTAGCTTTTCAATTACTGCAGCCAGTTGGGGAAAAAAGTTAATTTGGTATTTTGGATGAGATAATTTGTTATTGTGATCCTCACAATGTCCCAGCAGGACATGCCCTAACTCAAGCTGATCTGGACACTGGGGAGGGGGGTGATGGAGTCCTTCATGTACTGAATGTAGGCTGTTCTCCCCTAGTGCATGAAGGAGGAGTAGAGGGAGTGTCCAGGTTGTTGGTGGCCTGCTTGTGGGAGCTGTAGACGATCTCCCGGTTGATCTTGAGGTGGTAGTCGCGGTCACTCCTGGTGTAACCCATAATCCCCCTGCAGACACACCTGTAGAGGAGAGTATAAAGACCCTGGATTGAACTGAGTCAGACATTAAGCTTCAAGGAGTCTCTACACAGCAGCTCCTCCAGACCGACCTTGAAGACGTCTCCTTCTGCCAGCCTGCTGCTGCTGCTGCTGCTGCTGCTTGACATCACCACCAACATTCTGACCTCGAACCACAGCCCCGATGACCTGCTGGCTGCCAGAACACGCCACGATGTGCTGGTCCCAGAACCGATCAGGAGCGACTGACTACCACATCAGGACCAACCAGCAGGTGGCCTGCAGCTTCCACAAGCAGGCCACCAACAACTTGAACACTCCCTCTACTCCTCCATCATGCTGAGAGAACAGCTAGCCTTCTCCATCCAGTAGGGACTCCATCACACCCAGGGCATGTCCGGCTGGGACATCGTGAGGATATACACGCTCTACGGGTGTTAATAGCAATGTTGATGCTAAATTCAACAATCTCCCTCTTTTTTCCAGTTATTTAGTTTCTGTAGTTAATCCAAAACTGTAAATTAGGGAACCACTGCTGAATATTTAACTTTCTTTCACAATATCATTTCAAATGTTGAGACAACGGAACATCAGCGTAACAAAGGTAGCGCAACATGACTGCTGAGGAGTTTATTTATTGATTATTCACCACCTCTGTTCCCGCAACTCATTTATATATGCACAAACATGCAGTCTCTGAGAAAGATGACTGATTTATCAGTGATGTTTAATATGTGTGCAAAATATGATCACCAAGGTGATGAGACTAAATCCTGAGGCGAACATGCATCATTCTATTAAAAGCCAAAAGAGATCTCTCGAGCCAGATATTAAGGTCTAAATCCATGGGTCAAGATGAACAGCGAGGCTATTCTATTGTTTACACTTGGATCCCTGACAGTGCCTTTAATTAGCTTACATCACTTACCTATTTACAACTGAAACAATTAGTCACTTGTTGATGATGAGTGAACGTAATTAGATAAGATCAGCAGAATATTGTAAAGAATCAGTAATTATGTTCATGCCATTTTTCCCAACAAATGTGTCAAACATTCTGTGTTTTCAGCCTTTTTGATGGAACAAAACAAACAAATGAAGACATCACGTTGGGCTTTAGGAAGATTTGTGTCAGTGTTTTGTGACATTTCATTGAAAAATGAATTGGCAGATTAGAAGATCTAATTAATTGTGACTTAAATGTTTTTTTTAAACATTGGGCCTCCCTAAAGTATAAGCTTGTGTATATTGTGTGATATTGTAATAACTTGTGTGCACTCTTTTGGCCACATATCTCGTTGTTGTTATTAGACCACTGCCTTATATATATTATATGTAGTGGTTTGAGATATACTGGTTCAGTATACAGTCTCGGTCATAACTAATGCAAGTCATTTTAATGATGCGACTTGACTTGAGGTCCAGAGGAGCATGACCTCAAGTCACCTCATCACCAACGTGACCAGCAGCCAACATTCAGAAGGTCACAGTCGGAGATGCAACGTTTGTCTGCACCATTCGACAGCTCAGACGTGTTTTTCTAGTTGTGCCTAAAGAACCCAACCTGAGAAGTGATGGCAAATACGCTTTGCTGCCAAAGGGATCGCAAGAGTAGTATTATATTGACATATATGCGCGTATACGTACGTGCACGCGCGCAGCCTCACATGCACTCTCATGCACGCATAATTATGTCAATATTATGCATAATAAAAAATAAAAATAAAGAATTTAACATAAAAAATATTATTAAAAATATTAAATATTATCAAAAATTAAAATTTATAAAATAAAAGAATTCCCTGTAAACAGGAGCTCATGTTTGTACCATATAGACCTTTATAAAACCCTACCCTGTGTCTTTATTAATACAAAGTGTTTATCGATGAGTAATGGACTGTAAAAGGGGGGTGTTGGGTAGGATGTCACGCAAACACATGCACTAACTTTGGATGGCGTGTCATACGTACATGCGCGGCACTGGGAGCGATACTGAAATGTGTATTGGGGTAGACGGCACAGGGAGCGATACTGAAATGTGTATTGGGATAGGCGGCACTGGGTTCGATACTGAAATGTGTATTGGGGTAGGCTGTCCAGGTAGGGGCGGGAAGCTAAGGTATGGGGGCGTGTTTGGTGAAAAATAAATAAAAAGGTACGTCCGGAGGAGTGGTCAACGATGTTATTGGGTGCGTTCTACTCGTGAATAGTTGGGGGCGGTGTCAGGTAGGGTATGGCTTGTTTCTTAAAAACTTTAAGCCTCAGATCCACTCGAGAGGCATCAGTCTACCGGTAGCTAGCTGTTGAACACATCGCCATACCGTTTGTTGCAGACCCTTCCTTGAGAATATTTTTTCTCCAAAAAAAAACAATGCGGATTTGTTTCTTGAACTAATATCCAAGGTATTGCAGAGCAATGATGACTCGATATCAGACGATTCGCTGGACCTGATTGTTACAGTAGCCCGTAACCGCAGTGGGGGTGTAGGGGAACGACTAAAATTGGGAGGGGTGACCTATGACGAGATACTATCTAAAAAAGGCAGGTTTCTCTTCCATACTGGTAACATGGACAATCAACTGTGCTTTGCCTTGTGTATAGCCCATTATAAATACCCCCAGACCACAGCGGCTGCTAGACTGTCCTACGCCACACGCATACAGCAGACAGCCGGTTTTGATATAAACCACCCTATCACACTCACCGACGTTGGTAAATTTGAAACACTTTTGGGGGTAAAGATCATTGTCTTTCACAATAGAGCCGGTTGTAAACGTCTCGAATGTTTTCAGACCCACGATGCATCGCACACTCAAACAGTATGGTTATACCTACACAATAATCATTACTACATGATCGAAAACAAGAAGGGTTTTTTCGGTGCGAGATACATTTGCGACTATTGTTATCAAACATACAGTACCATATTGTATCACAATTGCTCACAGAGATGCAATGTGTGTTTCACCATAGAGTGTCGGACCCAGGTCGTCGCAAAGCGGAAATGTGGTGACTGTAAACGCCTCTGTAAATCAAAATTCTGTTTTGAACAGCACAAAAAAACGGATATAGTTCACCAGTATATCCCCTGCAAGACCTTGAAACACTGTGACGACTGTCAGACACTCTACAGACTTGCCAAAAAGCCCCACACGTGTGCTACACCAAAGTGTACACATTGTGGGGAGCCACGACTGGAGAGTGACAAAGAGCACGGCTGTTTTATTCAACCTGTCGAGAAGAAAGTAGCACAGACAAAATATATACTGTTCGATTTCGAGACACGGTTTCACGGAGGGAAACATGAAGCAAATTTTGTGTGTTCTATGGAAATGTCTGGGGAACGCTTTTGTTTCACCACTTTGAGGTGTGTTGAGGCATTTGTCCGGCGTTATCGCATGCCAAAGTACAGAGGGTACACATTCATAGCACACAATGCGTCGGGCTTTGACAACTACATACTCCTGGAGTATTTTGTCAAGCAAGGTATCACACCTAGTGTGACTATGAGAGGTAGCCGTGTCATTTTGATGTTTGATCAGGCCTATCAACAACGGTGGATTGACTCCTTTAGTTTTCTGCCCATGCGTCTGTCGAGGACTCCTGAAGCCTTAGGCTTTGTCGACCTAGTCAAGGGCCATTTTCCTCACCGGTTTAACACTCGCGAACATGAAAACTACGTCGGAAAATATCCTGAACCGGCTGACTACGGGTTCAATGAAATGATCGACAGTGACAAGGCGTCGTTCATGAGCTGGTACAAATCAGTTTGTGGCGGCACTTTTGACTTCCAAGTGGAGATCGCAAGGTACTGCGTCAACGACGTTGAACTATTGAGAAGGGCCTGCACAACCTATCGCAGTAGTTTCATGCAGTGTACCGAGTTAGACCCCTTCAGCTACACCACCCTCGCATCCGCTTGTATGGGGGTGTTCAAGACCCTGTTTCTGCCCCGCGACACTGTCGCTTTGACGTATGATGGGGCATACACCCCTCAGAACAAAACATTCTCCGACACCTCCATACAATGGCTCGAGTACCTGTCACATTCAAACAACTGTGATATCAAACATGCCCTCAACCATGGCGAACAAGCGTTTGACCCCTTCTATGTGGATGGTTATAATGCTGCGGAGCGGATGTGCTACGAGTTTGCCGGTTGTTTCTATCATGGATGTGTCAAATGCCATGTGCAGGGGGACGTGAACCCTGTTACCAAGGTCACCTATGGTAGAATGTACAACGCCTTTAAGGACAAAGTGGAGAGTCTGCAAAGATGCCATGGTGTACGTGTCACGGTGATTTGGGAGTGCGAGTGGTCCTCCTTAAAACGTAACAATGCATCCGTGAAGGCATTCATGGCCACATATAAAAAGCCTGAACGGCTAAACCCACGAGAGGCCCTCTTTGGAGGCCGAACAAACGCTATGAAACTGTACCACCAGGTCAGTGATGAACATGACGAGAAAATCAGATACTATGACTTTACAAGTCTGTATCCCACGGTACAGAGTACCAAACCGTATCCTGTAGGACACCCCGTGGTTATCTTCAAGAACTTTGATTCTATAGATAACTATTTTGGATTTGTAAAATGTGTGGTGCTACCCCCAATAGGATTGTACCACCCTGTCCTCCCCCACAGATGTCATGGAAAACTCATGTTCCCCTTGTGCAGAACATGTGCCGAGGATTTGAATCAGGCTACAGCCTGTACACACAGTGATGTAGAGAGACAACTCTCTGGCGTGTGGGTGTCATTGGAGCTACAGAAAGCCCTTGAAAAAGGGTACCTGATAGTACACATTGATGAAGTGTGGCACTTTCCCACCAAGACAGACACTCTGTTTAGGGGTTATGTAAACACATTTCTCAAGTGCAAGCAGGAGGCCTCGGGGTATCCTGGTCACGTCAAGACCGATGTTGAAAAAGCAAAATACGTGGCGGATTATTTTGAGAAAGCGGGCATTCAGCTCGATCCATCCAAAATTTGCGTCAATAAAGCCATGAGGAGTTGTAACAAACTCCTTCTCAACTCGTTATGGGGTCGTTTCAGCATGAGAAACAACATGCCATCCTGTGAACTGATCACTGATCCGACACGATTCACCCAACTGATGTTTAGCGACCAGTTTGATGTCCGTCAGTTCTGTTTCATATCGGACGATGTGGCGTTGGTTCAGTGGCGACATGCAGACAGTCGGGGGTCTCGCATTAAAGATGTAAATGTCTTTATAGGGGCTATGACAACAGCCCATGCTAGACTGGTGCTGTACGATGTGTTAGACACCCTACAGGAAAGAGTCTTGTACTGTGACACAGACAGCATTGTGTTCACGTCTGTGTCTGGAGACATTGTACCGCCGCTGGGGCCCTATCTCGGAGATCTAACAGATGAACTTAACAGTGGTGACTTGTGTGGCACCTCGGAGGAGGATTACATAACAGAGTTTGTATCGGGGGGGCCCAAGTGTTATGCATACACAACGAAACAGGGCAAGACCACTGTGAAATGCAAAGGCGTGTCTTTGACGGCAAAAAACGCAGCGATTGTCACACAGGCTTCTTAAATAGGCATGGTACACGCGTTTGTAGCCAATCAGAACGCTCCAGCTCCGCCCCTAATGACTGCCTCCGACACCATCAAACGGGATAAGAGGCACTTTCATCTGAGAAATGAGACAGTTTTCAAGAAAGTGCGAGTTGTATACAACAAGAGGCGAGTAATGCCGGATTACACCACGCTCCCCTATGGCTACTGATATAGACCAGGGTTTTGACGCTCGTTTTCAACATCCCTTCAGTCTGGTCGTCAGTGGTCCTTCAAACTGTGGAAAGACTTTTTTTGTCAAGGATATTATTGCCAACGCAGATAGGGTTATTTCACATCGTTTTGACAATGTGGTATACATATATTCGTGTTGGCAGCCTCTCTATGACCAACTCCTGCAGATACGCAATATCAATTTTGTAAACGGATTACCCGAATCTCTGTGTGATGATGACTTGTTACCCATAACTCAAAACAATCTACTAATCATCGACGATGTGATGAATGATGCCAGTAACAGCATTGAAGTTCAAAATGTTTTTACTAAATATGTACATCACAGAAACCTAAGTTGTATATATTTAGTGCAAAATGTATTCATACAGGGAAAGGCTAGTCGAACTATTAGTTTAAACACAAACTACCTCATTTTGTTTAAGAATCCTAGGGATAAATGTCAGATTATGTTACTGGCTCGACAAATGTTTCCTGGTAACACGCAGCATTTTTTTAGAGTCATTTAATGATGCGACACATCGACCCTATGGTTATTTACTCATAGACTATAAAGCCATGACACCCGAACACTTAAGACTCAGAACTTCTGTGTTGTCAGACCACCCCGTGGTGTACATGGCTAAGAAGCACAAGAGATAATGTCTCAGCGTATGCAAAGGAATATTGCTCTGTTAGAGTTGATATATAAATCGCCTCCTAAGGTGCGGCGAGTCATTGTGAGTAATGCCGGAGCTGATTTTGTCAAGTCTCTGTGTGAGATTGCCCTAAATGTTTTGAGCGGTAATATCCCCTTGACTGACAAGCAGTACACCCTCTTAAAGAAGAAGAAGAAGCTTATTAGACTGGTGGCATCAAAGAAGGGTTCACTCACTAGTAAGAAGAAGAAGCTCAATCAGACAGGCGGTTTTTTATTCCCTCTGTTGGGGGCGGCTATTCCGTTTATAATTAATCTCATCAGAGGTGGTCAGTGAGTGCAAAGTAGATGGATCATACACAGAAAATGTTTCTGGTGCCTCAGCAACAATTGGACGCTCTAAAGCCCCCTATGCCTGACCAGCGACATGGTTCTATAAGACAGTCTGTGGAAAACGACCTTGATAGAGCCATGAGCGAGGTGTTAGAAAAACCGGACACGGATGTATATGAAAAAGCTAAAAAATATGCGGGTATTTTACAAAGATACTTGAATTTTGTGAGACAAGGCGATCGCGAGAAGAGCGTCTTGACTCTGTCGCTGCCGTCTGGAGAGAATCATGCTGGAGCTAACCCCACAGCATCAAAAGAGGAATCGGGTACTTACGACATGGTACCTAAAAAGGATCTTGTTCTGGGAAGTGTTATAAAACACTTGCCTAAAAACAGCAAAAAACATGCTGAATGTATTCTGGATACGTTAAACAGCTCAAACGATGTGTCGTGGAACGAGAGGGGGGAGCTTATCATTAATAAACAACTGATTCATGGATCACACCTGCATGATTTGGTGAGAGGTGTCACTGCTGCCCATAACGTCTTAGACAGCTCTAGACCAAAGGGATGGGATGTTTTTTTTTAAACACTCGCCGGTTTAAATGTGCCCTTATCGGCTATACCCAACCCTGCGGTCCGCAAGCTTGTAGCCAAAAATAAGATGAATGGCACAAATACATATGAGGCCCCCGCACATACATCCCATAATCGTATGGATGATGAATATGACACCCCTGTTAAGATCCCCAAGGCCTCAAAGGGTAGATCACGCAGACCTGTTAAGCCATGGGTGACTTTTTAAGCTTTTTACCCTAGTATAACAACTTGTGCATGTCTTTTTATAATATATATGTATGTGTGTGTGTATATCCATAAGTGTATGTATTGCTCTTTATTTTATTTTGACCACTCTACCTCGTTGTTTTAACACATGTATTAATTGTTTTTGTTATTGTTTTTGTTTTATTTTGACCACTCTACCTCGTTGTTTTTTCATTACCTGTATTAATTGTACATATCATATACTCTGAATAAAAGGCTAAGCAATAATTGGTTGTCACATGTTTTATTTATAAAGTATCTGATAATACAGTACAGTACATGATGTTTACGAACACTGCACACAGGGAAAATAATCGCCACAACAATCTGTAGAGTGTCTTTTGTTAACGAAACGAGTAACAACTGCATCATTAGTAAACAAATTGTTGCCGTAAAGGGCCAACACTTTAGAATAAGGCCATCCTTTTTGTATATGACACAGAAAAAACACACAATGCTGCCCGCAAGTAGTGGCTAGATGGTTCTGCACCTGTTTTCTCGAATAAGATACGTGCTCACACGTTTCATAGAGGAACTCTTTTATTTCTCTGGGGAACCCCTCGTAGTCGGGGGCATGCCCAAAGCTATCGAAAAAGTAACCGTGATTGTGTTTTGTGATATAAATTGCCAACCAATGCTCTCCAGGTTCGTCAGATGCGTGTGTGTTTACAATCATCATTGCGGGGTACGTGTATAATTCTGCCCGGGGTAGTTGATCACAGGCCAGGACCCCCACAAAACGTGTTCCATTAATCACACAATTTCTGACTATACTAGTCAACTCTATGGTATTCATAGTATTTCAACAGGTACCCCTCAATATGCATCCATCAATACCTGTCGCTGGTTAGATATCTCGAGTACAGAGTCAAACACGGAATAACATATCAACGTCACAGTTCTAGGCAGAGGTACACGGAATCGAGCCTCCAGACGAACGTTGCCTGTTCTAATCAGGGACACGTTCCCCGAACATCCTTCGTCAGGCTCCAGATTAATACAGAACATTGAGTAACCATTCCCAAAATCATTGCGTGTGACGGCCAGCGGCCTGTCCTTTAAATGCCTCCCTGTAGTTTGAATCATGTGGTAATATTCTCTGGTGTATAGACCGTTTTGGAACGAAGGCTGGAACGGTCTTGATGGATGCGACTGACCATCTGCAGATATGCTCAAATACTCTAAATCATAGTGTTCAAAATTAAAAGGATTTCTGGCATAGCTACCGGTATATCCTTCATTATCCACAAAGCATAATACCATGAATTTAGGGAGTTGACCCATGTATAAATTCTCCTGATTGCATACTCTTGTCCCCGCGGGTATGGAAAAAGTTTTTAAAGCGACTCTGTCAAGAGCATATTTAGCATTTGTGTGTTGTAGGGCTCGGCTATGAGCCATTCTGACAGGGGGTGCCACAGTAACCTTTTTTACAAAAATACTGGCTGATACAATCTTAACTCTGTACAGTGTATCCGCTGCTGTCATTAGGGCAAATGCATCTTTTGATCGTATGAATTTCAGAGAAATATCGACGCCGTTAAGCAACAACTTCTCTTGAAAAAACAGATCAGAGTGTATCGGGGCTATGAGCTCAACCGTCCGGCTAGCCCCCGTGTAGTTTCCACGCTCCAATAAACCTGTGTTAGCCCCCTGTATGGTGGTCACATTCATATGTGAGCCTGTGTCTTTGCAAAATAATCCAGGGCTGAATTGTGTATCCAGAGTGTCTTTGCTATAGTTGAGCAGACATTCTATTATTCCTCTGTAGGGGTAAGTATTTGAGGATTGTGATATGAGTCTATCCCCCAACATGATGTCTACTTGGGAAAATAAGGTGCATCCTGGGTAGTTTATGAATCCTACATCTGCGGCAGCGGGTAAATCAGACCCGTCAGGATTCGTAATCTTCACCCTCAAAGACAGATATGAATCATTCAAATCAAGATAATCTTCACCGCTCGATGAGATGTAGAACTCCAGGGGTCCTGTCTCCGTTATTGCAGACACTGGAGGAATTTCTAAAAATGTCGATTTCTCGAGGGATGTTTGAGTGTAAGGAACTGTAAACAGATCCAGCTCGGTCTTTACACATTCTGCAGATTGTTTATGTATAAGAGACATAGCTTCTTAGTTTCTTAACTTAGGTCTTGTTGTTTTTTCTTCTTTTTTCTTTTTAAAAGATGTCTTTAGCCGAGAAGTGAGCACATTTTCCCTGTGATCTGCTTCGTTTGGTTGCTGTTTTCTTTTTGACTGGTTTTGTGGTTCTACCACCTGTTTTACGTCTTTTATTTGTTGTACGGGAACGCCCCCTATTCACTGGTGGTCGTTTCAGTGGGCGCCGCATATGCACTAACATACCATGCCCCTCCTGCTTATCCTCCATGGTATGTTTAGTAAATTTCGAGACAACATCACCCATGATATTAGATGCCGCTGTCCTTAGGTGTGGTTTAGCAATGTTAAATCCTCTTTTTAAAAGAGGTATGGCCATTCTGAAAAGACTTCGAAACATACCACCCAATCCGTTTCCATACTGGGTGCTTGCCCCTATAAAACCAGGTAGGTCCCCACCAGCCTGATTCATGTAGTATGTCATATAACGGCCTTCGTCTCGAACGTAGGGGGTTCGACCCATCATTCAATAGTTTTAGAAATACTGTTTTATGGGTCTAAAATGTAGCTTTACAATCACTTTACCGTATAAAAAAGGTATATACCTGTTTTGATCGTCTTTTAAAGCTAACTCAATGTCATCAAACACGTTTTTGGAGAGCGACGTGTAGTGCGGCTTGTCAAAAGTTAGAGTGGGTATACGTCGCACCTCGTCAGACACATTTATACATCTCAGGAGTGGTACATGGCTATCGCCAACCAGTTGATAGTCTACAATATCACTATATACATATATGTTATAACAGCCCCCATGAATATCGGCAGCATGTGGGGCGTAATTTCGGTGTAGAGGGTCCACATCTGTGGGAAAACCAGTTCCAGGAACGAATCCTAGAATCTCAGCCAGACGGCCCTTTATGACAATGTCCCTATTTGCCATGCCACTGATGTAGACCCTATTTTTAAAGCTATCATAGTACATGTATTCCTTGTAAGGCTTTTTGTTTAAGGCTCTGATACGGACGTTAAACTCGTAAACCAGCTCCTCTATAGACCCATAATAGCCCACTGTCATGACGATAAAAGACCGGCCCCCCATTGCTATATCGTCGGATATTTGAATGCTGGCGTCGCTATCGTTGAAGCTGTTCCACATTTTGGGATATTGAATCTCAATCAATCCAACCTCGTGTGGCTCGCTCAAGACGATAGTTTTTGCTAATTTGGTTCTGTAATTCCATATCTTATTATTCGGATATACCAGGTGGGAAGCGTTACTAGGAAGTGTAACATAGAAACCGTTCTTATCCATAGCTATACTGTACCGATGTTGTCTGATGAAAGGTGCTCAAGTGTGTGACCTTTTGAACGATGGGGCCTACCTTTTTCTATACAGGAACCATGTCTTTTTCAGGGATCCACGTGTTAAACTTCTGGGGCCACCCTAGCCACTTTACAAACACCATATTTTTACCATGATGTTTTTTTCTGGCCAATACGCTTTCTATTTTAAACGTCTTGTTTTTACCTATAATGACCTTGTGTAGTTCTCCCTCATAAAAGGTGCCCTTCACAGGATCGTTGGCACTATCGGTTAGTTTATAAACAGGCGGTTCCCTGGATAGACACTCTGATATGATGAAATGCTCATCTGTGAATGTCTGCTTATAACCTTTCCTAAACACTCCACGGAGTTTTGAGATTCTCACGTTGTCTCCCTTGCTATATTTAAAAACCAGGGGTTTCTGAGGTTTCAACTTGTACAGATGCATGAATACTATTTTTTCATTGTTTTTATCTACAGTACTTGGTGTCATATTTATAGACCTATGGTGAGAGTTATTATAGGCTTTAACAAGATCCTGAACCACCTCTACATATCGGCGTGAGTTAACAGACGTTAAATACCTCCACATGCGGGTCTTGAAGGTTCTGTTAAAACGTTCTATGATGCTAGCCTTTGTCTCGTTTGATGATGAAAAATGCTTGATTTTATACTGATCCATTAACTGCTGACATTTTTTGTTATAAAATTCTGTCCCCTCATCTGTCTGCAGCTTCACAGGGATGCGTCCCTCGTTCAAAATGTCTTTAAAGGCGGTTGTCACAGAGGCGGCTGATTTGTTAGATAGACATCTCACCCATGCGTATTTAGAAAAGACATCTATACACATCAACAGGTATCGCACTTTATCGTTTTCCTCTGAATATTCGATCATATCTACAAGATCGGCCTGAAACTGGTGGTCTATACCCCTCACCAGGACCCTATTCCTAGGGAAGTTTATAGCCGCTTTGGCATGGAGGGTATAAACATCTTGTTCTAATAAAAAATTGTTGACCTTGGATAATTGTGGCATAATGCCTGTTTGCTCTCTGACTGCATTACGTAGTTTTGCTACACTACCTAAGCCCCCCGGATGAGCTGGATCGTAATAAATCGTCTGTAGTGTCCTATCCATGATGAAGGTTTGTTAGAAATGATCACAGCAGTATCTGTAACAAACTGTTTTATTGCATCCACCCGTACATAAACACCACATCATCGTATTTGTCGATAGGGATAAACACATGTTTGATACCATAAGAAGAAACAATAGCATACTCAACGGTTATAGGGTGGCCTATGTACAGACCTTAGCCACCTATCACGTAGTTTCTTAAGCCGGCGGGACCAATTGTACCCTGGGGGCTCATACGCAGCTGGCATAGGGTCATCAATGTTTTCAAGCACAGTGGTCACATTATCAACGGTAAGCAGATTATGGCATATCATGGCAGCAGCTCCATGGACCCGATCAGCCGTTGTTTCAATACCATAGAGTGCCACATACATTTGCACTGTTGGTATGAAATCGTCGGTCCACAAGGTATACATCAACTCCTCATAGTGCTCAGTGTAGAAATCTTCTGGTATAGGCCATAGGCAGGGGTGGTGGATCTGACTGGGATGAGCAGTATAACAACCGTAACATTTTTTTCTCCTTGTAGTATTGTATGGCGGTAGACAGCAGACGTAAAACACCCGTTTTAACACATTCTGTGAAACACGGGTGTTCTTTTTTAGGGGAGTCGGGAGGACCTATGATGTCAAGCCCTCGGGTATTCATTGCAACGGTCTCCCAAGTGTCCTGATGATGCTGTAAGGACATAGCATGTCCGGCCATAAAATATGCTACAGGGTCAACAGTGCAGGTGACCTCGGCGTCCGTATTGTCAGTATCGGCCCATGAATGGTTGGCATCAGTGTTTTCAGCGTCTGAAAAAATAAAATAAAAAAAACTTTGTGTCAATTATGCATCAAATTTAAACACATTGACATATCAACAACAACAACAACAACAACAACAACAAAAAATACACATGTTGAAACCCACCTTGATTTCCCACGTTTAGAAGCCCTGGTAGCGTCGACTTTATCAGATCCGTGTCCGCATGATAGCAGAGACACCAATGTGCATACCAATTGGCGCATCATCGTAGACAAGACGTTTTCTAAGAGAGCCGTAAGTCTCATAGACTTTGTCTGCACTGATCGCTTTGTCAACCTGGCTGAACAGACCCTGAATGGCCTGCCAATCACACCATTGGACAAAGAAGGTTGTCTGAAACCATTTATCATACTCGCTACTATTGATCTGCTGGGTTGTCGGACCATAACCAGACACCCCTCTACGCACCATCATATGTTCACGGTTCATACAACTACTAACAAGTAGAAACCCTAGCGGTGATCGGGGTAGGGCACCTGTATCTATATGATATATTTGAGTACCTGTTTCACTATACCAGTGGACTGTGGTCATCTCATCAGACAGTTTATCCGGTTCAAATGACCCTCCGATTACTGAACGACACTGTCTCCAGTCACTAACAGACAATAACATGCTCTTCTCGTAGCCCTGGGATCTGGTACGCCCCATATGTTTGCTCATTAGCCCCACAGTACCGTTAGCATAGGTAACCTTGTAAACATACCCATAGATCCCTAGGTGCTCAACATCTACGCTGGGGCCATCAACAGAGGTACGCCGCACTGGTATGTCTGTATCCACATTTGTATACACTGCTGCAGTGACCCTGATTGGCTTATCTATATTATTATTAGGACTACAGGACCCCAACGTACCTATAGAACCAGCCGGTTTGTCTTTATCGTTGTTGTTGTTGTTGTCATTGTTGTTGTTGTTGTTGGGGTTGTCGATGTCAGACATAATGGCTGTATGTAGATAGCTCAACAACAACAAAATATTTAAAAAATAAAAAATAAATAAAAAAGAAGAAAAAAATAATCCTAGGAGGGGGTGGGGTGGGACAGATATCCAACACACCCACAAACAGCAGCAGCAGGAGAGTTAGCAGATAGCAATAGCAACAGCCGTAACAATAGCAGTCACTACAGGGTACACTCCAGTGACCAGACTGTTGGAGACTGACCCTTGCCCCAAACGCTCTCTCTATATATATACGCCTATCGGTATAAGACCGCCCCTACCTGACCCCACCCCCAACTAGAACGCTCCCAATAACATCCTTGCTTTAGTGCATGTGTCCGGGGCCACGCCCCCCTCCAACATTTCAGTATCGATCCCAGTGCCGCCTACCCCAATACACATTTCAGTATCGCTCCCTGTGCAGTCTACCCCAATACACATTTCAGTATCGCTCCCAGTGCCGCGCATGCACGTTTGACACGCCCTCCAAAGCTAGTGCATGTGTTTGCGTGACATCCTACCCAACACCCCCCCTTTTACAGTCCATTACTCATCGATAAACACATTGTATTAATAAAGACACAGTGTAGGGTTTTATAAAGGTCTATATGGTACAAACATGAGCTCCTGTTTACAGGGAATTCTTTTATTTTATAAATTTTAATTTTTGATAATATTTAATATTTTTAATAATATTTTTAATGTAATTTTTTTATTTTTATTATGCATAATATTGACATAATTATGCGTGCATGAGAGTGCATGTGAAGCTGCGCGCGTGCACGTACGTATACGCGCATATATGTCAATATAATACTACTCGCAAGCATTAAAATATTTTTTTGACTTTCAACATTTATTATAGAAATGACAAATTTACTGAAAACAATTCACAAGCGTTTACGTTCCCTTTCTTTCTTTGTTTTATTATTTTTCTTTTTTTCACGGATATCGTTATTAGTATTTTGGAGATAAACACAATTGGCCAGAAGAAGAAAATAAAAGTAGTAAAAATAAATCTATTTTCACGACATGTTTTTAGTGTCACACTCTTGAGCTCCTATATTCAACAGACACGGAGAAGACGGAAAAATATATATATATATGAACACATGTCTCTGAGAACAAAAGTTTTTGCATCAAATATAAACATCATGTGCCATTGTGTTCTGGTAATTTATTTGTTTGTTACAGCATAAACTCATGAATGCATTCCTCTCTCGGTGGACCTTGTGATTAAGAGGCATCCTAAAATAATGTCTTCAGTTGGCTTGCACTGCATCAGCAGGCACCACGGTTGATCTTAAATCACCTCGGGTACTCTGAGTGACTCCATGAGAAATGGACTCTCCCCCTGCTGAGTCCACAGTTTGCCTGATAGATTGTGCTGCTGCAGATGCTATTGAATTGGTCCTGATAGACCATCTGAACGGTCCGAGGAACATCGTAAGCCAAAAGCAACGGGCTGAGTGGTGAGTGACCTTGGCACTGAGCTCTCTCTTCTTTCACGGTTATGATAGAGGATTTTTACCCTGTGTTATTTGATTTCTTTCTTTCTTTTGACTGCTGTCTCTGTGGCGCTCTGGCCTGCCACTCTGCTGTCATTTTCATCTCTTCTGCATGACAAACTTCAGGGTGGATGAACCCCGAGCTGCTGCAAAGCAGACCGACCCTCGGATATGTGTAATAAAAAAAAGAGAAGAAAACATACAGATTGGTGCTCAAAGTAAACACTTTTTAATTTCATTAAAGGAAAAACAAAAATAATACATTCGAAAACATTTGCTTTGTTCAAATAAAACGGAAGACAATAGAACAGTTGATGATGGGGGAACATAACGGAAGTATATTGTACAATTATGCCATTTAAAAAGCTACAAACCACCTTCTCATCATTTAATTCCTCCAAGGAAGAGGTTTGTACCATGCACCGTACATCAAAACACAGAGGCATATGGTGTATATTTAAAGGTCCCTGAGCATTTGTCCACAATGATAACACACCTTGAGTGTTCTCATGTAGAACAGCTGTACAATACATGCTGCTGATGTGCGTTATAGAGCTCTTATGTGGCAAGTGTTGCATTGTTAACCACCCTGAAGCCATCTGAGTACACTCAGCCATCCATGAAGATAGGAAGAAAGATTACCTAAACTAAAACTACCATAATGAACGTGCACTGGGGGCAATATGTGAAATACGATGGGTCTCAGAGGGGTGGTGAGGGTGCACGGGAGTCTTGATTAACACGTGAGACCCCCCGAAAGCATCATCAGCAAAACATTGAAGGGGGGTTCTTTACATTTGTATTTGTCACTAAAAATGACGACGTCCTGCAGTATTCATTGTTCAAATTGCAAAACATGTATTCAAATACATGAATAGTGCGTAAATGAAGCATCCAGCCAGAAACAGGTTGCCTGAAGAGAGAGATACTTTTTTGCACTGTGGCATGACATATATAATATAGCTCAATGCAAATCTTAGAGACGAGGCAAAAACATAGACACATATAAATATTGACTCATGGAGGGAAAAAAAATCCCTTGATGTTATTCTAGGTATTTAGGAAGCAGTTATTGGAAAAAGAAATTTTTTTAAACCACCCATTCTGTAATTAAAAGAATACAGGGAGTATTTGGTGAAACCACTGACTGATAATTAAGCCATAATAGGCACTTGTGTTGATAATGGGGAATAAAGGTACCACAATGGACCTTTTCTCTCCCTTCTCTCTTCGTCATTCTGAAAACGCGTCGCTCTCCTGTTAGAAAAATCAGGTCAGCCTCTCACACTTCTTACTGTTACACCCAGACCTTCTGGGTAGTTCTGTGTTCACGGTCTGTTTCTGTTGTGTTGGCTGCACTCACAGAGAGATTACGACTCCCTCGTTTCTGGTCAGTGGATGGGAGGAGGAAGAGGAGGGGCGTCATAACACCGCGTTGAAGGACGCAGAGCTGCGGTTCGGAACCGGGTGGAGAAACCAAATCCAAATCCAGTCGGCACCGGTCCTGGGCGGAAATGTAACATCCCGAATGTAGGGGTACAAAACGGCGTCCTTGTAGTTCTACGTCGGGCATCGTAAGCCGTCGCACACATACACGCGTAGCCTACGTATTTAAATATGATGTAGCGGAGGAGACGCACTGGCTGGACAGGCGGTGAAGAGAGGTCGCTGACGGACTGCGCGTAATGCTGAGTGGACCGCAGTATTGTTCTCTGTGTATTCCAGCCGAGACGGGCTACCGACAGGAGATTCGCACTTCTTCTGCAGTGCAGCTCGATCATTACAACCAGATGCTCTCCGCCGGACCGGACCCGTTCAGATTCATGCCGTCCAACCCGACCGGAGCCTGAGCCGAAGGATGCAGGTGAAAAACCAGATCTGCACCGAGCGGAGCAGCACCGACGACCCGGAGCAGGATGACAGCCAGAAGAAGATCTCGTGTTTTTCCAACATCAAGATCTTCCTGGTGTCGGAATGCGCGCTCATGTTGGCACAGGGCACCGTGGGCGCCTATCTGGTGAGTTCACACACCCCCCACCCCCAAACACACACACACACACACACACACACACACACACACACACACACACACACACACACACACACACACACACACACACACACACACACACATACATGCGCACGCGGACACAATGTTGGTCTGAGGGGAACATCGCATCTCGGACGGTGTATCTCAGGTAACATCGGGTTAACGCGGCGCCCTTCAAACCCGGCACCAGGCAGCCAGTGAGTAACGATGCGGTGCCGTCGCCGCCGATGCGGTTAATAATTCTATTATTGTCATCACATTAGAATAATCATATCCTCCAGCAGCCATGGGACGCGGCGCTTTCCCTGATTGATGACTTGCTGCGTATTATCCATCAGGCCTATGCACCATCTGCATGACACAAAGCGCGTCACAGCGGCCGTGGGCTGCACGTTACCGGTGGAGATTTATAATAATCATAAATAAAAAAGTCTATGCTTATATGGATGGTCTGTTGTGGAGCAGGTTTCAAAACGCCGGTCAGGAGGTGCACCTGCCGGATCTGCTACAGCATGCACCCCTATGCCTGAGCAATACAAGGAGGCCTTTGACTCTGAGGAGATACAGGCCTATAGCAGATGACGTGATCACCACAACAGAAGCAACAATAGCTTATGTTGTATTGACACTGCATTCCCACTGGCGGTATGTTCTGTTTTATGCACTGATATGTTAGGACTGATATATCTCACTATAAGAGATGAAATGCATTCAGTAGATGGACTGATGGGTGAAATGAGTTATGGAGCCAATAGGGAGCACACATGTGTTCATACTGTCATGCACGTGTACTGACACAGGTGAAATGAAGCATCTCCCCTAACGCCAAACACGTACAAAAAACATGATTGATTGATCTAGATATTGGATGAATTCATTTTGAAGTGCAATGTGTGTCATGTCAGCTGTTTATGTCAGGCCAAATCCTCCCACAGCAGTCGTTAATGTATCTGTGTGGTCTATATCTTCATTAGTCAGAGATGGCTCGACTACTTACTGTAAATCTCTTACATATGAAAGATGCCTCTTAAATGAAGCATATCATTTCCCTGATCAAAGCCAAAGCCCCTGACAGGTGTCAGCACAGTCTGTATACTATAAATAATAATAGCACATTTGACTCTTCACGAGGGACAGAGCACTTGATAAATACCCACCTTCCTACACAGTCACATCAGTGCAGTCTAGGAAGGCAGTTAAAAAAAAGGCAAGGTCAAAGGTCAGTTTCATGAATCTCATCAGATCTCACTTTTATATTCGTGCAACTTTTGCATGCTGGTTCAGACAAAAAAAAAGAAAAAAGGCTTGGATTGTATCAAATTGCACTCGGTCAAATGGGCAACTTTCCAAAAATAAAAGTTCTTCCATGATGTTTGATGGAGACTGCAGCTTGGCAGGAACACAATGGAGCTGGTTTTAATGTGTTTTGCACCAGTCCCAAACTGAAGGTGCATAAGTGTTTACATTGAAGACTGCAGTGGATCTTCCTCCTCTAAACCAGGATCCTAATACCAAAAGTGCACCTTTAGCAAATCCCGCTGCAGACAAAAGCACTGTGGAAGCACTGCCTATCCTCCGCTGTACAAAATGTAGTTTGTCATCATCTTTCCCCGTCTCTTTTTTAAATTCTGCCACTTAGTTGGTTCACATTGTGCGTTCTCTATCCTTTGGTGTCCAGTAGCACATTGTTTTATTGTTTTTTTTTAAACAAATTAATCACAATAACTTCCAGTAACTTTGACCAAGGACTAGGCGATGACGACTGAGGACCGTCGCTGTCAGCAGCGAAGCACCTGCACGTCAACCTTCCAGGCCGAAGTCTCGATGCATCAAGTTTTCTCTCACGCTCGACAACACTTTCTATTGTTCACAAACATCGGAGTGGGACTGGACTAAAATATCTAAATCTAAAAGCCACAAAGCGGCTGTTCTCCATCGGCGGCCATCCAACCTAACAGCTTCATACATAAACGTTCTCTAAACGCTGCGGTTTGGCCTCGGGGAGCTTTGCTCTGTGATATCTCAGCTCATAACATCAGGGAACATCTGAATCACAACTTTGAAATAATTGTAAGTGAACAGTGGGCAAAATGTTCAGTGGATTGAATTAGTCATTTTAACAAATGTTAACAGCCTGTGAAGTTATTTCCCTTCAGTATAGTTATTAAGTAAGATTAAGATATAACTGGACATGAACATAAAGACAATTTTACAGCCAGTGTGGTCAAACAATCCGCCTGTGAATGTTGGCAAAGTAAGTGGCGTTTGGTCCCACCCATCCACACGAGTGAGCGTGCCTTTAAACTTTCATCAACACTGTGAACAACCATCAAAGTGTCCGCTTGGTGCATGTTCAGGTTTCCAGAATCCATATTCCAACAGCAGGATCTCAAGCTTTTCAGAGACAACTGGGCGGTTCAGTTTAACCGGTGACTTTCCAGTCTGGGTTGCTCTTAGTGACTTCTTGCCTCTTAAATGTGTTCAACACACTCACTAAAGTCACACTGGTCTGAGGTTTCTTTGGTGGTTACTGCTTCAAGAGCTATTGCACTCCGCCAAACTTCTGTTGCCAAATTTACATAAGTCATCTTATTTACAGACTGGAAAAGGATCTAGATCTCAGATTTGTTATCCTGTTGCTCGAGTGACTTTTCAAGCACAAAGGGTTCCAGCCTCTTAAATGTTCGGATTGTAAGCTTTTGGGGCTGTTTCGGTACTGATTGTAAGGAAAAAAAGAACAAAAAAGCTGTCATCTTTGGCTTACGGTTACAGTTTTTGGACATTTTATAGTAGAAATAATTCAACAGTTAATTGACATATTAATGGATAATTAAAAATAATCGGAAGTTGTGGCCTTTCTGAAGAAACTATCTAATTTTGCATTGGAGATTAGTGTTAAAGGACAAACAGGATGAGCAATGGGAAGAAAAATAAATGGACCATGTCCACAATCTCTCTATTTTTAGCTGCATAGTCATGGTTTAATTCTGCTTTTCTTCTGAAATACCTTCAAGAGGTCTCGGGGCTCATACTGTACCTTCTGCTGTGGATGAATGATTAATACAAGTGTAAAATAACTCCTGACCAACCTTTTACCGCCAGTTCTGTAGATGATCCGGAGTACATTTGATGCGAGGAGCCACTTTATCACTCGCACACCTCGGAACACAGCTGGTACGACGTGTTTGTGTCCGCTTAATTAGAACAGCTGTGGGAGGTTTTGTTGCCTAAAGCTACACACATGCACACTTTTCTTTTTCTCTGGTTGGCATCAGAATAGCCACAGGGCTGTTTTGTGGGGAGGAGAAGGAGAGGTGGGGCGGCAGCTACTGTGTGTCATAAACATGTTGATGATGTTGGTGCGAGTCACAGATGGCCGGCGTTTACCGACGAGCAGCTCAATGCCTAGCTTTAAATGTTTAGCACAACATATATCCTAATGTATACCTCTGACAGATTTGGTAGAGTTTTTAATACTGTAGAAACCATACATTATTCATTTCTGAATATAAACCAAGTGTATAAAACGTGCATCATAAAAGTTAGTGGGTTGGCTGTGATGTCATTGGAAATCCTAAATGGCTGCGAGCTTTAAGACGATGTATGCTCACTCTCTCTCTCTCTCTCTCTCCCTCTGCCAGGTGAGTGTTCTGACCACTCTTGAGAGACGCTTCAACCTCCAGAGTGCAGATGTGGGCGTCATCGCCAGCAGCTTCGAGATCGGCAACCTGGCCCTCATCCTGTTTGTCAGCTACTTTGGCGCCAAGGCCCACAGGCCTCGCCTGATTGGCTGCGGCGGGATCGTCATGGCGCTGGGGGCCCTGCTGTCGGCCCTGCCGGAGTTTCTGACCCACCAGTACGAGTACGAGGCCGGGGACTCGTGGCACGCCGAGGACGGCAGGGACATCTGCTCCAACAACTCCAGGTCAGAGAACCGAGACTCTGGGTTTAAATGTGGCAACAGAGCGAACACCAACATGATGTACCTGCTGCTGATCGGGGCCCAGGTGCTGCTGGGCATCGGAGCAACGCCTGTCCAGCCTCTGGGAGTGTCCTACATCGATGACCATGTCCATAGGAAAGACTCCTCGCTGTATATAGGTGAGTATCACCGAGCCACCGTACAACCGGAGCATGTACACTGATAGTGAAGTCTGTGTTTATGGCAGTTATTGTTTGCCGTCGTCCTGCACGTGAACAAAGTCATTTTTTCCCACTGAATCCTCGACCTGAGCAGAGCACCGTGGATCCGTAGTGTCAGTAAATCAAAAGCTTTTTGTTCTGTAGACTCCATCACCGCTCACTGAGAGCACTGTGGTCAGCTCAGCTGTGATGTACAGTTTAATGTTCCTTCCGGGTTAAAAGTCAAACACCATGAAAGCCAATATGTTGTGTTTTTAAGAAACAAGCAACAAAAAAAGAGATTAATAAATAGTTGGAGAAAATGATTTGGCCTAATGGCTTGTTGAGAATTATGTGTGTTCACTGAAAATGCAGGGAAAGCTAGCATAGCTCCAGCATTTAACTGTAAAACCACAACTTGTCGTCTTTACTTTTCTGTTCATGTAAAGATTTAATTAGTCAAATTTTAGAGGTGCAAGCAGGATATATATATATATATATCTATATATATTAGGGCTGTGAAACGCTTAACAATTTTAATCAAATTAATCACAGGTTTCTGTGGATTAATCATGATTAATCACATATTGCCGATATTCTCGGTATATTTTTGTGAGAACATAAAGATTTATGACAAAGGACGGATATATACATTTATACATTCTTTTTTTATTCATAAAAGCAGTTATTTAGCAGTTCTCTTCCATATGGAACATTAATATATCTTCATCCTAAACAGAATGTTTAAACAGAACATTTTTCTCTTTTTTGTCAACCATTAACTCCACCATGATACAATCTAAAGGCCTCTAGTCTTCCTTTAGCAGCTGCTGAGGCAAACTGACTGTGGGTTTTCTTCATGAACTGGGGCCATGATTAAAGGGACGGCCGGGGACATTCGTATTGTGCCGCTAGAGGTGAAATTATTGGACCGGCGCAAGACGGACGAAAACGAAAGCATTTCAATCAGGTAAGACCCTGAATAAAGAAAGGATGTTTATTGTTAACATGTGATGCGCAATGGTGAAGTCTCAGAGTCTTTGGCGCTTGGACTCTACGGGGAGATTTGTAGTTGAGGGCTGACTGCCCTGATCAGCAACGAGATAGATCCCCCCCGTGGAGTCCAGACCTGGTGGTGGCTGATGAGCTGATGGAATGATGAGTTGAAGCTGATGGATCCTTGAAGACTGGCTGGAGATGGGGTGGTGGAGGGGTGGATGACAGCAACCTGAATGAACTGAAGGTAGAGAGACGGTCATATTTGAATGAGACAGCAGCGAGACGATTGGCTGGCCATGTCCTCATTTCCCCGTGCTTATTGGATAGAGTGGACCAGCTGATCTGCGCAGCTGGAGTCATGATTGATGGCGCCGAGCAATGACGGCGAGTAAGTAATGAGTGCGCATGTGTGGGAAATGATTATCAGACTGAGGGATGGAAGGCTGGTGTGAGGGGTATGGTCTTCCTGTCTGAACTTACGCGAAGCTTCATTTGTCAAGAATGTTTTCATTAATCAAGAACGAAAGTCGGAGGTTCGAAGACGATCAGGTACTGTCGTAGTTCCGACCATAAACGATGCCAACTCGCGATCCGGCGGCGTTATTCCCATGACCTGCCGGGCAGCGTCCGGGGAACCAAAGTCTTTGGGTTCCGGGCGGAGTATGGTTGCAAAGCTGAAACTTAAAGGAATTGCCGGAAGGGCACCACCAGGAGTGGAGCCTGCGGCTTAATTTGACTCAACACGGGAAACCTCACGGACACGGAAAGGATTGACAGATTGACAGGTGCAAGTGACTTTTTTTTTGCTCCATCCCGATGCGCACACACAGCTCTGCGGCGCGCGAAACGGAGAGCCGAGAAGTGTTAACGCGACACGTAGAGACAGAAATGACATGCTGCTGTGGAGACACGATCAACAACAGACAGCTGTTTAGTTTAATAAAAGAACAAAGACGTGCTAAAGAGAAAATTTCAGGGGGGCGGGCCAATTTTTTAAAATGTCATGCGATCTACCAATACTACGCCGCGATCGACTGGTAGATCGCGATCGACGTGTTGAGCACCCCTGATCTAGAGGAAGTAAAAGTCGTAACAAGGTTTCCATAGGTGAACCTGCGGAAGGATCATTACCGATGAACAGCACGACCGTCTGCATTAGAGCGGGACATAGTTCAGATTGAATAGGTATATTGGAAGCTCATTCTGTGCATGCGTTAAATGCGTTAAAAGAAATAACTAATTAATCCTGTATTTTAATCATAACGCGTTAACACGTTATTTTTCACAGCACTAATATATATCACAATAGTAAGAGATGGCCGAATCGAAGCTGAGATACAAAGGAGGATGCCATAGGCTAGCATGTGCTTTGGTCGCCTTCGCGAAAGACTCTGGAACAACCACCATGTGTTCACAAGAGTAAAAGGCAAACTTTTCTGAGCGATCGTACTTTCCTCTCTGTTGTACGGGGCTGAGACATGGACAGTGTACAGGAGTCAAGTGAAGAAGCTACACGCTTTTATGATGAGACACCTGCGGTCGATCATGAAAATCAAATGGCAGGACAGGGTGACTAACATGGAGATTCTCAAACGAGCAGGGAATTAGCACACTCCCCAAGATTTGTAACTATTTCTCTCATTATGTGCGTTCGGCCGACGGCCTAAGCCTGAGGCGCCCACGCGGCTCTTATATTCTGCTCTTGAAATCACATTTGTTTTATGACATGAGGCTGTCTGCAAATGCCAGTAACATCAGTTGCCTGTCCCGCCCCACCAGAAGATGGAGTGTATTGCTGGAGTAAAATAGATAAGCAGAAGGTACTGCTACAACACTAAGCTAAACTTGACTAATAATAATCATCATTATTTAGAAGTCCGAGCAATAAAAACAAAGCAGGAAACAAAGATCTCTGATCCCTGATCGAAACCACATCCAGCAACAGTTTGATTCTTCGTGCTCGAACATTTGGCTGACTTGGCATTCCAGTTGCCTGGAAGTCATAAGAAACAAAGGCTAATGGCATAATAAAATATGTACAATACCAACGCTTAACAAAGTAAATGGGCTGGTTATGTTGGCATGATTGAAACATGACTGTGACATTAATCATTCACGTGTGCATTAAATGATGAACTCTGCTGAATTAACGCAGAGGCTCATTTGAGAGGAGGATCTGTAATATTACAAAATTCTATTTCAGAAAATCAGATCGTGGATATAATGGTCACCAAATCATAATTAGTTATGATAAGTTAGACGAATGGATAATGGCCGGTGCGTACGTAAGATAGAGAGCTGTGGTCGGGAGCTGAAGCAGTTTTAGGCTTTAATTAATATGCTAGTTGATACAAATGTGGTCATAATCATATCACAAAACAAGGATGAAGACACCAGGGTTGATAACAGATGGTTATAGAGAGTGTCGGTCACTAAGAATGCCGAGAAGTCCTTAATTTGAAAATAATACATTTATTATTTGAAAGCACCACTCAGAATTTTATTTATATATTTATATTTTAAAAGTGCCCTATTAAACCAGATTATTTTTATTGTTTATTTTCCATTATAATATTACTAAAATGTGTGTGTGTCTGTTTTTAAATTATTTTTATGATTTAATTCCATTTTGTCATCAGACAAAGGGTCTAATCATGTGGTTCAATACAATTTCATCAACTCATGTGAAGATATTCAAACTGAAATGACCATATGTTGCAGAAATCTGTCCCAGTAGCTCCCATCGGATCAGGAAAAACTCCCCAAAAATAGAAAAAAACTTATAGTCTTTGATAAGAGGGGAGGAGGCCATTGTAACCAGTAGCGTTGATACACTGAGAACCTAACACTAATAATCCACATTCCTGGCCTCTCCGCTCCTGTAGCACTCATCAAGAGACATTTATCAAGGCCAGTGAATCTGACTCCAGACACAGGTTGGGTTTCAATGTGGACTGTTCAGAGTTTTATTTCCAGATTAAAATAAGAATATATATTTTATGTTTTGGGCGAAGGAAAAAAAGTCAGATCCTCTCCTATTATTTCATGTCAGAGATGAGACAGGTCCAGCGACATGCTTCTGTGATACTGCACCTCACAGTATTGACTTGCACCCCCCACCCCCCACACCCCACCCATTATATATTGAGTTGGGCCAGTACATGGAAATGACCCTGGTTATTAAACATGTTAGTTATGTGAGGGGAGGCTTGAGTCCATCAATACTTGTTGTTTGCTGAAGGCGTGTCACACACACCACCATGCCGCTCAGTACATGGATAATAAATGCCATAGGTGTGAGGCAACAACAGGACTGCACATGTTTAGGTTGGAAAAGCAAACCTTATGAATAGAAGATAACAAAGGAATCTTTCAATTTGATCTACTATTCTCTTTATTGTTGTGGTCGACGGGGGACGTTGTCGGTCTGATGCCGTCCTTTCTCACCTCGGTGCCTCTCAGCAGAGCACTTTTATTCCCAAATTTGTTCTCCAAGTCTTCAGCGGTCAGCAGCAGAGGACTGCAGTTACACTTACAGCAGAAACCAAGAGGTCGACATAACACACATTACAGTCGGTCTGCCAAAGTTGCCAAGGCAACAGTAGAGAGAAAGGCATTCCAGTTTGTCTCCCCGCTCAGCGACCTGCTCGAAGCAGAGCTCCATCTGGGAGACGCAGAGACAACAAAAAGACATATGACGAAAATCAAGGAATATAAATGCAAAAAGAAAAAGTGAGGTTATTTAATTAGATCTGATAATTTTGAGTATTTTCGCTTGTGAAAAAAATGCAACTTTGGTTGGTTAACAGCAAATCATTTGCAACATTGCACCGCCAGTATAAAAATACACCGGTCGATCTAAAAAGTTACCGTTTTATTACCCTCTTCTCCATTTTGGCAAATGGAGAGTATTTCGTTCTTGAGATTGTATTGGTAATTATCGCCCATTGTTATAGACTCCACATAATTCCACAATCATTCTTCTTATTGCAGTTTGCACTCAATTGCACATTTTACAGCTGCGTATGACATTCAATTATTGTCTGATAATGTACACCAGTAAAACAAGCACCACATTAAAACCTTGAAGAGCTGATGCAGCATTAAGTCAAAGCTCTGTAATTTATTTTCTTGTGCTGTCCTGAAGCTCCTCTTCTTGTGGATTCATCAGTTTGCCCTTACGGGAGGATCAGAACAAAAGAAAATAAAGAAAATACCATGTGGCTAGCTGCTCCTCCTCGCTCTCTTCTCTTCGTCTTTGGCGAGTTGCGGAGTCTCTGTTTGCCTTTCAGCGCAGACCTCGTGCTCGGTGAGAAGGCCCGGTGGTTTGTTCTGTGCACGGTTTGATCTGTACAGTTTCTGTCAGCACTCAGAGTAGGAGGGATGAGGGAGGGAGGAGATATGAGGAAGGGAAGGAGGCATAGACAGAGGACAGAGCGAACAGCGCTCGCACAGCACCCAACAACCCACCCTACCCCCAGCTTGGCGAGAGGCCAACTCATACCAGATGCCTGATGTTTCGACATTACACTTGATATGTCTTTGCATTTATTTTTTTGCTGTGTGATAAGTTGATAACGAATTGGCACAACTACACATTCGCCATCTCTAAAATTTCACTATTTATTCCATTTGTTAAATAACATCAAACATGTATATTTACTTCCTGCTTGTGTTTCTTCCAGTCTTCCAAAAAACAGTTGCCTTTCAAATGAAGTTTACAGCAATTAGACAGTAGATCTGTTTTCTAGATTACACTTCCTGTTCTTTTTTAAGACAATTTAACATACAGTACAGTCAAGTTTTATTGGAACTTTATTTATTTCGCAGATATTTAGAAATGAACCAAGCTAGTGGACAACTTGAAGTTTCCATCTGATGATGGCACTAGATATGAAGTCAACAGATCACCAAACGGATCAAAATTATTCCTAAGGGGAACACTTGAGACATTTCTCCCAGCGCCTCACAGCCTAACCTTCCTGTGGCGCTGGAGAACAATTCAAAGGAGCGCCAAAGTGGGGAGGGTTCATCCTCTCGGGACCACGAATGTCTGTTCAAGATTTCAGGATAATCCATCATATCATGATCGACCCACATGGCCTTTAAAGTTCAAATTTAAAATAAATCTAAATGTTCCACTCAGTGGAGAATGACTAACTGTGATTTCAGTTTGACTTTAAGAATCAGAACTGTCCGTCAGCACGAATCTGATTGTCGTTGTACGTTCGCCCTGTGATGGACTGGATCTGACAGTCAGTCGACCAAAGACTTCTCTTAACGGCAATCCTGAAAGAAATACCAACATTTTCTGCTTTTAAATTGTTGTTTTACATACTTTAGTTGTTTGTACTTTGTACATTTGCATTTTGGTAGATTTGGTGTCATGGCCACTGTTCGATGTCCTGGCTCAGTACACAGCGCCCTTTGCCAGTGCACAAGGAATCGTCTCTTTCATAACAATCCCCCAACCTTCTTCCTTTGACACGTACAGATCGTCTTTTATTCTTTTCTCCACACCACACCGTCTCTAATCTCTATTTGTTCTTCATTTTTAAACAATCCAGGCATATTGATTGCCACGGTTACCTCTTCCAGTGTGACTGCTGCGTGGTCCCTTGTAGCTCGGGGATTGCACAGGGCCCAGTCTCCGTACAGTCCATGTGTGTCATGTGCTGCTTCGTTTCCCAGTTTCAAGGCGCGGTGGCCTTTTTTGAAGAGCTGGCCGCGTGGAAACACGGTCACATTGTAAGAATACACCCTGAATAATGCAGCGTGATGGAGAAGCAGTCAGGAGGATTTTAACAAACATGTGACCAAATGCTTAAATAATGGCCACTCTATCGTGGCCACTTCCCCTGCACACGGATCAATACTGGTAGGGATGCCAGATTGAGGACACTGGGAATACTCAAGCGCAAACCAGCAACCAGTACTCAGGTGTCATCATGACACATGTCCTCCAGCATGCACCTGTTCTGTTTGTCTGTTCTGTGTCAGTACTGTATCCTGTTATCTTTTAAGTGTGTGTGTGTGTGTGTGTGTGTGTGTGTGTGTGTGTGTGTGTGTCTTTGTTCAAATCAAATGAGCAACCGGTAAAAAGATATTAGTTATCTGGCCATCAGATCATTGTGCCATCTGGCAGATAAGAGGACAACAGACAGTGATACACTACCTGAGCAATGAAGAGTGAGATCTGTGTGTCCAGAGTCAACAGCCACGTCTCTGAGGCACAGCAGCGCTCTGCTCTAAATGCTAAAGGGGGCACACTAACATGAGCACAAAGCCAATGTTACCTTGCTGATGTCCAGCTGCTCCATCTGCGTTTGGCATGCTAACGTTAGCACTTCACAAAGTAAAGCTGAGGAGGCAGGTTTGGGCTAAAACCTAATGATCACACAACAATGACAATCAGTGGATAATTAACGTTATTAAAATGTCTGTACATAACCAATTCAATTCAATTCAGTTTATTTGTATAGCCCAATTTCACAAATTACAAATTTGTCTCGGAGTGCTTTACAATCTGTACACATAGACATCCTGCCCCTAAACCTCGCATCGGACCAGGAAAAACTCCCAAATAACCCTTCAGGGGAAAAAAAGGGAAGAAACCTTCAGGAGAGCAACAGAGGAGGATCCCTCTCCAGGATGGACAGATGCAATAGATGTCATGTGTACAGAAGGACAGATTTAGAGTTAAAATACATTCAATGAATATGACAGAGTGTATGAATAGTTCGTAGTAGGCATATTCCACGATGGAGACCTCCACAATCCATCAGGCAGATGGCGGTGGGGAGGAGGAGTGGGCGGAGTCTCAACAGTGGGCGGAGTCTCAACAGGACAGTGGCGTCGTCGGTAGCAGGAATTCCACGGCCCAGACCTCGATGATCCATCAGCAGATAGGATCTATGCCGTCTCATAGGGTCCGATGACCCCATGAGACGTGAAGTCAAAAGGACTCCGGGGAGAAAGCAGAGTTAGTAACATGTGATGGAGAGATGAAAATTCATCCCTAAAGAGAGAAAAAAGAGGAGAGAGGTGCTCAGTGCATCCTAAAACGTCCCCCGGCAGCTATAAGCCTATAGCAGCATATCAAGGGGCTGGACCAGGTGAACCTGATTCAGCCCTAACTATAGAGCGTATTCACTCACGTGACCACAACAAACTCTGGCGGCCATGTTGGGGTCCCACCACGGCATTGTTTTGCTTGTTTGTATGCCGCTCTTCCCTTAGAAATGACCATTATATCCTGAAGGAGACACGATTTCAGTTCAAAGCGGTGTGCCTTGTGATTATGGTGCTGTGCCTCATTGTTGGATGTGGGACTAATGATTCAGAATATGGGTTTATCAGCTCAACAAGAGGCTATTACTTCAACTTGTCATGCATCTACTTCGGCTTCACTCGGCATATGAGCGTTAGGACTGTTCTCATGTGTTTCTGTTGACACATCGGGTTGTGGGCACGTTTCCATTGACACACTCGTCAATAATCTCTTTTTGCTTTTTCACGAGCGAAAATCAATGTATTTCACTTGCGTAAAAGGAACTGTGGATGGAAACTTGGGAGGAAGCCATGAACATGGCAACTCCGTCGGGCGATGTCTGCCTTTACTCTGTGATTCATTTCAAGGTAAAATAAAACACTGGCTCCATGGGAACAGCATCAGCACGGCCAACAAACAGGCACTGCTGGTCCTGAAGGAGCTGGAAGCGGCTTCATCCAGACACTCGTCCTGGAGGCGGAGCTGTGCGACTACGGATCATATATGAACCCAGACACGGGGCGCTTGATGTTCTGATATTTGTGGTATTTCCACAACAAGTATAACGCAGAAATAGTTGTTAATGTCCCATGGTCGATAGCGGAAATGAAAACTGTTTTACAGGAATGTGACCGGGCTATGTGCTGGTCACTAGGGGTAACTAGCGAATTAACCACAAAGTGTTGAGCGAGTAAAATCAGGTAAAAAACATTGAAAATATTCAATTCCAACCGCTGAAATCTTTCTTTGGTAATGCAGAAGGACATGAGGTTGCTGGGCTCTCGCATAATCAAACAGCGGACACGATAGACAGGTCAACTTCTTCTGACATTTTATAAGTGGGACCCCAAGATGGCGCGATTGAGATTCTGACGTCACGTGAATACGCTCTATAAGCTCTGTCAAAGAGGAAAGTCTTAAGTCTACTCTTAAACAAGGTGACTGTGTCTGCCTCCCGGACTGAAATTGGAAGCTGGTTCCATAAAAGAGGAGCTTGATAACCACAAATGTGTCCACTCGAGTCCTTGGGACTCCCCCTCTGGACACTGTGGGCATGTGCCACATCTCAATATCCATCCAATAGCTGTTGAGATATTTAAGTGAGGACAACAGTGGTGAACCGACTAATGGACCAACGATGCTATCCAACAGATATATTTATATATATATATATATATATATATATATATTTCATATTTATACTTACATGACCATGGAAAGAGTGGCTTCCTAGAAGGACTAACCTGCTCCTGAGCTCTGTTGACTACAGTGTAATGTCCGAGCCGGATTGTAATTGGATTATTGATTGCTGTCTCCTGCGTGACTGATACCCCGGATGAAGGCAACCGGTCCTCCTCTCTATTGTATCGCTCACAGAGCTTCCAACACAAAGGCAGCTGCTCAATTACAATATTCATGCTCTGCACCTTTTTTTCTTTTCTTTTCTTTTTTTACAATAATGTCTCCCCAAATACTATCTGCATTCCATCCTAATGAGGTCTAGTATGTGGTGTTTGTACCTCACTAAAGGAAGATGTACATATTTTGCTATACAGTAAACTGTCAGTCAGTATACTACATAGCGAAAGACTGTTTGTATATGCTTACTGTATACACATGTCTATGTACGCACCACAGGAACACTACCAAGTGTACACTCAGTAGGACGCTCAAATGCCGTCAGTAGTGTACAGGCATGCGTCTGTAGTCTCATAAAATCACATTATTTCCTTTTTTAAAATAGCTCTTAGAGGTCAAAGTCGAGCTATACAGATGATTTGTCGGTGGCACTACCGCGTCCCTCTCAGGATGGCCTGACAGCCCACCCCTTGGGTCTAGACGGAAATAACTCATCAACTGATGGATCGTCATGAAATATTGTCAGGACGTTCATGGTCCCTAGGGGACGAATCATCCTGACTTCGGTTATTGTTTGGCATCCGTATGGCTCAGTATGGTGGAGCAGGGTCGTCCTTCAAACAGAGGTTCGATCCCCACGTCCTGTCCTCGGGGCAAGACGCTTCACACCAAATGTATCTATAATCGGGGGACATTTTGTGCAATGCTTTGGTACAAGACCAAAACGAATTGTGCCCATCAGCAGCTGCTATGCTTTGTGTTCAGTGCTCATTAGCCAATGCTAACATGCTAACTGGCTTCACCAAGATGGCGCACATACTGAGTGTACCCGCTAAGCATCCCCATCGGGTTGGCGTCGCCACCGAGAGCCCGTTTGCGTGCCGACTTTAGCGTTCTGCTCAGTCAAGGTCAGTGTTACAGGAAGAGCTTTAGGTCGGGCCCTATGATCTCCGCAACATAGGCCTATGGTCATTCCAGTTTGAATATTTTCACATGAGTTGATGAAATTGAAATCTGCTGTGTCATTACAATTGAGTTGTTAGTCAGACTAACTTTGCACCTCTTTTGAGGTCTCGGAGCCTCAGAGCCTCAGAGCCTCAGTCTCAGAGTCTCAGAGTCTCAGAGCCTCAGAGCCTCAGACCAGGCTGCACATCAACAGGAACATTTTACGGCAGCAACAACACAATGAAGCACTGTAAATGTACAGTAACCGACTGTAAATAACAGTACAGTAAAAGAGGGCCGGGAGCCAGAGGGCTCTGCAGCCGCTGGGTCAGCTTCTCCCTTTCCTGCCTCACATCTTAGCCGCTATTCATCGGCGTAATGCGTGTACTGAAGCGCTGGGAGGCTGAGAGAGTCCACTGCAGCAAAATGTTTTTACTCCAGTGGAGTTATTACTCTTCCGCTGGAGGACAGTAAGTAAGTAAGTAAGTAATTTATTTTCCATAAGTACATATATAACGTGTACATACTGACAAACATTAACAGAAAAAATGTACGAATGGAGGACCGTCCAAAGACCGAGGTCTGTAGGCTCCTCTGAGATGAGGAGTTGGACGGCCCCTCCCCTAACCCTTTAACCCCCCCCCTCCCAACTACTACAGGCACACAGACAGTACACACACATATGGATGAAAACATAAAATGTCGTACAAGCAACAACAACAAAAACAAAACAAGAAAAAGTAAAAGAAAACCAAAAGAAAAAGAAAGAGACAAAGTAAAAATAATAATAAAAGACAAATGTGAACTACTGATAACTTAGAAAAAAATAATAATATCACGAACATAAAATTATGTATGTACATTTTATTTTAAATATGTTTCCTCTATTGTACTGTGCCGCCAGGCTGTATATCAATATAATAACTTTCAAGATGAAGTGAGATGGCGTTTAAGTCGAGAACCAAATGCCTTGGTGCTGGATGCCGATTTGACCTCGTCCGGAATTTGTCTCCAGAGCTTTGGACCTCTACAGATGAAGCTTTTAAATACAATGTCGACTGTATGTTTATTTATATGAATGCCACCACGCAGCCGCGTGTTATGGTCGTAGACATGTGTGTTCCTAGTGAACATACGTAACAGATTGTGTGGCAGATTGTTATTCATAAATTTGTACATAAAAATTCCTGTCTGACACAAATGTAGATCTGTAAATCTCAGAATGCCCAATCTCTTAAAAAGCGGCTCAGTGTGTTCGTTGTTCTTCACGTTGCAGATGATCCGCACAGCCCTTTTTTGTAAAATCTCGAGACATTTGACCTGAGTTTTAGCTGCGGATCCCCAGAGCATATTGCAATACAAGAGGTGCGGATGGACAAGGCTGTGGTACAACAAACGCAGATTTTCTGTTGAGAGTATATTTTTTGCGGAGCGCAGGGCAAATGTGCCGCTTCGTATGCGCTTCCGACAACTGTCAATATGATGATGCCAGCGCAAATTGTCGTCAATATAAACACCAAGGAACTTGGTGCACTGGACTTTTTCGACATTAGCCCCGTCAATCTCAAGCCTAAAATCTTGATCTGGGAGATTATTTGATTTATTTATTCGCATATAATTAGTTTTCTGTGGGTTTAGAGATAACTTGTTAGCTTTGAACCAATCCGATACGATTTTTAGCTCTTCATTTGCAGTTTGATATAAGTTATCGTGGTCCTTCGATGAAATATAGATAGTTGTGTCGTCAGCAAAGAGGATGCTTTTAACACGTTTTAAGACTTTTGGAAGGTCATTTGTGTACAATATAAATAGCAGGGGTCCTAATACAGAACCCTGTGGTACTCCACAAGTTATATCATATGATTTTGAGTTGAACCCCTTATATTTCACATATTGTTTTCGATCACGAAGATAACTTTTAAACCACTCGAGTGCCGTACCTCTAACACCATAATGGCTCAGTTTTTTAAAAAGTATTGAGTGGTCAATCGTGTCAAAAGCTTTAGAAAGGTCCAGGAATAATGCCAGAGTGTTCTCTCCGTGTTCAAGTGCAGTGTAGGTGTCAAACAGAAACTCAGTGACCGCGTTCTCAGTCGAGTGCTTTGGTCGAAAACCGTATTGGCTTCCGTATAACAAGTTATGCTTTGCAACAAAGCTGTACAGTCGTTTATGAACGACCTTTTCCAAAATTTTGGAAAAGCTTGGCAACAGAGATATTGGACGATAGTTCGTAAAGTAATGCTTTTCTTTGGCTTTGTAAATGGGGATCACTTCAGCGATCTTCATATCATCAGGAAAAACTCCCTCCGATAATGATTTGTTTACAAGATATGATAATGGAGTGGCCAACGATTGACCAAGTTGTTTGACTAGATTCATGCTGATACCGTCGTGACCGGCGCTTTTCTTTGGCTTAAAGCTGTTTATTATTTTAGAAATTTCATCCGGGTCGACAGGATTAAGAAACATCGATTGAATTGTGGACGATTGACCAAGATACTCAGCAAACGAGTGATCAGAGCATCCAATTTGGTCTGCATATTTCACACCTATGGTAGCGAAATATTCACAGAACCCATCTGCAATCTTTTTAGGGTCAACTTCCTTTTTGCCATTGACATAAAATACATCCGAGATACGAGACTTGTCGTTGGATTTGTTAATGATTGAGTTAATCACTCGCCAAGTCTTCCTTGAGTCATACTTATATTCTTTGAGGAGGTTAGAGTAGTACAATGTTTTGCGTCTCGTTTGGCTTTGTTTAATATATTTCTGTAGGTGAGAAATTTTGCCCGCGCAAGATGACTGTCTGGTTTCCCCAGCTGGAGTTTGAACAGACGATCACGCCTGCATATTGAGTTCATCAGACCCACCGTCATCCAGGGTTCTCTCATAACATGCTTGCGAGAAATACGAACAGTTCTCGCAGGGGCGTGATGATCCAGTATGCTTATAAATGACCAAGTGACTGCGTTACTGGCTTCGTCTACGGTCATGTTTTGTAGGTCAGACCAGTCAACATTGGACAGAGAATGATTAATATCTTGCAGCGTATGATCAGTGACAGATCGCGATGTGATAACGAGAGGCTGCTTTTTCTCATTAACCTTGTTTCGTTCCCCCATAAGCGTTAGACACGGCAAATGGTCTGAAATATCAGAAAAAATAACAAAGGAGATCAAGTTGCAGATGTTCTCCTGGTTAACATAAATGTTGTCGATGAGAGTGGAACTAGATTTAGTTATTCTTGTGGGAATTGTAATCGTAGGCATAATACCACAAGCGAAAAAGGAGTCCAGTAATGTCGAAGTTTGTTGATGGGAATCAACTTTCAAAAGGAGGAATGGACGCTGACTCAGCATGCGCTGTCTTCTCAGACCGGCCCAGGTTGTTTTATATGTGCACCTTTTAGGAGCACCTTTGCCAAGATACAAAGTGCCAGTGAGTGAACCGTGCCATAATGTGAGTCTGAGTGAGAAATGATTCATGTGCGGGCAGTGCGGCCAGGTGGAGGAGCCCCGTCTCATACAGTGTGACCTTGCCTCTGCTGCATTCATGGCAGCCGGGTACAGAACTCAACTTAGGTCCCTTCTATTTTTATGAGAATAAAGCTAGACATCAGCAAGATAACATTGTCTTCGTGCTCATGGTAATGTGCCCAAAAAGTAAAAAAGACCATGTGACTACAGAGCATGGAATACATTGTATATTTGATATGTGCTGTTATTCCTAGAGAACCCTCGACAAATCTGTTGAGTAGCGTTTGTTACTTCACCTGCTTCATCCCGGATGTTAAATACACACTTACTCTTTCGTGATGTAGATCCCTATCTAACTATGTTTGGGTCAACTCATGAATTGGGTCAGATTTATTGACCTTCAGGTGGAAAGAATTGTACATTTTAACACAGGTATGTAAAGAATGGACCAAAATATCATTTAGCATGCGAGAATAATAATTTTAAACAGTATTAGAGCATTTAGCTGATGAATAAACATTAAATATAACTGATCAAATAAATTAACTAACAAAATATACAATTTATATAATAGGAATACATTATGGAGATGTCCTTTCAGACTTCATATTGCAAATGTGGGATTTGGGGACTCATGTCATAAAATAGTTTTTGGCCCCGTGTGCAAGAGGTTGTGACTTCACTGTGATCTTTTTGAGGAGGTAGTTTGTGTTTATGTTCGATATGAATTCATCGTAAGATGTCTGCAATATTTCTGCTTTCACATGTATGAAAATGAGCAGGTTTGCTGGACTGTTCTGTTGGATTGCAATATATGTAATATGTATGTTATATATGTATATGTAATGTTTGTGTCCATGGTATCATGTGACCTCACAGAGGACTTAAACCACACAACTGACTCACCATCTAAAACCACTGGGATGTTAACCGTTCTGGTAACACTTTGTCCATACTATAACACTTTTTATAAGGACTTATGAGGTCATAATGCTTCATAATTAATGATCACTTGCTGACGTTTGTTTTGCAAGGATCATGTAATGCTATAATAAAATACATCGGATTTTATAATTGCATTATAATCATTGTTAGAATCCTATATAGTGTGATGATAAGCTACTCTTAAGTGGTCATTGTTTGCTTTTAAGTAAAGTATATCATTTAATTTATGCAAGAAAAACACACAGAATGTGAAATATGATTTTACTTTACTTAAAGCTTAGCTTTACTTAATTAGGGTGTCATAATTTTCGATGAAGAGAAATCCTGAAATATGACGATACTTATACATTACACACCTATTTTAGAATGGGTCACGATTATTGTTAGACATCCTCATGGATGAGTATGACTATAATTATACAGTGCAGTAAGTCGATGAAAACATATTATATGTGCACAACGCGTCATAGACGTCATCATAGAAGATGGTGTTGCAAAATGTCCCCCTGATTATTATTATTTACTCCAACATGGTCGGATATCTAGAGAGCGTTTGGCTTGACGTCCCTCCTGGTTCTGGTTTGTACGTGTGTGTTTGGGCTGTAATTATGGTCTGACTGTAATCTTGCTATTGAAAGCAATATAGAGAATATTATTTGCGGGAACAAACCCATGTCATGTTCATGCCAAGTTGCGGACTACATTATGTACAGTATTAAATTCACTTAGCCGTAGGATTCCACAGACAAAGCAGATGGGAAATGGAGACAAAAATAGAGTCGGCAGCAGTCTTTTTTTCTCTTTTTTTTGTTGCATAGAAGCATCGGAAATCTATTAAGGTTCCCTGTGGAAATATCTCATAGTGCACAGCATCTCCAGGGCCGAGCATGGACCGCTAACACCGCGCTGTGTGCTTGAGATGGGTGTCAGATTGACTTCCCCCATGTCGACCTGCACCCTCCTCGGCCCTTTTCAAAGCTCATGCCAGCACCTTCTGTGAGACATTTGTAGTGGGTTGTATTGGCCGTGAGGAGGGCAAGTTTAAGAATTTGGTTCCAAAATAAGATTAGCATTGCTTAAAAAAAAAAAAAAATTACTTCAGTGACAGAACTGTAGTTTAACGGATTTTGAAAGGATAATTGTAAACAGGGGAGTAAAGTCCTTGAATATGTTATACAGACTAGACAAGACTCTTATTTAATGAAGAACTTTATGTAATCATCTTTTCCCGGAAAAAAGAACACGCACCATGGAGATTATATTGCTTTGGAACGGGAAGTCTCTCCTTTACAGGTGTTTCTTTCTTCTTCTTTTGTGCTGTGTTTTAAGTGTGACAAATAGTTTCATCCCTGCTTAATAGTCTTTATCGGGATGATCACTGTGAACGTCTGCTTTCCCAGCTGCAAACCATATCCCGTACTTTATGTCCCCTGAGGCATCCCTCCAATGATAGGTGCTGCTTCGCTGTTGCTTCGCTGAGGACGGCCCTCATCCCGGCTACACGGAGAACTGCAATCATTGCAAAGTCAATGAATCCAGAGGGATTTACATGCAGCCCCTAATGAGCAATCACAAGTTAAACCAATCCTTTGAAAATCAATTAGACCCATTTGTTTTTATAATTAATGCATATTTCTAAATGTGTGCGTTCATCATAATCCTACAATTGGTGGTTGCTGTTGTTTGATGCATTTTCTCATGTTGGGTCGCAATGACTTTTTCAACAGCACAAAGTCAGAGCGGTGCGAGAATGTTCTGTAATTTTACAGGTTTAGACAATTTGAGGGAAACTTACCGTGTTTCAGTCACACTTTATATGTAAACCCAGCACTGCATGATCAGATTAACATATACAATTGCAATAAAAGGCATCACAATTATTGAACCAATTATTATTGGACTCCATTACACAAATGTATATCACACAAAATATACACTTTTTCTTATATTGTTATATTTAAGATAGAAACAGTATCCAACTTTATTTCAGCATTAAGTCAGGAAATGTAATCAGCATTTCCAATGGAAAATCTGAATACATATACATTTTACATATACATATATTGTGTACCATAATGACATTTTTTTTGTGTGAATATATTTTTAAGTTGAAGAGCTGCTCAGTTGAAGAATTGATGAGGGGATTTGCCAAAGTTAAGCACACTTTTATATATGTGAGTAGAGTAAATCCAATATTTAAAGAGTGTATACCATTTTAACTCTAGGCCTCCAGTAAGACAAGATGTACTTTCTTTGGTTAAAGCCTGAGTAGTCCATGGCAGGAAAGAATCTGACTGCCTTCAGCCGGGTCTGCAAGGAAGAGGCCTTAGAAATAGCAACTGTCCGAACCGCAGACCGCCAACAGTCCTGAATGCTTCCCCCCCGATGGGCGTCGGGCAGCTGTTGTTCCGTCTCTTCTCACGCCACGACAAAGCGTAGCGGTTGTTCTCTGTCATCGTGCATGTTTCTGCTATTGTCGTCAGCTGCTTCACCTCCGTATGAGAGTCACATGAGGCCGTGCCCACGGCGCCGTTGACACAATATTGGAGCTTTGGTGTTTTGTAGATGAGATTGGCTTGGATTGATTGGGGAAAATAAACAAAACAAAAGAAAAAACAACGTGGCTGTGAAATCGTCACAAAACTCTTTAAGTATCTGACTGTAATAATGACTAATTATCCTTTAAGACCCCACATCTGTCCAAAGGAATATGCATGTGGCTACTAGCCTGGGTATTTATGGCACACTCATGAATCATCGAGCCCGGGTTCAAGTATTCCTTTTCTCTCACTCAACTCATTTCCTGTCACCTTTCTACGGTGTATTTCCAATAACGGATTAAAAATAATTAGAAAAGTACCGTTTACATAATTGTGGATCTTAAAGCAGATTTTCAAATGGCTACAAAGAAATAAAAAAGGCTGCAATGAAACTATGTTTCTCTCTGACTTCATCTTTATAAATGCACTGATAAATGCTTTTTGCTCTCAGATTTATCACGGGCGATAACCACATCATCAATCATCACACCCCTCACCGGAAAATATATATAAATTGACCGGCCCTCTCGGTCGCTCAGTGTGGGAGCGGCCCCTTCTGCTCTGGGCTCTTTTATTAACAGCCAGGCTACTGGAGCTCATTTCTATTGTTACACTTATCACCACCATGGATCACATACACTCACACACACACACACAAGCACACACACAAGCATGCACACACACACACACACTGCTGCTCAGTCTGCTGTTGCTTCCTGTAAACCTCTCGGCCAGAGCAGGGCAGTGCTGCGTTCAAGAGGAAATCCATCAGTGACACCCCCACCGCTCTCACACTAAAGAACCCATTTCCTGCTTGATTAGTCATGATCCTGCAGGGATAATCTTGTCTTAGATCAATTCCTCTGTGCAACCTATGAGCAGGAGATCACAGTGAGGTGAATAAATCTGCTACTGGGAGACATCTGATTACATTTACAGTCCCATGGCATGAATTCAGCAGTTAATCTTGACTTGAGCATTTCATTCTGGATTTAACCAACAGAAGTGTAGTGGGAAGCTCCATATTAGCACATATTTAATAAAAGGGCTTTAGTCACTTTACCGTCTTGATACAATGCTGCCCTCTGCTGAATGATGAGGAGAAATGCACTTATTGGAAGTCTAGCATTTTTCTTTTAGTTTCTGGTTGATGGGCAGTAGGTTGATTTACAAAAACAAATTTCAAATAGGATTTAAATGTTTTCATTTAGAGAGACAGTGCAATGTTTTATATAGATACTCACAGACATAGGCATTGACATACACATAAACAAATATACCAACATAAATATAAACACAAAGAAAGTAATGCGTAATAAATAAATAGATAAGTAATTAAAGGCCAAACACGATAACAGTGGGTGTAAATAAACAGCAGCAAATTAAATACAGATTTTAAGAGCTATACATTAATGGTTAAAACCCACCAAAAGTATAGAAACAATAATAGTAATGATTTATTCTCTGTATATACTAGATTTAAATTGTGGAATTATTTTGACAACAAACTCTTGACTCAAATAGACTCCAGTCCTGACTATGTGATGCTCTCTTTCTCCTTCTGTCTCGCAGGTATTTTATTTTCCACATTAGTCTTCGGCCCGGCCTGTGGCTTCATCTTAGGTTCTGTCTGTACCAAAGTCTACGTCGATGCTGTCTTCATCGACACCAGTGAGTCGGCAGTTGCTTTTTTCTTTGTATTTCTTTAGCTGCATCCTTAAATTCTGTTTGTTTCCATCGTAATAGTAATATTTGTATTGTTCTTCTGGCATCCTGTTTCTTCACATTGATCAGTGAAATGTAATTTGACAACATCATTCAACGTCCCTCCTTTTGTGATAAAATGTCCCCGCCTCTTGTCCAGGTAAGCTGGACATCACCCCGGATGACCCTCGCTGGATCGGGGCGTGGTGGGCCGGCTTCCTCCTCTGCGGTGCCTTACTCTTCGTCTCATCCCTCTTCATGTTCGGCTTCCCCCAGGCGCTCGACGAGCAGGACATGGACGGTGGAGGGAAGAGTGAGCAGGCCATGCTGCCTTCCTCCCTGACCCTGGAGTACCAGGGCTCCAAACCCAACGGGGCCTTTCATGGCTTCGACATGAACAGCGGACTCTCCGTTTGCGAGCATCTGAGAGGTAAGGAGGAGCTCAGCAGGGTCGAAGAGCAGTGGGTCATTTCCAAATCTAACATTGGAATTGCTTCATTTCAGAAACTATAATTTGTCTGTTTTTCCTTTCCATTTCCTCCTGCACTGATGCAGTCATCCCCCAGGTAACCAGGCACCTTCTCTCTAACCCGGTGTTCAGCTGCATCACGCTGGCAGCCTGCATGGAGATCGCTGTGGTTGCTGGCTTTGCTGCTTTCCTCGGAAAATACCTGGAGCAGCAGTTCAACCTGACCACCTCCTCAGCCAATCAGCTGCTAGGTAAGCGGATCGTCATCTTGACCGCGTGGAACCCATCATTGTTCTGTTTGGCGATCCAACAAATATAATTTACAGGGAAATATAAATATAACGGCCACATTTGTGCAGTGCAGAAACCTCTGCTAAGGCGTAAACATCCCCTCCCCCAGGTATGACAGCCATCCCCTGTGCCTGTCTGGGTATCTTCCTCGGGGGGCTGCTGGTGAAGAAGCTGAACCTGTCCGCTCTGGGCGCCGTCCGCATGGCCATGATGGTCAACCTGGTGTCCACCGCCTGCTACGTCTCCTTCCTCTTCTTGGGCTGTGACACCGGACCTGTCGCCGGGGTTACTGTAGCCTACGGCAACGAGTAAGCAGAGAAACCAACGCGTGCACATTTTAACAAACACGTTCAAGAGTTACAGAGCCATCCACCACCTTTCTCGTCACGAGGATCAAGATGATCAAGCTCGGAGGGGCTGTTAATGATTTCTGGAGCTTTTCTCTATATTTGTACATTAACAGTAAAATGGCAGCAGCGCTTTAGCTGAACTGCAGCAAGGAATCACAGCTGATGCCTCTAATATGATGCCTGTGCATTCTCAGTGTTAACTGTGCTTTTTAATTCCACACTGAATCGAGCAGAGCAGAACAATGCACCGGCACTGCCCTCGGGGTTAAGTTTAGCTACATTTCTCAGAAACTCAATATCATCGCTGCTGTTTTCTGAATCACGCGGCTTTCCAGTAGCTCAGCTCTTCTATCGATTGAGCAGTGAGCCACACAAGCTGCATTTTCCTCCGAGCGCTTCTGAAGCTCCAGCTCGGTAGAGCTTTCTGGTGTCGGTAAGTGACACCGCAGCTGCGCACGGGCATTTTACGCTAAGCTGACAGAATGGCTTCTGTGTGACGTGACACCGCGTGCCGATCTTTGGGCTGATGCCTCTGGCGTCTCTGCCGCAGGCTATTAGATTATTTTATATTGAAAGAATAATGTAATTCGATGTAAAAAAAATAATCAGCTCGGCTTACTTCACTTTCCGAGTAGCTCGCACCAAACTTTTTTTATTCTCTTCTGATGTACAGATGTGCTCTCCAAAATGAACTTTGACCTCCTCCATAGGACATTGCGGTCCTGGCAGCGACCTGAGTCGGCGTGCATCAATAACTGCAACTGTTACACGGCATCGGTGAGCCCCGTCTGTGGGTCCAATGGAATCACCTACCTCTCGGCCTGCTTCGCTGGCTGCACCAAACCAGTGAGTGAAGCAGTTAACGCCTCTGAAATGACCACCATGGACAAGGGAAAGCTCCTACATACATTCCTACGTGCAAACACACATATATACACACACTCTGCATCAGTCCTGGTTTATATATTTTTTAATACCATTTTTATCTCATTTCTTGTCTTTGTGTCAGAACCTGACCAGCTGCTCGTGTATATCCAGCACCAGTGAGGAGGCGGTGGCTTTACCGGGGAAGTGTCCCAGTCCAGGCTGTCAGCAGGCGTTCCTCACCTTCCTGTGTGTGATCTGTGTGTGCAGCATGATCGGAGCTATGGCCCAGACGCCCTCTGTCATCATCTTAATCAGGTAAAGACCTATTGCTATACACACACTGCCCACAAGAGGGAGCCGTTGTTATTCTAAGCTGCTCAAAGGCACAATGACGAAATCCCTTTAATCATCTTTACCTTTACACAGGGCACCACACATACAGCTTCAACACATATTGTCTGTGTGGATATATATAGTAAGTCATGCAGATCTGACTATATATCAAACTTTGGATTTATTACAATTACAATTATTGCTATTTTCCTCCTTCCAGATATAATTAAATATAATTATTAATATGAATTTAAACGCTGTGATCTGTGAACACGTCGACATTGCTCAAAAGAAAGCAGCATGGGGCAAGAACACAAACAGGGAGAGGATTATTCATGTTTCTCCATAATAGTTAGATATTTTGGGAAATGCACTTATTTGCTTTCTTGTTGAGAGTTGATTCGAAAACCATCCTACCAGCAACCTCAACTTCCTGTTTTCATTCTTTATGCTAAGCTAAGCTAACTGATTGCTGGTTGTGAGAGTGGTAGGCTATCAGTGTTTTTATCTGAAGCTCAACAAGAAAACAAATAGATATCATTCTGTTAAACAAACACTTTGTGTCATGTCAATAGTAAAGATGCTAAACTGTCTGTTGTATCCATCCGTCACACTTTAAAGACCAGTTATCAAACCGACTGTATTTTACTCAGTTACGTGTGCACACAACAAGCACGTATTACGTATTGGGTGTGCTCACTTTCTGTTTTACCCCCAAATAAAGTGGAAGATGTCTAAAGTGTTGGCTTGTTTACAATCTGCCTGACCTCAAACTTGTGAACAATGTTATTATAACTGAAAGAACTGATGGCCCGAGGTTTTTGGCTCACAAGTACAAAGCGTTTATGCCAATTCTGTCTTTGTTTTCAGAACTGTGAGCCCAGAGCTCAAATCCTATGCCCTTGGAGTACTGTTCCTGCTCCTGAGACTGATTGGTAAGAACTGTAGTGTATATTGACTTCATATGCTTTACTGTCATGCATTAAAAACCACAGAAAATGATTTGTTCTTCAATTTGACCTGCTACACATTGTGTAATAATACACTGACGTGCTCTGTGGTCACCTCGCTCGAACTGAACTTCATCTGCCTGCGTCTGTTCGGATATGAAGGAAACTCAAACTGAATTTGCTTTTTTAACCTCTGACCTGCTGTCTGTCGTAATCCCCTCCCTTTCCAGGCTTTATCCCGCCCCCACTGATCTTCGGCATGGGCATCGACTCCACCTGTCTGTTCTGGAGCTCAGTCTGCGGCGAGAAGGGAGCCTGCATGCTGTACGACAATGTGGCCTACAGGCATCTGTACGTCAGCATCGCCATCGTGCTCAAGTCGTCGGCCTTCATCCTGTACGCCACCACGTGGCAGTGTTTGAGAAAGAACTACAGGAAATACATCAAGAACAGCGAGGGTTACCTCACGCCCACCGAACTCTTCGCCTCCAATGTGACTCTGGACAATTTGGGCAAGGAGATCACCCAGAACCCAGCCAACAGGACAAAGTTCATATACAACTTGGAGGACCCAGAGATGTGTGACAACATGGAGTCTGTTTTATAGTGGTGGTCTGCACCGGGAACTGCAGACTGGAGCTGAGGCCGTTAGTGTGCCAACTGGTCTGACGTGCGACGTCACCTCGGTTGCCGTGCCAGTGTAGAGGAATGCTCTCAGTAAGGGTCTTATCATCTTCTCGCCCAAAACATCTAATATAATGAAAAAAGAGTCGGAGGAGATTTTTCCCAAAATGCTCTCTATCCGCATATCACTTTTTACTAAAATACAGACGATCCAATCCATTTTGGTCAGACAACATCATAAGCTGAGTTAGACAGCAAACATGGGGAAATAAATAAGGAATTACATGGAATGACTTCGCAGTTATTGCATTTTACCACTAATCCACCAGGACTGCCCTGAAACACTCTTCTTTAGTTCAACTTCATTAACAGTTCAGTTCAAATTAGATTGACTAGGAGACAAGTGGTCTTTGGGAGGCAGACGTTTTGGTCATTTGTTATATTTATTCAACGGTTTATTTTCCTTTAGAAGGATGTACTTCTCAGGTCCAGATGCCAGACAGAAAGGATGACAGTCGGCACGGTTGTTCATCATTAGCGTATGCAAGCTTCCGCTCTTGGTTGGAGTAGCTTTCCAGACACAAAGTACATGCAGTCGTGACGACTAAGCAACAGACTTGTGTGTCCCCTCAGTCGATTGTCTAAGTTCACACAGCAAATTAAGAAAAACAGATCTGCGTTGGCTCCAGAGGCTCATGTAGGCACGCCACACAAGAGGCAAAGGAAAACCAACAAATCAACAAGTAATAGAAGTACAGGATCAAACGTAAATCCAGTAGTAGATAATAATAAAATAAATAAAGTATTGGGCAACATATTACATCTCGGCGGCCCTGTTTCCTGGCTACATTGTTAAAGCCTCCGAGCATTACAGAGTCAAAATATAAAATAAGTAAAGAAACAATACGAGCCCCTCTACCCCCAAAAATAGAACCAATTAATTTGTAACCAATTACATCATAAATGTATTACTCTTTCATCTTAATACAGTGAACAGAAAACAAATCATATTGGTATTTTTATTCTTGGATATTTCCCATAATGTCCCAATTTCCCAAAAGTGAACAGTACAACACTATTTGTGACTAAAACTTTTATTTTGTACAACGAGTCATCTGACAAGGTCAACGGGTGGTTATGACAAATATCTTGATTTTAGAAAGTCCTTCTTAGTAGCTTTCAATATAATCGGCCCGTTCTTGTTCTAGAAGGCATTTTAGGACCTTTGTTGAAGGTAGAGGAGGGTTAAGCCAGTACGTAACAATCATCCCTTTACTGTGTCATAGTGAGGAGTTTTGCTATGTATGCTGGACGAGATTCTGATAAATTTTCAGTTTTTGTTTTTTTAAGTTTGATTTTTATTTCTTTTGTATTACTTTAAACTAATTTGTCAGTCCTTACTCTGGCATTTATTGAAATGAAGTGCAACTTCCAAAAGTAAATACAAAAAACAGAAGTCCTTCTAGATGTTTAGCTGGTGACGTACACAGCGACAGACTGTGTCAGAGAGAATGAGAGAGTTTGGTGGCCTGCTAATGATTAGTTGGAGACCTGCGCTCGACTCGGCACCTGCACCTGTGACGTCTCAGTTTCACGACAATCTCTCCGACGGTGCCGCCATTGTAATGCTGCCAGGAACACTCGTGTCAATGGCGACTCGAGACAGAAATACAGTTTGACTTGGTGGTGTAATTCTACTCCTGGGGACGCCCTCTGCAGCAGTAATGCATGGAATACACAGCAACCTGAAAAATAACAAGCAGGGAACATTGCATATAAAACTCTCCAGGGAAAATGTACGTCGTAGGGCCATAGCAGGCGGGGGAGGAGGCCTTCGCAGATAGAATCGGCAACAGCAGCAAAGCTCGCGTGAGCGCACCGACCGAGCGTGCGCAGGCATTTCAGTCGAACGCCAATCCGAGGCACTGAGACATGGCGATTGTGGCGGGCTAGCTGTCAGTAAACACAGCATAGCATGGCGCACAGTGTCCAGCCAGAAGTAGTTTGTTTAAAAGCATGCTGGTAAATGCATGCAATGTTAAAAAAGAAATATTCAGTATGTCACTAAGCTGCACAGACTCTGGTGGCCATGGTAATGGTTAAATACACATTTAACTCCAATGGCCTCCAAATTCTATTTTAGACCTTGGAGAAGCTTTATAATGCATACTGCATTGTGATGCTGACGATTTTTTAGCAAACCTCAGCTGACTCACTCACACTGCAGTGATTGTCTAAACACAGATATTTGTTTATTTTTTTATTTTTATGAGTTTTTCTTTTTTAGGAATTCTACGGGATTCTGATTAATTCAGTTTATAAAGAGAATATATTATTTTTCCTGGCTTACTTTGTAAGCCAAGAAAAACAATATATTCTCTTTATAAAGTATTTAATATGTTTTGCATCAAAAATATGGACCTTTGTCCAGCCACTCACCATCGCAATAGATTTCATCCCTTTGACGTTTTGGAGGTGGGTGTTAAAGGAGCAGTTCAACATTTTGGGAAATACGCTTAGTCCCTTTCTTGGAGAGAGTTAGAAGCGAAGATCGTGGTTGTACGTCATATAAAAAGCTGGAGCAAATCGATAGCCTGGCTTTGCCCAAAAGTAACAAAATCCGACTACCGACAACTCTTAAACGAGTTTCCCCATCTTACTGCTAAGCTAGGCTAACTAGCTGCTGGTTCTGGCTTCATGTTTCCCGTAGGCCTACAGACATGAGAGTGGTATCAATCTGTTTAACCTAACTCAGCAAGAGAACATATAAGCGTGTTCCCACAAAATGTCCAACTTTACTTTACCGTTAAGAGTTCCATGATTCAGTCTCATTTTATGCTGCCACTCATGTTTTATGAGTGAAATTCTTTGCAAATGGTGGAATCTATCTTGGATCCACTCCGGTCTCATGATGTATTTAGTTTAGCACTTCAATGAACTCATAATGTAAGATTCAAACAATACATTGATGATGCTTCAGCATCATGAATAATATAGAGAATATTCTATAAAATAGGGAAAAAACTGACAGTTGTCTGAAATCACCATTGGACCGACATTCAACACAGAGCCGTGCCAGACCAGACTAATGTCTGCTGGGTGGGATGTGAACCAAGGGAGCATGAATACAGATTTTCAGCACAACTGTGAGACTTAAATCCGAGCACCGGTTAGGCAGTGTTTGAAACCGTCTCCACGCTTACCATTTGAATGTCCCTGATGGATAAGATTGGCTCCTAGCAGGACATTCATGGCAGCCGGACATTACGCCAAGAGTTTCTGACGGGGAGGAGGGTGTTCACTAACACTGGCCACCATCTCCCCCTCAGTTACCCACTCACCCCCAAACACTGGCGCTGTCTTTGATATGCGTAACGACCAGTGTGTCAAAGTGCCGACTCCCCTGTACATAATTGTGCCATACAAGTGCCAAAGTGACACCATAGAAGTGTTCTGTAATGTCCTGCGGAGAACTTTGTCTCACCCCGCTGGAGCTCAGAGCAGCTCCTCCAGCTGTATTTAGCCTTTCTGTGATATCCCTCTACTTATTTTCACCATATCATACAAAAGTGTCCCAAAAAACATATTGCCTATAAAATATTGTATATGGGTCTAGATAACAGTATTATTTAGGATGTAATAACTGTTAATATGTAGGACTTTTCTACTAGTGAAGGTATTGTCTAATTTAGATTAATCTGTCTTTCCATCAGTGGCAACGCTGATAAATGTTTGTTGCTTTGGTCCAAATAAAAACAACACTTTGCTTAAAATAAGTGGCACCAATGTTGAGCCTTAGCCTGACATTGTACAGTAGACGAGCTGACTGTAGATTATCAGCCAGAATTCCCTGATAGCGGTCCTGTGCCTGGGTACTAAGCTCTCCTCGGAGACCTCCTGACATTGTGCCACATCAACCTGTGCACTGTAACATTCAACACTTGCAAAGAAAAAGCCAACGTTTTTGGGGTACGTGTCACGGGCCGGGCAAGCGTGACGGCACATGCTTGACTTTGTATTCACCTGCGGCGACAGGACTGTTTTTGCCTTGTGATGAGAAAATAACTTTGGAACATAACTTTTTTTTTCTTTTTTTTCCTACATCCTGTTTCTCTCATTATTCTCTTTTGATGACCTTGCCTTGTGGTTACAGCTGGTTGACTTTTATAACGGATATTCAGTGACAGAAGTATTGACGTATGAAGAGTTTGTTGTCAAAATATGATATTTCTGGGCAAAAGAAACACAACTCTTGAGGTTTATCATTCAAGACACATTTTGACATCAGTGGACAGTTGTCCTGTAAATAGGCCCATCATTTCTTTGTGTTGCAATTCATTCTTTCTTACGGAAATAATCTTTTTTTGTAACCGATGGATGTTATTTTGGAAGCAAACTCTTCACATGCAGTGAGATAATGCTCTGGTTGGAGCCTTCAGGCAGCATGTTGCCTCTGATTAAAGTGAGACCATGTGCTAACCATGTTAGTGAGGGGTTTGAAGTGATGTGTTTGCTTATGCTGTGGATGGTACTCCATGTGTGGATTTCATGTCTCTATGCAGAGGACCTTTGAAAAGAAAAGGGCATTGAAATCAGAAAATATCACCTATATTTTCAAAGCATCACTCAAGGTTTTTAGATATGCTTGGTTGCTTCATTGGAATTCATTCCTTTTCTTTGGATCATTTGAATTTATATTTAAAAGCTTTATGTTCTGTAAATTTTTTGGAAAAAGATTACATGATTGTATGTTTATTGTAAATACATTAAATATACTATTTTTGTTTTTAATATGACATTTTCTGACTAATAATTATCAAGAAATCGATGACAATTTTGCAGTTGACTAGATCACATTGTCCCTTTGGGGTCCATTGAATTTATTAATATGTCAGAATCACATCGACGTACAGCCATCAAACACCTGCACCGTTAAACCAGCCAGATATGTTTTCACCAGACGGTTGAACGTCTAAATGGTTGTTTGTGCAGAACAAGTCAGAGTCTGCATTCATGCCAATATCTCTTTGAGACTACTTGCTTTCAGCTGAATACTGATATCCGCATGTTAACATACATAGAAGGACAATGAACATGCGTATGATAAGCAGTTAAACATTGTTTCTGTTCCCCATTTTACACAACATTTAGTATTGGACAAATTAGGGACCACATTTAATGATATGTGGCTTAAATTCTCAAAGTCCCCAGAGGATTGATACTGTGGGGACCATGAATGTCTGTTCCGAATGTCATGGCCATCCATCTAATAGTTGTTAAGATATTTCGGTCTCGGCCAAAGTGGACGACCCACCAACTGACCTAGAAAAGAAGAAAATCTGCTTCGAATTATGTTTTCTATTTATTTATTATTCACATTTTTCAAATATTTGCTTTTATCTCGTGTAACACTATAGATCATTTACTTTCTCAGGACTCTAAAAAGAGATAATATTCTTAATTGTAATAGTTTTTGTGTGCAGTTTTCCATGTGACAAGGAGATAAAGGGCTGTATCCACTCGGCGAATGCCCAGTCAGGAGGTGTGAGGGCGGTCACATTTTATTTTCTCCTCTAAACGCACTGACAGAAGAAGATAAATCCTGACATGGGTTTAATTGAAATGTGCTTGTGCTTTGCCATGATCTAATTTCCTGTCATCCAAACCCTGTGTTTATCCCCGGGCCTCCCCGCGACCGTCAGTGGAAATAATAACCGGGGTTATGGATTGACCGGGGGATCACCGTGTACCGCTGTTCTGAAGGGAGCGATGCATGTGTTCGGGGCCAAGTCGCAGCGTTGCTTTTAATGCGAGAGCCAGGGCCGAGAGCGCTCCTGTTTCTCGAATGCAGATGGGGTCTCGCCGGGGCCACGGTGCAATGAAATGGAAAGCATGCCATTCCCTGTTCCGCTTGATGCCGAGTGACTCTGAGAGGTTGTGTCATGTTCCTTGGCTATTGATTCAATGACATGGGACTTCACGATGAAAGCTTTAACCCGTGCGGGCTCTCTGTGTGCTGACAGAGAAATGTGTCTTCCAGATGTCTTCACATTGACCCGAGGACTCCGTTGAACTGACGTGTCCGCATCCCCAAAGTCTCACCTCCTGGACCCAGAAGTGACCTTTTCACGACCTTGCCTGTCTTTCACGCTCTGTCAGCCGTGGGCCTGGCTGCTATCCAAACAATTCACTGAACTTGTGTTTTTTCTCTTTTCTTACCGATATACCTATGGATTACCTGTCTGTGACAGTCAACCTATTGAGCTTCCGCTACACGGTTGACATGGCTGGGAATTCAGCACATTATTCATCGCTGTCACAGTGGGTTCGAAAGTCAAGGCACGGAGTTAAGCACAGGCCATTAGCTGGAGCAGAAATGACAGCTCAGAGAGCCAGACCTTCATGGCCGCCCGCCTCTGCGATGCGGTTCATCCTCGAGACAAAATCGCCATATGCCCTTCATTTGTTGGAAGAAAATGTGGATATCTGGAATTGTCCGGCTGCGAATAAATGATGATGTATCACTCTTTACAATGTATGCTTAATGGATTATTCTGCATATATCCCTAATGCCTTGTCCCGTGACGTGGCTCCGACAGCTGACCTGATTTATTGCAAGGTTCCCTGCATTGTTAAAAAAACAATCTCTGACTCAGTGACAACGTCCCAATTATCCCTTTCATGCAGAAAAGGTCCGTGTACAAAAGAGGCTGTGAATTGCAAATCCAGCTGCTGCCTGTCCTTGCTCTCCTCTAATCTAATAATGTGATCCATCATTTCAGCAGCGACGGCTCTGCACCCGAGCTTGGAAAAGAATCCCACAGAGGATTATTATTAAGATGTTTGCATATCCATATACGCAGTCCTGAGAGGTTTTATGGGGGGTGGGGGATCACAAAAACATGTTAATAATAATGTGTCACTTCATGACTTCACATTTACGTGTCCGGGACTAAAATAGGGACTTTCTCGATTATATATTTCTTGACTAAACTGTTTTACCGGGGGGTCAATAACCTTACAAACACACACTTGGCATCCATAACCAGCATAAATGACTTCAAGAAATTAAGAAGCACTTCTGTTTTAGGCAGGGAAAAAAACAAAACTGTAAAACCCGGTGTTTCCTGCTGAGTTGTAGTGGCGCTGTTGGTTGAGGGATGGTCCTGCAGCAGAATCATCCATTACCCTGATGAGCCCCCAGCCCCTGAGCTACGACAGCACAGCCACACGATGAGCGGGACAGGCGACTGTCACGATTTGTTCCGCTAAAGCATTCATCACACTAATTACCCATGGTGCCAAGCAGCTCCTGTAGCCCGGTGAAGCTTTGGCTGCTCGTTTGGAGCCGAGGTGAGGTGAGGGAAAAACCTACGATGAGTCTAAACAGGAGGCTCAGGCTGTCCTCTTTTTTTTGTTCTGTCTCTCCTGCACATAATTAGCTCATTGCAGCAACTTGACAAATTGGAATGATGAATCTGGCCTCTATGAATAGATGCATTACATGATCAATCAAAAGAAAAGCCGGACGGTGTTCCCAGTCGGAGGAAATGTGCCGCTGTGAAGGACAAAAGATGTGTCTTTGCTTTGAATGACATTTGGTCGAAAAGTAAGAAAAGGAGGGCTTGTGTCTTTGTTGGGCTTTTGTCTGCAAAGATGAAGATGCAAGTCGGCGCTAAGAGAGTGGTGCAGAGAAAAGTGGCTGTAAAATCTAACAGTTTCATTCCTTAAATGACAAATTAAAATCATTATATTGCAATCATCCGAACATAATGTCTGTTTTAAAGGACTATGCAACCTGCCTGTCTGCTACTGTTTCTCAAATGCAGACAGATGCAAATGAACCTCTCAGAATCTCTTTGAATTAAAGTCATATATGATCTTGAAAAGCACCAAGAAAAAACGTCTTCTTTGTTTTCGCTGGTTTCCTTCAGAGACGCCTCTAACTGTCCATGTCCCTTTTGGCCTCCTGGCCTTCACACAGCTGTTGGAACCGATGTAACATCCAGTACACGCAAAGTCCCAAGACCTCCGTGTCGTGGCCACAGACCAACAGATCACAGAAACTGGAAGCACCAAATCCCTCCTCATTGTCATACTTTGAGAACTTCACCCAATCATATTATGTGATACTATATTATAGTAAATGCTCCAAATACTTATTGGAATTTGGCACCAGCATAATTCAAAGTTAGTAATTTGTATTATCCTATCTAAATATCTTCTCTGAGTCTGTCTCTCGGAGTGGTGCCACTTAGCTGAGCAGCTTAACTACTTACTGTAGGTATGGCAACAGTTCATTCACATCTACAGCAATATGCTATAGAAAGTTATGGCTAGCGTGTAATTTAAGCAGATACTCATACACATATGCAGTTATCAACTTAGTGGTTTCATTTTTTATGAGGTGGGATAATTATTTTATGTCCATATCAGTCATTAAAAAGCGCAATACATGAACCACAGAACAACTACTATTTTAAAATAACCAGTTTTCTTATTTAGATACACAATCAACTTTCCCCAGTTTATAATGGCGATAATTGTATTTCTGCACGCATGTTAACATGAACGTAGTATTTGAAGTGTCGATGCTGCTTCAATAGAGTCAGAAAGCAACAACAGTCTGACAATTTAAAAAAAGGTCTGTTTTATTTCCTTGTGGAGATTGTGTCTCAGTTCAGACTTGAGTTGTTTTAATTTGATAATTTACTCAGCGATGTGGGTTAATCGTGTGCCTGATAATGAGTGCCGGTCTCAGTCAGGTCAAAGGTTAAGTAGGGCTTTGTACAAGTCCTAATGAGGTCCCCTACACTTCGCCAGAATGTCTACGTTCACAACTGGGAAGGCCGTTAGGGTTGCGTTATCATTGGACACTGACCTAAAGCACTATGTGCCTCTTAATCACGTAATTCCTCGCATGGTTACCGTGCAGCGGACCAGAGGAGTCAGAGGTCGGCCGCCAGGGGTTCAGAAAAGGTTCAGTGGTCACAGGTAACGTGGTGGCTCAGGTGCACTAATCTAACTGACAGGTTATTGCTGCTGGTGGCTGCAAGGAGCCTACCCTGCTCTCTTTAGCGACCGTTGTCAGATTGTTCAACATGAAAAGATGACTGTTGTTGATGTCTGTTACAAGTTGAACACATAGGCCTACATCTCAAATTTCAAATGACATTTCCTTTAGCGTCACTACTGTATACATTACAGGGCTCTCAAGTCTCACGCATTTCGGTCTTATCTCACGCACTCCCGCCACGCATCGAATTCCTCACGCTGAAAAAACCTCTCGGCTATTTAATGCTTGAATGCAGGGGTGCTCAATACGCCGATCGATTGTTCCGCTGCAGAGCTCCGACGCCGGTCTGCGCGCATTGGGATGGAGCAAAAAACTAGCACCCCCCCCTCCCCCCCCGTCAACAACTTTTCTCGGAGTAGAAATAGTCACTAGCACCCCCCGTCAACAACTCTTTTCGGCTCGATGCCGGCGCGCGCAACGGTCAGCTGTATCGGGTGCTGATGGAAATCTCACGCTTGCCTGTCTTCAAAACTTGAGAGCCCTGCATTATCTTCACAGTAAAAACATCTATTGCTTCTCCACTGCTCTCAATATGGCGACAGCTTGCCTGGCGTCTTGCAACTAACCGTGCACAGCTAACAAAGGCTACAGTGCCGACAGAGCTAACGGAGTGTTAACCTGGGGGAGAACCAGTGGTTGAGCGCTACGCTTCAGCGACGACCGCTGTAGCCGCCGTATGAGCGGAGTGCAGAGCGGCAACCAGGGGCCAGCCAGTGCTAGCCACGCTCACAAACAATGCACGAAAAGGAAGTCGGCCCAGGCTGTCAACAGAGAACAGAAGAGCTTAGATTCCAACACACACGGGAAGAGGGACTTCATTGTTTGCTGCTAGATTAATGTTCTGAATATCGTATATGAATGATCTTTAATCGTAAAACTTTAAATATAAAACATGAACGTGTTTGAAACAAAACTAAAGCTCTCAGAATTAGATGTAATCTCAAAGCCCCTACTTAGGTCAACGCACACTGGTGTTTTCATTTAGGCTATGTCGACTGGATTAGGCCTCCCTCGGGCAGCAGCTGATTGACATCTCCTACAGCTCTATGGTTAGTTCTGATGAAAGTGTTGAGGCCTGGTCACGTTACGTAAAACATTTACCTGCACTCAGCTCCGTGCAAGGATCACAGAATGGAAACATTGAATTAGAACGCCTTGCTCAGTTGATAATGTACTAAATATAGCCCGATATCTAGTTTGAGCAATTCTCCGTTTCTGCATCTTGGTCAACGTTGAACAACAGTGAACTCTGACCTGCAAATTACAATACATTGCACCAAAACAGAAAATGCTCACTTGTAATTTGGGTTTAAAAAAAAAGAAAAACCTATATCTTTGTTTGAACCCCATCCCCACAATGTTTATTGTCATACATTTATTATACGTGTCATTGGTGTGGATTTGGATTGTGATGTTGCACCGTATGTATATTTACCTTCTTGGAGTTTATTTCATGATCATTTCAGACATCGTGCGGATGACAGGGGATGCAGGATGCATTTCGCTCAGCTTTCTCTCGCTCACTCGAGCCCTGCACCTTTAGTTCCGTTTGGTTTTATCGTAGTTCATATCTTAACACCATACCACATCATACAATTCACACATCCACTGACAAACGCTGCAATCAATATCCATTACGTGTTGGTGTTTCGTTTGATCGTCCCATGTAATCATGCGTTTCCTCTATGTTGTTGTTGCCTACATGCCGAGTTGTGAATTGCCGTAACACTAGTAGGAGATGCTGGCAGAGATTATGAGAGAGGCTACAGTGTACTTTTAGATCACAACCGTTTATCTCATTAACATAATGAGATTATGCGACACCTCTTGACTCTAAAGACCAAGAATATTACTTATTTTCTCAATAAGACCAAGGAAAAATATATATATTTTGTTTTTCGACCATCCTGTGTGTGTTTGTCCTATTTAGATCTCTTCCTCAGGACCAGCACAGAGGCTGTCATTGCCCCATTCCTCCCAGCTTGAGCCGATCTGCTGTACTGACACTGTATCTGCCTGACTGTTACACACGGGGTGGATTTAACAGATAACCATCTGGTGCCATTGGTCGGTGATAGGGGGTAAAGAGCTTAGCAGGGAGCCGTAATTCAACGATATGTTTACATGGCCACCTTGAAGCCTATAAAAGAATGTTGCAGGTCTCTGAGCAGCAAGCCAGCCGCCTCCCACTGTGCCGTAAACAGTGGCATCCTGGTGGTTTTGCACACACAGCAGGTCTCTCCTGGCCATACTTTCCCTCAACTTGTCTCCAATTAGCTAGCTTTCAGCTCCCCTCGTGGGATAAGTCTTAAAGGGCAACAGCTCACATAAACTAGGAAGTGTGGGGGGGGGGGGGAGTTTATGATCTTTAAACTCCCAAATCTGTCATTAATGTTTAATGGACTTGGCACTCGAGAGTTCAGTGAATTAAACGTGGAGGAATGCGTCATCACCCATTCAGCTTGGTAAACACTTTAACCTTGACCTTCCACTGTTGATTGGTCTTGGACGTCTGCCGTGGGTTTTGTTAGCAGGCAGAGCAGAGCTTGTTTTTGTGTGTCTGAGCAGTCACTGGAAGACTGCAGAGCTGGCCGTCTGGAAGAACGTGCGGCGCACTGGGCCTCGAGTCGGGACTCATGGAGCATGAGTCAGCAGTGAAATGGCCGAGCAGACATTTTCACATGGTGATGACTTGCTTCCAAGAGCCTCTGTGAACATCAAGATAATTGAATCTTTGAAAACCCGAAATAAGATAAGTAAATGGACAGGAAGCAGTCTTGATGGCGTGATACGGAAGCACATCAGGGGCTAAAAGTATGGATACACAGATGGCAGCCACTGGACAACATATGACATCACTGCAAAAGAAGTGTGGAATTTCTATGTGCTATTTCTAATTGACGTGCAGTTAATGAAACTGTGTGGTACTTTCTGTGTTGTGAAACTGATCTATGGATAAAATCTGACTGATATTTAGATTTTAAGTTTTTATGCAGAACATTGATTTTCTTTTGGTCTTTTTGGTTTGACATGTGAATGCAGTGTATTTAGTTATTACCAACACAATATTTTGCAGGAGAAGTTTTCTCTTTTCAGATGTAACATTAGTGTAATAAATAACATTATAATTTACTAAAACAATCATTCTTTTAACCAAAACATTGTTAAATGTGATCTTCCACATGCAAATTAAAAAGTGGACTATGTTCTGATTCAATCCTTAAAATGTAAAAACTATTAATCAGATACAAATCCGGCTACATTATTTCTCCCCTCTTAATTTACAGTTAAATATGCCAATGTGCATATTAGTGCAACAGAGATGGGAGACGTGAACATAATGTCCACATGCAGACTTGAAACAACAGGCGTGTCAAGTGCATCCAGTACTAAACAGGTAATGTCCTGTGTAATTTACTCATGACACTAGGTGGCATCAAATTACTGCAGTTAGGATCCGCTGCCTCTGTATGAGGGAAAACTATGTCCTCCGGTTAAATATTCACCGTGTATTTATTAAATCACCGCACAAATCTGAAGTCAAGCAGCCGCCAGTGCACAGAAAAGCGATAGAATGAGAGAGAAGACCACTAGAAGAAAAAAAAGAAGAAAAAAAAAGAGCGGGGAAAGGGGGAAGCTAGGAACTCGCGAGCCCACTCAGCCATGGAGTGTCAAAAGGAAATCCGAGCAGAGCCCGAATCTCCTCGCGTCGGCCCCGCCCCCAACCCCCGACGTCACCGAGTCACAGACCGTGACGCGCGGACGTACCACTCTCTTCTTCTGTGCCCGGGAGCAAAGCATCATCAAAATCATCAAACCATCGCCCCGTCTCTCTCCTCCGCTGTCTATTTTGTTTTAAATGTAACTTCTGACTGATCGACAGAGCAGGGAGCGTCTGGGAAGCCTGGGCCGGCGACAGCCCCTCTGATGAAGACTCGGTGATCTTGTCTAAAGCTGGACACACTGGACAGAAAGGATTAGATTATCTTTCTCTCTCTATATATATTTATATTTGGGGAATAACACTCCGGTCCTTCGTGGATGTCGGCTCCGTGTTGCCTGTCTTTATTTGCCCCGCTGTGGATGTTGCAGCGCATTATCTCGGTCTGAATGAAGCTTTTCTTTTTTTCGGATCTCCACGGCGCCGACGCTGTTTCTGGGTGACTGCCGGCTCTTTACTTGTGAAGTCGCGCGTTATAATCACATTGCCGGTATCTTATGAGCTCCATTCATTGAGTTTAAGGCGTCACTTGTATTTAATTTTGTCAAACAATGCCGCGGGTTTATTGAACGCGTGTTAGTAATTGGCGAGGCCAAATAGTGCGCGTTCATTACAGCGTGAAAAGAGGACAGTTGGGCGCCCCAAAAAGTTTGAGAGGCTGTCGACATGGCTATGGTGGCATGGAGGAACACAGAGGGCGTCGGGGACGCTCAGGGGACCCTCTCCTCGCCGGGGTCCCAGGTCGCATCACTGTCTCTGCCCGCGGAACTGACGGCGCACATGAACCCGGTGTCCTCTCTGGAAATACCCTCCGCGGCGGCGGTCCACCAGGGCGCACCGCCGCCCAACCCGTCCGGCATCGCGACCACCACCACCGCCAACAATAACAACAACACCTCCTCGTCCTCCTCCTCTTCCTCGTCCATGGACAAGCAGCAGAGCCAGCACATCGAGTGCATCGTGTGCGGGGACAAGTCCAGCGGGAAGCACTACGGACAGTTCACATGCGAGGGATGTAAGAGCTTCTTCAAACGCAGCGTCAGGAGGAACCTGTCCTACACCTGCCGGGCCAACAGGACCTGCCCCGTGGACCAGCACCACCGCAACCAGTGCCAGTACTGTCGCCTCAAGAAATGCCTCAAAGTCGGCATGAGGAGGGAAGGTACGGGCAGGCGTCCTCCTGTTGTCGCTCTCGGTATAATCACATCGTATTATCCAGCACCACACGGTTTAGGACCCTTTTCACTTCATGCATTTAGCGAGATACTTTATCTTGACCACACGGCAGTCAACAGATATAAATATCGTGCATTGCTATAAGTGTATAGCCTATAGCTAATGTCCACATAATTTATTCCTGGACACAGTTTGTGTTGCCTTTGTCTTCTCAGGAGAAATATAAATAATTATATGTTACGCTCATACTAATCATATCAGACTATTTATCTCAGGCAGGCTACTCGTCTCCATGCTAGCCTTCGCGTACATAGCCCGCTGTGACGTTGCAGAGATTAATGTTAACGTTACCCTAGCATCTCGTAGCATGGCTATTGTTGCTGCTCGCGTTGCGTCCAGCACGGAGCCATTGTGCCGCTTCACGTGTCACATCAATTAAATTCTACATTAATTTGGCCGCATTTTGGTTACATTAATGTGTGTTTTCGTTCGAGTTTTTTTCGTTTTATTTATAGCTTTAGAGTGCCTGCTGTTCTTGCTAGATTATGTGTGCACTGTGCGCGCTCATGCGCGTGTGTGCTCTTGTTTATTATAATCTATGCTGGTCGTACAGGCCCAACAGCCCGTGTAACCTACCGTTGTTGCTGAAATAAATAAAGGAACGGCATTCGAGTGTAATGGGTAGTTTTATTGCACAGTTTTTTTATAAAGTTGAATGTAGAGTTTTTAGCACCACACATTTAGGAGGAATATAAAAAGAGGGGCTCACTGTTGAAGTCTGGCGAAGAAACTCTCCGTAAAGTCACGTTAGGTCGAATTCATGTCTAAAACCCGACACTTTAGGCCTTTTGGGTTTAAAAACATTGAGGCAGCCGACGACTCGCTAACAAGAAACTCTCGACATTATCTGCAGGTTCGTGGCCTATAAAAAGGATCCACGAGCAGAGCTGAATGAGACTTGTTATCCAGCAGCTGTCCACACCTATTCATGTTCATTTGTGAGCAGCTAGTCCACCACAGTGACCATATACATACATTATAACTAAGAGTCTAGCTTTATAACGTGTGCTATTGCTTTGACATGATGTCCTTCTAGCTTGATTTGACAATTCTGCTGTGTTTTTCTTCTTTCCTTTGCAGCCGTCCAGAGGGGCAGGCTTCCTACCCAGTCGTATCACGGCCAGTTCGCTCTGACCAACGGAGACCCCTTGCAGTGCCATTCCTATCTATCGGGATACATCTCTCTGCTGCTGCGGGCCGAGCCCTACCCGACCTCCAGGTTCGGCTCCCAGTGCCTGCAGGGCAACAACATCATGGGCATCGAGAACATCTGCGAGCTGGCAGCCCGGATGCTCTTCAGCGCCGTGGAGTGGGCCCGCAACATCCCTTTCTTCCCTGACCTGCAGGTGACGGACCAGGTGGCCCTGCTGCGCCTCACGTGGAGCGAACTGTTCGTCCTGAACGCCGCGCAGTGCTCCATGCCCGTGCACATCGCGCCGCTGCTCGCCGCCGCGGGGCTCCACGCTTCCCCGATGTCCGCGGACCGGGTGGTGGCCTTCATGGACCACATCCGGGTCTTCCAGGAGCAGGTGGAGAAGCTCAAGGTGCTGCACGTGGATTCGGCGGAGTACAGCTGCATCAAGGCCATCGTTCTGTTCACCACAGGTAAACGCTGCTTCTACGCACGAGACCACGACGCCCGGATGTTTGAAGTAAAAGCCCTCCATCTTGTGTGTGGGCATTGGTGCAGTAAATAGCACGATATCCAGTCAAAAATGATGACCCAAAACATATTTAATAATATTTATATATATGTTTTATTGTAACAATAAATATGACGGGGTAGTGGGAAACAAAAGCTGGTTACCATTTTTTAAATTTAGAATATACTATTATGTAAACAAAAAGATGAACAACAAAAGACATGTTTACTGTGTTATGTACCTGTCAATATTTCCAAACAGAAAATATTTTTTTCCATTTAATTTAAACTCTAAATATACAGTACTTTCACACAAATGCTTCGTTTTCTCAGAACACCCTGTTTCAGAGGAGTAATTAAACGTTAATCTTCGTGAAATGTGCAAAAATTATAATGAATATTGTGGGATTAAGTTTACGTTCTGTATGCTAAGGGTTAAACTCTGTTCTAGTGTGAAAAATAACAAATAATAATAAAAACGTTTTAGATGCCAAACATTTTTTATTTAGTTTTTCTGCAAATTTCCATTTGATTTGAACTCTGACCTCGAGAAGAATCACTATGAAGCCACAAGTGAAATAAATATGTATTTTCTCATCATATCATTTATTGGCTAGTGACTACAGTGACCTATGCACTCTTGTTGTTTGTCAACCCTTAAAGGAACAGAGTTAAGTTCATCATTTTCATGAAGTTAATTATTACTATTATTATTATAGCTCAATATAGCTTTAAAGTAGTTTGTGTGTAATCCCTGCAGCCGCTGATAAATATAACACTTTGAATGAATCACACAGTAGCCTATGCAAATAAAAACAGGGCTGAGCGTTTTACTATTTGATAGCATGGTAAAACCCCATGAGCTAACATTTTACTCCATGAGCTAACGTTTCATTGCATTGTTGCCTCATATAAAATATACATCAGCAATCAAATAGACTGTATGATCTTATTGACCAGTTTGTTTTTGTTTATGTTTCCAATATCAAGCATTGCAATTAACGGAAATTAATTTGTAGGCTTTACATTTTGAATTAAATTATTTATCTAATAATAAATCAAAATAATCAAGTAGGAAAAATATTATCATTGAATAAAATGATCCATGCCACCTCTTCAAATAGGAATTAAGAAATTATAAATTTAAATAGATGATTTATTTGTATTATATTTTAATTGTTAGATCTTTTGATTTGCTCGACAGCTACTAAACGACCTGGGAAGTCTTTTAATGATGGTCATAATGGTGATTTGATGGCAGGGTCATTAGCAGTATCAAAAGGATGAGTAGCAGCAGAGTTATAAAATAAAAAAGGTCTCCAGTGTAGGTCTGTTTCAGACCCAGTATCTGAACACGTGTCTTTCAACTGGGACACAGTAACAGTTCTTTAACCCCTGCTGCCATCCGGCCTGCAGCGTTACACAAACAGAGGGGTCTGTTGTGTGTCTAGAAACACGACACAGGACGTAACTCCGACTGCGCTCTGATACATATCCATACAGTTTCCTTATTTCTGGTTCTGAACATCATTTATTTTAAAGATTTGACGGGAGCAATAGCGCCATCTTTCATCCCTGACAGCATGAGGCTGATGAGATAACAATGCCTCTCGATGACGGACAACTGTATTTGTGTTTAATTGACTCCGAGCAGCTGTGTTTTTACCCCAGCAGATTTGACTGATTTGGTGTGCGCTTTGTGTACCTGCTGTCCTGCTCTGTTACCAGCTCACCCAGATTTACTCTGATCTGCTGCTGCTAAGATAATAAACGAGTTCAAGCCAGCTACAAAAGCTCAGTTGTCCGCAATCCTGCCCGTTCCTTTAATAACTTGATCAGTGTTGTATAAGTAAATATAGTGTTGAGTGGAAAATGATCACGACCAAGAGAGAAACGTAAGGATTTCTGCCTTGTGATGGTCAGAATTGACCGACACTACACCACGACCTCATTGTTCTTCCCCATGCGGCTCTGTGTTGTAGTCACTCCATATACTAACACAGTAGGCAAAATAACTGCAACATTGAACTATTAATCATTTTGCAATTTCTTACTGTTTTTTTCCTCTCCTGTTTAAAAAATAAAATGTGTTGCATTAATTGTTTTGTCTCTTCTCTCTGTAGATGCCTGTGGTCTGTCGGACGTGATGCATGTGGAGGGTCTGCAGGAGAAATCCCAGTGTGCTTTAGAGGAGTATGTGAGGAGCCAGTATCCCAACCAGCCGAACAGGTTTGGAAAGCTGCTGCTCCGCTTGCCTTCCCTCCGCACCGTCTCTTCCTCTGTCATAGAGCAGCTTTTCTTCATCCGTCTCGTGGGGAAAACGCCCATAGAAACTCTGATAAGGGACATGCTGCTGTCCGGGAGCAGCTTCAACTGGCCGTACATGCCGATTCAATAGAGGAGAGGGCGGCGGTGGCGGTGCTTCTAAGGTCAGGAAAAGGTCCCACACCTCAGATCAAGTCATTTCAGTGCGGCGTAAAATTGCTGTTTTGCTTGGAACAAGGGGAGAAGAAAAAAACTGCCAGTGGAATGAGATATTTACAGGTATTTCAAACGTAAGACAAATATCTCAATTAATAATTTTCTTTCACTGCACCAACTGCCACTTCCCCGAGGAGTTCTCTTTCTTTATGCTGAATTGTGTCCTTGTGTGTTTAGAACGGTCCCCTGCAATGAGTTAACTTTATTGCCAATGTTAAACGATTTGCCCCCACTGGCAGAATTTGTTGTTATGTTTTTACTTGTTCGAGGATAAAACAACTTTTCATTGGATGAAAGTCACTGGTCATGACAGTTCTTTTTCTTCTTTTTTTTCGCAATGTGGAGGCCATTCACAAGTATATGGTTTTGGGATAACAAACGCTATTTATTGGACCCTGTGTGTATATTTATCGTGCTTGTAAATTATGTTTTTGCTCCTTTTAAAAACGTTTTCCGTATTTTTGCCCCGGCCAGTGAACAAACTGCAGGGATTGTTTTGTGTCGATCTGTTGTTTTTTGGAGTTTTTTGTTTGTTTTCATACCTTCCAGACATGGCACTTTGAACATTTCAGAAAGATTTAACAGGTGTTTGAAGCCCAATGTCAACTGACGTTAACCTATTGCTCAACTGTACAGACTGAATGGTGAGTTTAATGCTCTGTTTTAGTTCCTTTAGAGTCTTTTTCTGTTTGCATTGTCGACATACAAATAATGAAGAGACAAAGAGCAAATACATATTTGGAAAATGCACTTCTCATGATCAGTGTTAGGCTGCGCCCAGTAATGCATTACTCCACACGTAGTAATATCCTTACTTTCTTATGTTTGTACTGCCTTAACTATTTCCCTGCGGATTTAATTATTTCCACAATGTTTAATGCCTACTCTTTTTACCCTCTAAAAACACATTTTTAAAAACAGTTGTTCTCATTTATTTCGCATGCAGTTAAGGAATGTTGCCATTTCTCATCTTAACTGAGAGATGACGACCAGAAGGTGAATGTGAGATAGCTGGATACGTTAGTCCAATATTTTCATATTTAGAGGGCTCAAAGGGGTTTAAAATCGTATTATTGTTACTTTCACAATACTTTACTGAATTAAAGATAAATGCATTACAAAAGTCACTAAGTGATAGAGATTCATTTATGTTCTGGGGTCTTTTTCACTGACGGTCTCAGAGAGGTTTGAAGAGCACTGGAGCAACGTACTGAAACCACAGCCTCTTCACGGGGTAAATGAACAAGATACCAGCTCATTTGACAAATCAATTTCAATGAAAATCATGCATATGAGCCCAGGCCACTTAAAGGCACAATAAACCACTGCAGGGTATTGCTGAACAGAAAGTGTGAGTGTGTGTGCGTGCTTGCATGCATGCATGCGTGTGTGTGTGTGTGTGTGTGTATTTGTATTTGTATTTTCATCTTTGACAACCACTCTGATGTACTGTGAAAGCATATTGGTTAACATATTGGTACCGTATTAAATTATAACTCAAGATTTATAAATAAAGTGTTCTTGTTATATTTTTCTATACTTCAATTCTACATTGTTTTGGACTGTGAGCAGTAAGCAATGGAGCCTGCATGCATGTGACCGTGACTATTGACAGGCCTGTATGCTTTTACAATGTTCTATTTGCAGACCTGCTGCAGGTTCACACTGCATTTCTCTCAGCGATGCATGATGGGGCAACTGAAACATAAAACTCTTGACAAAATGCACAGCGCGCACACGGTATACCCTGCATGCCAGACGGAATTTATATTTATTTATTTGAAAGCAGCTGCTCCCTCTTTTAACAATTATGGGACCAAATTGATCATTTGCATATGAATTACTAATTAAAATGAAGAAGAATCAAACATGAAAAAAACACATGTTCTTAAGTTAAAGGGAGTAATCCAAAAGTACAGGCACTATAGTATATATAGTCATAGAATACCAAATGTGTTATCTGCTAAGTTAAACCAGTGTTGGCATGCTTGTCCCTAAGTTAACACCTTTTAACAAACAGGCTTCTTTTTTTGTCTAGTTATCAAGTTTATAGAATTCTCTCATAAAGGTGGTTAAACTCGGCAAAAGACAAGAGAGAAGAATAAAAACCGGAATTATAATAATTTCTGTGTTGCCAGATTGGGGAGGACAGAGAGGATTAAAGCAATTTTTTTGCTTCTGAGCAGACAGAGAGCTAATGAGGGGCCCCCGACCGCTCTGTCACAACAGTTTACCCTGAGGAGGATGAAGCTGGGCGCTGCACGGCCCCTGGGTGTGCTGGGCCAGCGTCAAACAATGGAGCATTTTCCCACACACATACAGGTCCGAGACAAGAACATGCCGAGGAGTGTATGTCGGGGTGCAATGGAGGAGGGAGAGCCGTGTTCAGCTCGGAGCGAGACCTCTGGAGCAGCAGAAAGTGCGGCACGGTTTCCCAAATGGATGTCCTCTTTCTTCCGTATATTGCCCGTATTGGTCCGCGTCATAAACACGGCAGCGACGTTCTCTGCAGCCATACGCAACGTGGCTTAGACTCAGCCAATCAGCTTGCAGGATTGGAAATGTGCCGCCAATCAGATCGCGTTTAAGATTTTCTCCTCGTCTTTCTTCATTGTGTAAAGTGTGTACTAACTATTCAATCGAGAGGTAAACACTCACGTCAGTGTAGTCAAGTAATATAATACACTTAATAGCAATAGTGTTTATCCGGTGAATTACACCCATACGTAATACATATAATATATACACACACACACACATATATATATACATATATATGTTTATGTGTATAACTATATGTATATATACACATATATACATATATGTATATGTGTATAAATATATGTATATATATACACATATATATACATATATATCTATATATGTATAGATATATATATATATATATATATATATATATTTAAAAGGTGAAATGGTGAAACAAAATATTTCTGCTGAACTACAAAATAAAATAATTCTGTAATGAGCAATGAGCCGAATGTATATTAGTATATTGTGTATTAGTTGTATTCCGTGTTGGAACCATGAAGTTTTAACTTTTGCAGCAAAGTTGAGGCGGAATTTTTATCAATATAATTATGGCATTTACAACTGCACGTTATTAAAAAAGTACTGTTTAATTGCTGGGACATGGGTGCACTCCTGTATTTGTGACATGATTAACCCTCCTGTCGCCTTAGGGTCATTTTGACCCGATTAAATATTTAACCCTCCTGTCGCCTTAGGGTCATTTTGACCCGATTCAATGTTTCACCCTCTTGTTACCTTTATATTTACTAACATATTTTACCCTTTGGGTTCAATTTGACGCCAGCAATTAAAACCTCCAGAAAATTATTAGAATTAATATTGTTTTCCAAGTTTAAGTGTGAGGCACTTTATGTTTGTTTGTTGACTACTGAAAGAACACCGACATTAAACATTGAATGGGGTCAAATTAATCCTAAAGCGGGGGGAGGGTGTAATATTGATTCGGGTCAAATTGACCCTAAGGCAACACAAGGGTTAACTATTGGCTTTTGGAGCCGTTTAAATGGCTCTAAACCAATAATTGTCACTCTTCGTAACCTATATTTACTTGAAATGAAATACAATGGCGATTATATAAATCCAGGAGATTTACAAAGAAAGGTTTGAGATCAAATTGGATCGAAGTGAAATGTGGATATATATATCCTTCAAATATCATCTGCACAAAAGAATGAAAAAAACACGTCACTTTTATCAAATGAATGTTTGCCTTTTGTGGAGCGACGATGCAGTTTTGCAGACATACAAAATCTTTAACATCTTTAACATCATTTATTGTCGTTTGCCGTTAAACGTTTCTCTGACGAGCTTGTCGCTGAAAAGAAAATCCACATCGTCCGTTTTTATTAATATTTATTAACTTCCTCGTTTTTCACTGCTTGGCTCACATAGGCACGTGTCTGTTAATGGGTCTGATGGGAAATATATAACATAAAAAGCACAGGCAATCATTTCAGAGATGCTCCGCTCATAATTGAAGTGTGTATTGTTCGACCAAGAGTTGTGGCTGAAATGTGACATTCTGTAAATTGGCTAAATATATGTAAACTATGTAATCTACATATTAAATTAAATGTTAATTGTATCAAGATGTATTGATAAGAATGTTACACACTAACGCTTCGATATACAAAACACAATTCCGATCCTCATTCCTCCTGTACCGTTCGAAAAGGGGACTTTTCATTTGAATTGTTTTTTGGGGTCTTTATTTCTGAACGATGTATTTTCTTCGTCTAAAGTTTCTGTTGATATATCGGAATAATAACATTTAACTTAATCCTTTTAAAAACATAATGCAGTTACTTGTGTTTGTTGTTGAGTTATTGATTATAAAAAAACAGCTTTAGTTTCAGAGTGGGGAAAACAACAATCCAAATGAGAATACAGATGCATTCACCTCTTGGCTGCGTGTGAGGCCGAAATAATAACTACTTTATTTATTCTCCATAAATCATTTAATCTTTTTATTTATTTATTTTCTACAGTGTCCGATAGTCTTTCATCTAGTTGTATACGATCCTGACCTCTTCCCATTTATTTATGAATTCATTGCTGGATTTATTTACTGGCTGACGTATATAATGTCTCACTCGAGTTACTCATCGATTTCTCATAGCGCTTTTATTGCGATGAATGTGAAGGTTATAGAGCAAATGGTTTCCTGCCATAAAGGCGGCTAGTGTGCAGTTGCCTGAGCTCTTTAACCAACAACCACAATTCTCTTTTCTCAGAGACACGTGAGGTTATTTCCTCCCAAACTCCTCCGCCTCCTCAGCCTCACCAGCACACGTCATGGCGAGACACAAAACAATCGCCTTCAATATCGTTCAAGTCAAAAAAAAGTTGACTCAGCCCAACGCCGTCGGCCCGATGCGCCTTCCTGATCTGAACGGGGCGTTGTGATAAGATCCGGTAAAGGAGAATACAATAAGGGGAACAGCACTTTTCTGGCTGAAATGAAGTTGCATCTGTCTGAAGCTGGCAATAAACGGACCTGCAGGCTGAAACATCTGATAAGAAATTTCGCAATTTGTGTGGAAAGACCCGTTCGGTGCACACGAAACCTCATCAGATCAGAGAGCTCTTCTGTAATCTGTTGTTCGACCAACAGCTCCGTTTGACAATTAAATACATCTTGTTGTCATTTATTTACTTGTTGGAAATATATTATATTGTCTGTATGTCTGTCTGTCTATCTATCTATCTATCTATCTATCTCTACATATATATATATATATATATATATATATATATATATATATATATATATATATATAGTATCTCTCTATATATCTGTGTGTCTGTTTGTCAATCTGTCTTCTGTCTGTCTACCTGTCTGTGTGTCTGTCTTCTGTCTGTCTTCTGTCCGTCTCTGTCTGCTGTCTGTCTGTTTATCTGTGTGTCTGTGGGTGAATCCAAGCTCATGGGAAAGGAGCCCATGAAGCTCTTTTCTTCTTAATTTATTTCTCCTCCTTGTCCGCAAATTGCCCTTTTAATCCTGACTGTGTCGCAGTGACATCACGGCGCTGCGGCTCCCTGCTCTGATGTCTTCAAGCTGACGGTGTGAATCAAGAGGTTCCCCTGGATCCTTCCACCGACCTTTGACCCCGGGCTGCCCTTCTCCTGACACAGGGCTTGAGAGGAAGGGGGATCTGATAGAGATGCTCACGGGGCTGTGGGCTGCAGCGCCCCCGAACAGTAAAACATTAAACATGTTGTAATCTAAACTTGACTTAAAAAGGTGATTATTAATCATCTAAGTCAACACAGATGCTCAGGCAACAATCGATTTATTTGCGTTTGTTTGAAATTTTTTTCTTCCTCCATGTCATTTCTTCTCCTCACGTGAATATTGCACACGACACTCAGCCACGGAGAGAGCCACGCCTCAGCGAGCCCATCTGATGCTCGAGAAAAACAAATTCTTAAAAGCCGCGAATGTGGGAGAAAGGCTGCCTGCCGAGGAGCCGCGTCGCAAACACGCTGCAGCGACCGAGAGGAGAGAGAGAACAGGAAGAAAAAAAGAAAACACACCGCACCAATCAACTCAAGGACTGTACAAAGAACGGGCTGTCGTTGCTAAGAGACAGATGCAGAATAACCTCCATGAGAAACCTGACCATGAACCCTTCTCCTCCAAAACAGTCTCTCCTCCTCCTCCTCCTCCTCCTCCTCCTCCTCCTCCTCCTCCTCCTCCTCCCAAACAGCCTTTCCTTCTCCAACCCAATTACTACCGAACATTAAAGCCCACCTCTGTCACATTAAAGCTGAAAGGCAGAGAGGTGGCGGGTGTGTGTAGAGGAGGGGGAGGGGGAGGGGGAGGAGGAGGAGGAGGAGGAGGAGGGGTGTTTAAGAGTATGAAGAAGCTGCACAGTAGATTTTGCATTAAACAATCCAATGTTCGTCTTTTTGCACGAGAGGATGATTCTGGGTTCGGGGTGCAGCAGACTCGATGTTGGCGTGCTTTATGCACAGGCTGGTGGATGGGAGGAGCCTGGGCTGCATATGAAGAGTGTGTGTGTGTGGTGGTGATGGTGTGTGTGTGTTTTTTTGGGTGGGGGGGGGCTCTGCAGAAGGAGTCTGTCAGACGAATGAAAAGATGAAGATTTGACAGAGGGGTGGCGGAGAGTTCAGTTTATGCGAGGCCTGTCGATTAGTGCGTTTGCGGCTGACAGGTGGAATCCCAGGGGCACGTCTGTCACGGCGTCTGCTGCTGGGCCGGGCCGCCACACAGCCACTGCAGGAGACACCGCCAGTGGGCGGGGCACGAAACAGGCACCGGGGCACTTCATTGGGCCGGCCCGGAGGCCCCGCCCACCGTTCAGAGAACCGAGATTAAAGCTTTTTCTTTTTTTTATTATGCACAGAAAGCAGGGCGAAAGTCCTTCTAATCCCCCACTAATAAATCGCTATCAGTGATCTGTCATTACACAGATACATTAGATAGACAATTGATTGGGGCTCCATGTGAAATAGTATATATTTATGTATCTATATATATATATATATATATATATACATATATATATAAATATGTATATATGTTTCTCTCTATATATGCATATATACACCTATATATGTACATATATATATGAATATATACAAATAAATGTGTACACATACATATGTGTATATATATAAATACACAAATGTATATAAATACATACATAGAGAGAATGTCACATATTTAAATATATATATATATGGATGTATGCATACATATATGTTTATATATAAATACCCACATACATATATTTGTATATATATAAATACCCACATTTATATATACACATACAGATATGTTAAAACGTGCTGTTGCAGCAGTGCATGTGACTGAAAGCACAGTGCTGAGAGGGCCTCTGCTGTTGCTAAGATCCATTAAGATGCAAATCTGCCTTTTTGACCAATTCCTTTTTTGGTGGTGCATATTGTGATATTGTTGTTGATTCAAAAGGCAACAATGGGCTAAGGCAAACATCACAGGATGAAGAAAAATAATGCCATGCCGTGAATCAGACATTATGGACAGCAGATGAGACCCGAGAGAAAAGTATAGGCCTGCAGTAAATTCTCATCGGATGGAATAAATACCAAAGTATCAAGTGAATGGTCAGTCGTTACAAATTTACAAAATACAGTAAGATTGTCCAAGTTATTACATTGTAATCAATCAGTCTTTTTTCACCGAAGTAACAAGGCAGCTTAATGGTTTAAATTGTAACTTCTTTTATGAAGAAAAGTGATACCTGCATGTCAGTGTCATTGTTTGGTTTTGTTGTTGACAGTGGAGTACTATATACCTCTCTCTCTCTCTCGCTCTCTCTCTCTCTCTATCGCTCTCTCTCTTTATATATATATATCTTTATATATCTATATTTATCTATCTATCTATATATATATATATAATGTACAATATTTTCCTTTAAATAGATATATCTAAGAAAAAGAATATATATATATATATATATTTGTTGTTCTTCTTTTTGTTCTTTTTAATATACAGTATATATCAATTTAAAGGAAAATATTGTACTTTTTACACTGCAACATTGTTCTGGCAGCTTTAATTATCTGTTGCTTCTGAAATGAAGATTTGACATGACAAAATGTACAAAACACAAAAAATATAACAATTAAATAATAAAATACAATAACAATAATACCAACAAAAGATTAAGGCAGTGGCTCTAAGCATTTTTCAGATGTCTATGAGTTGTTAGCACCGTAACTGTTTGATGGCTAAATACGTAAATACAATTATTCAGTCCAAAAAAAAGAGAAGAGAATAATCCCCCCTTAAAAAACAAAGGATCAGAACCTTGTTTTTTCCCCTTTCCTGCCAACAATCCTCCCACGACGCCTCCGTTTAATCTCATGATCATTTGGAGGGGGTCGTTTGCAGACAGTTCATAGTCCACCACATTTCTATATTGGAGGCTAAACTACATTTTAGGAACTTCTTACAGTATAAAACCAGAATTTAACCGTATCACAAACTACAGCCACCAAAATAACCCCAACATCATCAGTTTCAACAAAGACTAACTGTGTGCAGTATAAGATGGAACGTATAGCTCAGTGTACCCAATAAACTAACAACACTAGTGGCTCTCCTGCATGATGTTCCTAAATTCTTAAATTATTCATCTAAATCTAATCCTAATATATATAAGTGCTCTCGTCTCCCACTGTATCCACCCGTTGTACTTCGTTGCAAGAACGACCACTTTCTTCATGACTTTTTCTATTTTTCTTCTCTTCTGCACTGGTTAGTGCTCTGCTCTTCTATGAAGACAGACAGAAGTCAATTGATGTTATATGAAGAAAAAAACATATCCAACTAGAACGGGCACTCGGTAGAGCGCATACCTTCGCATATCACAAGATTGGGCATTGACTTATGAACATTTTGGCATTAGTTGCATGCCAATTGGATACAAATTGACCGTGCTATGGTAAAAATAAGATTTTGTCCTTTTCATGACCTTGACCTTTGACCCGATCGATCCCAAAATCTAATCAAATGGTCCCCGGATAATAACCAATCATCCCACCAAATATCATGCGATTCGGTTTAATACTTTTGGATTTATGCGAATAACACGCATACAAATAAATACACGGCGATCAAAACATTACCTTCCGCATTTTAAATGCGAAGGTAATAACTTAGTGGAGATGTTGAAGATGAAACTACCCAATACATATGTCACTGACAGGGGGCAGTGATGAAATGGTGAAATGAGGTCGCATATCACAAAGGTTTTCCATTGCAATCCTGTGTTTGCTGTTGCCTATTGCATAGCATTGTTCCCAACAAAGACAGAAAGAGGTTGACTTCCTTCTCGGCACCTCTTAATCATCAATGATCATTCATGGGTCACAGGAATATTGTCTGTGTGCTGTGACCTATGACCTCTCGGTACTGGTTGTTCGTATTCTTGCCGGTCAGGGCAACTGGATGACAGAGAATCATTGGAATTCTTCAAGTTTGGCTTCTTTGTTGTGTGTTGATCTGAAAGCAAAAGGTAATGTGTGTAGCTTTGCATATTGCCAGCCTTAAACTGCAGAGACCCGAGACAGCTAGGTTTAAAAAAAATCCAACACGTCTGTAAGGAGCCTCAGCTGGCTCAGCATCTCTTTAGAAAAACAAAAGACAGAACACTAATGAGTCAAACTCACTTAGAGACTCTTCTGAATTGTAATCATAAAGGAAAAATCAAGGATATAGATTTTTCTTCAGCTTGACTTTTTTTCACACATAGTCACATCTGATGACTCATCCTCATATAACAGGAAGCCATTCACAGCTATTCATTCTTAAACAGCATGCATCTTGCAGAAAGGTTATCATCCATATAATGCATGGAGCCCTTATTTTTTGTAATGTTATTTCATTGTGTATGAAACCTTTCATTGACAATCTCAGACTTGGATTGGAAGAACAAGGTCAGTAAGATGTGACACAACACGTGCATGTCTTTTTATTCAGGCTTCAGCAGAGATAGCAATTAAATATCAAACTTAGATTCTCACCTTATTTCATTTTTATTCGAAAGGTTTTAAATGTAAACGCATTCTTGTTCGCTAAATGTAATGAGAAGGTGTCCTTCTGTACACATGACATCTATTGCACCTGTCCATCGGGGAGAGGGATCCTTCTCTGTTGCTCTCCCTTTATTTTCACCGTAAAAGGTTTTTTTCCTGATCCGATGTGAGGTCCTGGGACAGGGATGTCGTATGTGTGCAGATTGTAAAGCCCTCTGAGGCAAAATTGTAATTTGTGAGAATGGGCTATGTAAAATAAACTGAATTGAATTGAAAAGGGACAGAGTTGTTGAAATGATACCGTTTCCTACTTTAAAATCATAGATCATTTCACCTGTCGTGCAGAGAGACCGCATTGATATTTGGGTACATGGGGGAGCGACTACAGTGTTTAATTTAGATGGCACTCTTCTCTCGGCACAGCCACTTATCTAAGTGTTTCCAAGGAGATGTTTGGATTCCTGAATCCTTGTTCAGTGCAGCCTTGAGGGCAAATGTAATGGTCACTTCAGTGAGCGGGGTAAGTCAGTTCAACGCTCTGATGCGGCAGCTCTAGATATGCAAAACTGAGGCATTGAGCTGAATTATAATTGCATTACATTAGTTTACATACATTACATTGGCTTTGTAGGCCTTATTTAGAGTGATAGCTTCAATAAGTGCAATAACAGCGGGGATTTCACGTGATGCAACTTACACATGAAACGCAGTTAAAGTGTAAAAGCCAGCAGAGCGCCGTCTTTGTGTACATCTGGATCTTGAGTTTCTGTGTGGCCTGCCACTGTATATTTTTCAGTAACAAGATACTTAACATGTTTCATTTGAATACAATAAATTCACGATACTGTAAAAAAAAAGTCCCACATTTGAGTCCATGATGTGTAATAAATGGACGAAATTAATCTCAACCCAAAAAACAGCATCAGTTTTGCATTTTGGTTGCATGCAGAGAGAGTCTCTCCATTTAGATGTGTTATGTAATGGGAGGCTGTAATCTGTTATATAACATCAGAGTAGTGAAATGTGCTGTGCTTACACTAGCCGGTTCAAGGATTTGTTTTTATCGCACAGTCCATCGGTAAAATAGCAAAAACTCGAAGTTAAAATAAAGATATTGCGAACATAATATTAAAAGAACCCGTCTTCTGCCTCATTATGCCTTTGGCTGGCATGGCTACACATGATTTATGGTCAATTCAAATAAAACCTCTGAAAAAAAAGGGGAAAAAAAGAGTAGTGCCTGTATAGGAGAAATATATTTATACATCTGATATTATTCTGTGCATTAGACCTTAATATTCCTCGTTGCTTTTGACAAAGGCCTACTTTGGTGGTCATGTGTGAAGGAATGCATTTCAGAGAACACAACCGGCTTAAAGACAGAACATGACACGACCAAATATAGTTTGGGAACTTGGATTGTGCTGATATTAAAGAAGAAAACATAATGTGTACTTGCAGCTATTGAATGGATTACATCTCAGAAAACCTCAGATCAATATTTCCGCAATCAGGATGTAATTCTTTCACTTTTTCCCCCTCCATCAGGACTACAACTCATCTCTCTGTGCTTTGCTTCTCAACCTGTGCGACTGACACACTGAAACAGTGACACTGTGATATGAAGTAATGCATTGAACTCATACTATGTCATTTATTGATGATGGATAACGCAGATAGTGCCATACCTGCTTTTAGACCTCAATACCACATTTTGTTAAATAATTTATACTTCAGTGATATATGTGAATATCTATTATGCTACAAACAGTATTACAAGTCATTTCATCCTCATCAGACTGAATCACATTCATAAAAGATTTTAACTGCTGGTATACTCGCTATTCCTCTCTGCTGGGGATATTTTTGGCTCTCCAACTTGGCAAACATTAAGATCCATAGAGAGAGAGAGAGAGAGAGAGAGAGAGAGAGAGAGAGAGAGAGAGAGAGAGAGAGAGAGAGAGAGACCCACACAACTCCCCCGGCAGGCAGTGTGTGAGATCTGGGGCCCCGGGCCCTTTGGATGGCTCACGCTGAATGGGTGCCCTGGCGAGGTGACCAGGCTCATTGAGAACAGGTTACAAGGGGAAGGGAATGCTTTTGCTCCGCGTTTGGCCCCCTGACCCACTGTCCAGCGTCTGCCGTGGCAGCTTTGAAACCCAACATATTTATTTGCAACGCTCTGAAGAGAGAGGGTGGAGCGGCTGTCAGAATAAAGTCATCGTCCTGCTGACAGCTTCATCTGCTGTTGAAGGGCAGCTATGACAGGCGCACAATGTCGCTGCGTCGGCCAGCCCTCGGCGAAGGATTGTCATCTGTAGACATGCTGGGAATCTCTCAAACCGTGTCCCCTCCCTCTCCTCTCCCAAGCTCCCTTGATGCGCCAGACCTATTTCTCTGGCACGGGTAGAAATGTTTTTCATCTCACAGTACATGGATGGCAACTGGGTAACATGTGGGAACTCTCATTGCTTAGATGTGCTGAGTTATTTGATTTTTGTAATCATTATTCGAGGAAGGGAAGTATGAAGCCTGTATATGTAAGCATAGCATAAACATATGTTTATATAAATATATAAATGCATAGCCATTTATTTGGTCAGTGTTACAGATTTATCTAATTACTAAATTATCAGACAAAAGCTAACAAAACCAATGTCAGCTTCTGCAACATATAGATTATAATATGACGACATCGTGATAATTTAAGTTGAGAATGAGAATTCAAAATGTCGGTTGGCTGCATCTGCACTACTTTTCTTCAAGTGCTATTCACCATTCCTTCTTTATGCTCATTGTTTTTTGTTGTGGCATTATAAGTTACCTTGCGTTTTTTAAATTTAGGACTTAAACATTACAGACTGACCAAACTGCCCAAGAATAAAAATATAAACTGGCAGCAATGTGTGCAACGGTCCAGTACAGGTAATTGCCTCAGAAATGCTCCGGATGGAGAAGCAGAGGTGCTACGACCAGCTGGCTTCCTGCTAATATGCACGGGGCACCCAGCATCCCTTCCCATCAATAAGTCATTATCTTAGCCCGGCCACTGATGGGCATCCTGCAGGCCTCTCTGCAGCACACGCAAAGAGGGTGGAGGGAATACTGGAATGTTGCCCAGGTATGAGGTGTTCGTCATGCCACAGAGACGCACGAGAATGTAGGTCCCCCAACACCTCTACAGGTGCAGTTTGATTCACTCACCAAATGAGAACGACTCTCTGTAAAAAAGGCTGATGCATTTGTCTAAGGCGATTACAGATATTATATAAGATTACAGAAATAAGCTATATTATTTGTATACACCTTTTAAAACTTGTCATCATTGGCCCAATTTGTATTTCCTGTTTTTTTTGATGCAGTAGTTGATAATGGCAATAAAAAAGCTTCATAAGCAGATTTTTCAGACCGTTTATATACAATGTGAAAATATTACTAATATGTAACAATGTGTCATAAAATAGCCCGCCTCTATCAAGGAAACTAAATGTAACTATTGGGCTTTCAAATCTTTTTTTCAAATGCTAATATTTTCTGAAAAGCCTAGACATTTTAATGTTATGATTACTTTGACTATATTGGTCAAAAAGTATATAAAATGCCGATATATCATTTAGACTTTATTCATTTAGTTATGTATTTTGGTTGAAGAAGGTCTGAGTTCATTGGTTTTCTTCCCACGTCTGTAACCAAATCTATAACCTACATCCAGGAAGTCCAGTTGGTGCTACACATCCATGACCTTGAAGGGTTATCTGACACCGAAACGCTTCACAGTAGTTCATATTACTGTGAGGCAGGATGTCATAACTTCACAAAAGTTACCTTTAACTGCAATCATTCTATAAACCGTCTCCACGGCGACGAGGCAAACAGAAAAACGACCCTGTTCCAGTTACAAAGCTGTCGAAAGGAATGAGGCCAGCGTGTGTTCGCATTGGCAGATGGCGCCGCATTGCTCTGAGACAAAAGTTCTGCCAGCGTCGACTTCTTTGCAGGACACCAGACCCGTGTATTGTCGACAGCGTCACCTGCATCGTTGGGCCAATTTGGTCGTGTCATTGAAATAAATAAGGAAATCTCAGACCGACGCAGTCCGGCCCGAGCGTGGCAGAACCACACGCGGTCGTACATGAGGTGCATACATGTATAGCGGACAGCGCTTCTTCATAAGATGTCAAATGGTATTACATATCCTGTTGTATTGCACTCCATTGAAGGTTGGCCATGCAATTTCTGCTCACTGGTGTGTGGGCATCGAGAAAGAGACTTAATTTTTTCAGAAGAGGGGATGACTTTGATTTCCATTGAAAATACACTTTTTTTGATCTAATAATTAAAACCCTTTCTCTAACAGTGTTTTATATATTCATGGTACAGTACATAGATACAGAGGCGTCTTCACTTCTTCTATCCTTAACCTTGTCTACTTAGTAGTTAATATAATTGTTCTCTATATATTACATTGTTATTTCTACACTTTTCTAAATAAAAAAACAAGTTATTTCTTTCTATCACATTAATATTTCTATAATATTTTCATGTATTAATTCTAAATCTATTTGAGAATATAATATCTATCCCTTGAGGTTTTCTATTCTGGGACACAGTTGGAGCCAGAGGCGCCGGGGTTTCTTTAAGATTTTACCTGCGATGCTTCCCAGAGACAGAGCACACACATCCGCTAGTTCATATCTGAGAAGCGGTTTTGTCCCTCAATACCCTGAAGAGGACTGTATTTACTGTTGGTAAATTTTTTTGGGATCAAGTGTGCTACTATCTTCCGTCACATCTGCACTTCATATATTACAAAAAATAGGAAAATATAAAAAGCTAGACGAGATCATCAGTGTCCACTTCTCCTACTTTGTGGCATTAATTGCCCCCCATATAGCTCACACTATCGCCACAAAATCTCTTAGCACCATCTTCAGCATCAACCTTAGATTACCGTGAAAAATATCAGAAGAATGTTAATTGTGAACATAATTGTCCCAGACAAAAGGCCAAACACCACAAATTACGCTTTACAGCAGGAGAGAGCAGAAGGCGACGTCTGGGCTGCAGCCGGTGAGCAGGGACAGATATTTCACTGCAGATATCCATCTCTCGCCTGAATCACATTTCATTAATGGGGTCAACAGAACGCTGGACTCCCAGAGCGCCACTTTTACAGCCTCCTACACAACATGGCTCTGTTTCTGTTGCTCGTTTGAATGTTTGTGGGAGCACACGACATGGGCAACACAGTGAGTGTGTATTAGGAGAGTGTGTTTATATGTGTTGTCCAAAAACTATTTACCTGATGAGGTATATTTCAAATTTCAGATGCAGATGAAGGAAAATTGAAAAAGCCTGTGTATGAGAAATGTATTCATTTATTTTGAGAGATCTCCTGTGGCAACCCTATACCGCTGTGTGTACTAGTGTTTTTCATTAGGCACATTACAGTCGGCACAACAACACATAACTTAGCCTGATGGAGACGTTAAATGAGGTAGACAAGGCTTAAATCCTGCACTGCGTTGGCAACTGGCTCACCACTCTCTCTCTTTCTAACACATTGTTGTGGGGAAGAGGGTTAACTATCAGCCATGGTGTGTAACGGAAGATCAGCTCCCCCCTCCGGCTTCACTCCTCACACTCCCCCCACCTCCACCTCCACCCCAGCCCTCCCAGCATCCCCTGATGCTGTTGTTGGGGTGGTCTCTGCTTCTGCTGTCACCAAGCCGAGATCAGCCGCCCCGATCCCCTCCCGATTTTTTCTTTTTTTACTCTGCCGCTCTCTTGGGCGTCACAAGATTACTGAAGCAGTGCTGACATCTCTATCAGCCTGACCTAACACTCTGCCCTTTCCCCCTTCCCTCCCTCTCCTCTCCTCCTCATGCTCTCCAGGATCCATCACACTACCCTGAACCTCTCACTCCATCACATGTGAAAGAAATCAATAAAAAAGAAAGAAAAAATACAACTTAGTTCTTTTCAGCAGCCAGTACATGAAATGAACACATTCATGCCACCGGCACTTGACAGTAGTTAAGACAAGACAAGGAATTCTCCCTTGAGATATTTCAAGGAGGTATTTCAGGGCATCCTATTGGGTTCAGTTGGTTAACGTGTTATCTGTTATATGTGTTATATGTAGATATCATCATAGTCATCGAATAAATACATATTTTTGTACTTTCAGATGCAATCCAATATACATTTAAATATCATTTTGATGCCCTTAAGAACAACTCCACATAATGATTGTGTTATGTACACTACCGTTCAAAAGTTTGGGGTCACCCAGACAATTTCGTGTCTTCCATGAAAACTCACACTTTTATTTATCAAATGAATTGAACATTTCATAGAACATATAGTCAAGACATTGACAAGATTAGAAATAATGATTAATATTTGAAGTATTAATTTTGTTCTACAAACTTCAAGCTCAAAGGAAGGCCAGTTGTATAGCTTATATCACCAGCATAACTGTTTTCAGCTGTGCTAGCATAATTGCACAAGGGTTTTCTAATCAGATATTAGTCTTCTAAGGCGATTAGCAAACACAATTGTACCATTAGAACACTGGAGTGATCGTTGCTGTAAATGGGCCTCTTCACCGATGGAGATATTTCATTAGAAACCAGACACTTCCACCTTGAGTATTAATTTACCACATGAACAATGTATAGAGTGTATTTTGGATTAATTTAATGTTATCTTCATTGAAAAAACAGTGCTTTTCTTTGAAAAATAAAGACATTTCTAAGTGACCCCAAACTTTTGAACGGTAGTGTATTATATTGATACCAAGCAGTATTGCTCTTTGAATGTTAATAAGTTGGACAAACTGAAATATCTTAAATATTGGATGGATTACTATGAACTGTAAACTGGGCGGTACAACGTGCTCTCTCACAAATTACAATCAGTTTTTGGTACAACAACATGTCCTTCATGAATCTGCTTCATAAAGACGTATGCAGGACACAACCTATGAAATACAATAGTCAAAACCTCAATTGTGATGAAAGATATCAAAGATATGTACTTTGGAAGAAAAAAAACTAAGGCAGTGCTCAAGTTCTTTAGTTTGGTGGGTTAAAAAAAAGAGGTACATTTCTTAATGTTCTTTTTACAATAACAGTAACATTGATGTGATCCTTCCTCTAGTTTATGTTCCTTCCACTATAATAAATGAACTATTACTGTATTTAGGCCGACCTCATGAAGGGACAATCAGCTCATACCACACTGTCCGATACAGTATGTGGCGGGATGCACCTCAGAGGAAGGACAAGAAAAAGAAGAACAAGAACAAGTCGAAGACAACGAAGACGTCACATGGAGGTCAGAAGTCAAACAGCTCCTCAAACCAACACCAACACAGACCCACTCACCCTCACGCACTCATAGACATTGAGGCGCACTCCCGCTAAGTCCGTGAGGGTTTAGGGCTGTCGCACTGTCAAATTGTCAAGTGTGTGAGGGCTCTCCGGCAGACATTTTGAGCATTTTATGAATCCTTTCCGTAAATCAGAATTAGATGCAGACTTTGCCCAAGGGAATTACCCATAATTCATAGCAATGTGACTCAAACATGGGGTTACCAGAGGAAGCGTGGAGACGTAAAAAAAAAGGTAAACAGAGAGGACGGCACATGCAGCTTGAAAAATTACATGTACTCAGAAACATTAAGAATTAAAGACACATGAAATCAGAGGAATGGAAGCAGATATTATATCACACAGATGTATTTATTTCATTTAGTCAATCAAATTATTTTGACAAAAAAAGTAAATAGATTATTTTTAAATCACCTCTCAGGGAGTAACAAATGGAAATAAATACCCACAATTGTACATGATATTTGTGTATATGATATGTTCCAGCAAAGTGCTGTCATATTTAAATAATTGCAAGCCCTTACAGTCTATCACACTCAACCATGTATCAGGTGACGTCAGTAAGTCGTTTTATATCGCTTTTGTTTTACCTTTCCTACTGTTCTTGTCAGAGGAAATCAATGCCCCTTGTGGATGACCACTTAGTAAAAGCGACAAGAGTGGCGGATACAAAAGTATGATAATCACAATTATTGCAAAATTGAGTTCAACAATGAATTTATTAAGATAGGTAAGTTGCTTAAATGACTAATATGTTTCGCTAATGGTCGTCTTGTTTTCCTGGCTGATAATGAGTAAGTTACTGCACATACTTGTTACATTGTTCTGTTTTAAAACGTTAATTTCTTGCTTAAACAGCGTTTCTCATTGTAATTAATCAATTGATATGTAACCTGTTGTGCACCAGTTTTATTAGTTTTGACAGAGTTTTTTAATTTACTGCAAATGATGGCCTATTTCCTGCCTCATTAATAACTGCTGTTATACTGTAATGTAATGTCAAAATTATCTAATTTTAGGAGATGGAAATATTTCTAGTAATCAGATTGTTCAGTAATTTAAAGACCCCATGTGTAAGACGTATTGGCATCGAGTGGTAACTCCTCTGCTCACGCCTCTCTTTCCAAGCGTGTTGGAAAGTTATCTTTAGGATTTTAATATAGGAGCTACTCTTATTAATGCTCTGCTTTTTTGCATGAATAAATAATTGCTTTTAAAAGATATACATTTCTTTACATTTGTTTTTATTAAGAGCAGGATTCAAATTTATATTTAAAATATATGTCAATATTGTTTCTAGATTGGCAACAGTTATGTCTACAATAACAAAGTCTATATATCGATAAAGCTTACTATTGCGATACATATTTAAAAATCATGTTTTAAACACATTTAAAATGTCCTTTAAATTGTCCCAGTGTGTGTGAAATAGCCTTCTCTTCCGCTTGCGTAACATTAGATGTCGTTGCCTAAAGCCGTCTACGATAAGGCCAGTGACCTCCTGCCCTGTCACATGATCTGTCCAAAATCCCAACATGTGGCTGTATAACTGTACAATATAGGAAAACAATACACTATGTATTTTATTTTCAAATGAAGTTGTGGCAAGTGCATTTAAGTGCTTTAAGTCAAAAGTGATCAGTGACACAATGAGAATACAGTATGCACTTTATATTCATATAATTCTCTATGACAAGTGCATTTCAGTTCAGTGTGTTCTCTGCTGAGTACTATATTTTACATGGTCCAGTCTTCAGGTTTGTCCTGCATATCTTTGTCATTTTATTCATGAACAGTATCCTCTTTTAAATGTTTACTTATGCAGCTTATAGGTGAATACTGCCACTTGTATTGGAGTATGTAGAACAGGTCTAGTTTACATTAGTTTGTTATACACTTTCCGGTGTCAATGCTAATTACAAATATAATTAGAATTGCTATAAAAGTGTATTAAGTGTCAATACAAGTCCTGAAAAGTAATTATAGTATGTTGAAAAGAAATTCCCTGCGTAATTTGTGTCAAAATCTGTTAAATAAAATTAGTAGTAAAGTATGCGGAAAAAAGTCATAAAAAAGTCATAGTATAGTAAGTCTAATAAAAATTATGTTAAAGAAATAAGAAAGTATCTCGAGAAAAATCATGAAAACCTCATCGTACCTCAAAAAAGTTGGAAAAATATAGGAGGTCGAAAAAAAGTCAAAAGTAAGTTGAGAAAAGTAGTGAAAATGTCATAGTATGTCATATGTAATATGTAGTATGCAATAGCCTTTTTCATTGAGAAAAGTCATGATAGTACAGTATGGCAAACCAAACCATAATATAGTATGTAAAAAAATATACAAAAAGAGTGAAACTACAGTATGTCGAAAAAGTTATACTATACATGTCAAAAGAGAAAAAAATCACAAAAGTCACATTAAAACCAAAAAAGTTCTTATCGTTAACAAAAAAGGCCACAACAAATCATATCTCAGTATGTAGAAAAAAGCCTTAAAAAAGTCACGGAATAGTTTGTTTGGAAAAGTAATGAATACATCACAGCAATTTTTTGTCGAAAAAAGTTAGAAAGAGATCTAGAAAAAAAACTTATTTACTTCTCTAAGGAAAGAAAAACTAATTAACAGCAGTAATAAGTTAAATAATGGGTCAGGCTACCAACAACACGGCTTGAGCAGAGGAGATCACCACATCTAATAACACACACAGCTTGAGCAATGCAGCATGGACCACCGGAGTGTTTGTCTCCCGGACTCTTAACCACCATGGCACTAATCAGCGACTGAGCCGAGCCATGTATGCTCACCCGCTGCAGCTGCTTGGCAGGGAGAAGTTTGGCACCTCAATGGGGGGAGAGAGAGAGAGAGAGAGAGAGAGAGAGTGCCACCAATTTATCTGCCCTCTTCCTGTGCTTTATTTCTATTTTAAAACCTTGCACCAGTAGGGCTCAACGCGACAAACTCTGGTCATGGTTGAACATCTGGATCATTGTTTAGCATTTCGTAATAAGTCATGGTGTAATCTTTTTTTAAAGTCATAGTTTAGAATTTCGAAAAAGTCATACATATCATTATAGTGTGTTTAAAAAAGTTATAAAAATGTTCTATGTTGAAAAATTTCTAAAAAAGTATAATATAGTATTTTAAAACTAATAGTAATAGTAAGTAATAGTACTGTGTCACAAAAGGTAATAGAAAAGTAATTATATAGCATATTGTAGAAAGTTAAAGTATCGGATGTTTAATACTATACATACATATTAATACTATAATACGTCAAAAGAAATTCTGTATAGTATGTATCAAAACCTCATACAAAAATTAAAGTATAGCATGTCGTAAAAAGTCATAGTTAGTATTTAAAAAAATGTCATACAAAATATGTTATAGTACATGGTATAGTTAGTACAGTCAGAAGATAGTGTGTTGAATGTTTCTTTAGAAAAACTCATAGTATAGGATGTCAAAGATATAGTATGTTGGGTCTAAAAGTGTTCCTTTTATTGGCTGTTTTCTTGCAGGATGTTGAATACGTCAAAATATAGCGTGTCGTAAAGTCATAATATAGCATGTTGTAAAAAGTCATAGTATAACATGTTGTAAAAAGTCACGGAATAGTATGTCGTAAAAGGTCATAGTATAGCATATTGTAAAAGGTCATAGTATAGCATATTGTAAAAGGTCATAGTTTAGCATATTGTAAAAGGTCATAGTGCAGCATATTGTAAAAGGTCATAGTATAGCATGTCATACAAAGGCACGGAATAGTATGTCATAAAAAGTCATAGTATAGCATATCTTAAAAGGTCATAGTTTAGCATATCGTAAAAGTTTATAGTATAGCATATCGTAAAAAGTCCTAGTATAGCATATCGTAAAAAGTCCCGCAATAGTATGTCGTAAAAGTTCATAGTATAGCATATTGTAAAAGGTCATAGTTTAGCATATGGAAAAAGTTCATAGTATAGCATGTCGTAAAAAGTCACGGAATAGTATGTCGTAAAAAGTCAGTATAGCATATGGTAAAAGGTTAAAGTTTAACATATCGTAAAAGTTCATAGTATAGCATATCGTAAAAAGTCATATTATATGTCGTAAAAAGTTTTATTATTGCATGTCGTAAAAGTTATGGTATAGTATGTCGTAAAAAGTATCAGTATAATATGTTGCAAAAGGTCATAAAATAGCATGTCAAAGCATGTAAAAATACATTGTATAGCAAGTAAGTAACAGTTTAATACATGGGAAAACGTCATCTTTGTTGAAAAAAATCATTGTATAGTATGTTGTAAAAAGTAATAAATAGTATAGTATGTGGAAAAATCATAGCATGTCATGTCATACTCTATTAATGAACCTTAATTGTAACATTTCTTCATCTCTGTGATGACCTTAACTTTGCCCACATACTATAATATATTATCTTGGGTAGAAGTATATTTCATTTAAAATGGTGTCCATGTGAAACTTTCCTCTACGATCTAGTTTTGAAAATTATGAATATCTTTTAGCATATGTCCTTTGTGTAGGGCATATATCAACATTTGACTAAATCCAAGCAATACGTGAAACATTCGGTAAGATCTTGGCTTCCTAAAAAACTAAAGCCATTTTAAAGACATGTCCCCTTTAAGATGCCAATAACTGTGTCCATGACACATCCATACACCCCTCATGATTATATAAACAGTTTTATTGATCCTCTGACTTTTCATCTTGTGCCATTATAAGCTTCGGTAATAACTAGTAATTGTTGCAAAGTCAGATTGTGAACATGGGAAGAATTATGCTAACTAAACATCGCACACATGTTAGCATGCTGCATTTAGCTCAGAACATGAACATGAGAGTGGATGTAGCCTTGTCAAAAAACAACAACAAAATAGACATTTATTATTCCTAAAAATGTAATATGAATTATAATAACTAAACTAATACAATATTTATAATTATATGTATTGATCAATATAATACAAGCATATTATTTCAGGAGATGTATCTTAGGAGAGTTTTCAATCTAATTTGCAAAACGGGTCAATTAAAATGTATCGTGAATAGGAAAGTGAGTGTCAAAGCACAACTGTTATGGTCTGCAGGCATTAAGTGTTTTCACAGAGTTTCCAACGCATTTTTGAAGAAGAAAAAACACCAGTGTGACAAAGTGAAGTCAGTATTGGGTCAGATGTAAAAGTGTTTACGGACCAGTTTTTCTGCTCAGAGTAGAGACGTGGAGGAAAATCCACAAGCATGCCTCGTGATTTCATGCAGGGGAAGAAAACATCGTCATTTAGTCGGATCGCTGTAAACATTATTGGTTATTATCTTATAAAAGTTACAATGAATGCTCAATAAAACAAGACTAACAAATGCTAATATATATATGCTGATGTCGATTGCAATACTTTGACTGGCAGTCTTCTGCTTTATTAGTATTTTGGCCACACCTATCAGAAATTATGCAACATATTTGCCAAACACGTGATATGTCGGGCACACTCCATAAACACTCCATGTTTATGATGAACAGTCTGAAAAGTGCACAAAGGACAAAAACAACACAGTCCACTTCACTGTTTGTTTCCATGACGATGGTTTCAACAGCATTACAAGTTCCCTATTGAGCTGAGAAAGACGTCATGCATATCAATAATTACAATATGAAATGTACACAAGTTTAGCCTATATACATGTCTTTACATTGTCTAGAAAAGCACTACATAAATTCGAAGTCTTATTATTATTATTATTATTATTATTATTATTATTATTATATATACTGTATACATGGAAACCTAGCATGGTGATGAGAGAGGCGGCGGCTCTTCCATGATCTCCAACACTGTTCCGACCTTGTTTGTCTTGTAAGGTCGTAGTGATCAGTTTGTCTCTGCTCTGGTTTAAGAAAAACAAATGCCTGTATTTGTATTGTTCCTGCTGAAAGAAGTGATTCTGATTCTGGTCTTTTCAGACATATGACCAGTTTCTCTTTTCATAAGTTTTAATGAATTTCCCCGCTGAATGCTGCCTTTGCTCACTGGCTTCATTCATCCAATCACCCCCCAGTGTTAGCTTTTCAGATTTGTGAGGGGAATGATTTTCATCTGCAAACAAACTGCTGGTCTTGATAGAATTCCTCAGTCGGTCCAGCCTGAGTGTTGTTATTAAGCAACCTAAAATGACACAGTCTGCAGGGGGGCCTGCCAGTGGAAAAATGCCGACCATTCCCTGTCAACAATGACCACTGGGTCTACCCTCCCATGGGACTGGCAGCAAGGCATCGTCTCATCTTGAGTCTGGCTGAGAGATCACACAGGCCCCATTGTCTCAAGCAGCCTGGGGTCTCATGGTGGCTGCGCCTCTGGGAAAGGACGGGCCTTCACGTCCGTAGTCTGTTAAAGAATGGGCTTTCTCCCGGCTAAGGCCATGAAAACTGTAAGGGATGAATCCAGGGGAACACAGAGAGGCTACGGAGTAGATTTGGAAAAGGGGCACCCCTCCTTAGACAAGTTTGGAGTCCCCATCCAGACCTCCCTCTCCCTCTGCCTCTCCCAGTGATGACCTCCTTTCTCCACCTCTGTTTAATAATGCCTGGGCCTTGGTCATTATTTTGGGCAGATGGAGGCGGGGGCAGGCAGTGAAAGGAGCTGGTGTCACTCCTGA